>NC_140584.1:995597648-995809328 GCF_964204655.1 Triturus cristatus | reverse complement strand
ACTCACCAGTACCATTCTCCTGCATTAGCGTTGGCCCATGCAGGCCTACTGTGGTCTCTCTCACCTGTGCCATTCTCCTGCGTTAGCGTTGGCCAAAATGCAGGCATACTGTGATCTCTCTCGCCAATGCCATTCTCCTGCGCTAACATTGGTCCATGCACGCCTACTGTGATCTCTCTTGCTATTCTCCTGCATTAGTGCAGGCCAATCCATGCTTACTGTCTCTGATCTCCCACGTCATGGTTTTTGCAGTAGGGTTTAAACATTCACGAGTCCATTGACTTCTCACACCGTTATCCTGCAGCAGGTGTAAGACGTGTACACCTCATCCCTTAGTCTCACCATGCTCCTGCTGCAGGGTTTGCACACTGATGCAAGCCTTGACCTCCCTCACTATTCTCCTGCAGCAGGGTGTGCACATTCCTGCATCCATTGACCCCTCATGCTCTGCTTTTGTTGCAGAAAATACACACTCATGTATACCATGACCTCTAATTCCATACTCCTGCAAAAGGGTCTACCCGTTCCTGCATCCATTGGCCTCTCATTGCATGCTCCTGCACGGGGACTGCACATTCCTGGCTTCTATCTCAATACTCATGCAGCCGGGTTTACACACTCATGCATTTGTTGACTCCTCTTGTCATTCTCATGTAGCAGGATTTACACACTCCTCTATTACTTCACACCCCTCATCCCAGTTACACACTAGTACATCCCTTCATTGGGAGTGTGCTTAGTTTGCAAAGTTCGCATCTGCCAACGTTGTGAAATATTTTATAAAACCTTGTCAACTTTGCTAATGTCATGAAGTTGTAGTTTAAGTTCAAATAGAGGGTGAAAGATACTGTAAATCAGTTGAACAACACTTTTTGGGTGACGTTTCCTGCAAGAATATTGTTTTTGCATGAAACATCACCTGCAGGTTTGGGTAAGGTGACAGTCTTTTGTAACTTTGTGGTGTTGTAAGGTTTATTGTTTTCTTCATAGAAGTTGTCGGTGAAGTTATAACTTGCCCCACACCTGCCCTTGTCCCACCACGCTATGTATCTCCAGCACGGTTCATACACTCATGCATCATTTGACGTTTCACATCATACATTTGTTGCATGGGTCACATGCATGTGTGCTATTCTTCCCACCGTGCTCCTGAAGGAGTGTTGACACACTCACACATTTCTTGCCCTTGCTTTCATCATTTTACTGCATCACACTCTGCATACTCAATCACTCTTTGACCAATCTTACTGAAGCAGCAGACTTTGCACACTCATGCAACCATAGATCTCTCTCCTCCCCTTACTGCATCACACTCTCCGTACGTAAGCACTCCTTGACCAATCTTGTGGAACCAGCAGGCTTTGCACGCTCATACAGCCATAAATCTCTCTCAGCTTCCTACTGCAGCACCCAATGCATACTTGAGCACTCATTGACCAATCATGCTGAAGTTGCAGACTGTGCTTGCTCTTGCATCCATAGATCTCTCGCATCGCCTTACTGTTCACACTATGCACAATTAAGCACTTCTCAACCAATCATGCTGAAGCAGTAGACTTTGCACGCTCATGCATCCGTAGATCTCTCTCATGCTCTTACTTCAGGCCACTATGCATACGTAAGCACTCCTTGACCAATCTTTCTGAAGCAGCAGACTTGGCATGTTCATGCATCTATAGATCACTTTCATTGTCTTACTTCAGGACACTATGCATACTTAAGCACTCTGACCAATCTTGCTGAAGCAGCAGACTTTGCATAATATTTTATCCTTTGTCCTTTGACGCCATGCTGTGGAAGCAGTGTTTGCACTTTCATGCATCCCTTGACTTTCAGACCATGCTGTTGCTGGAGGATTTGCACAGTCCTGCATCCCTTGACACGCTCATGCATCCATAGCTCTCTCTCATCGCTTTAGTGCAACACCCTAAGCATACTTGAGCACTCCTTGATCAATCTTACTGAAGCTGCAGACTGTGCATACTCTTGCATCCATAGATCTCTCGCATCGCCTTACTGTTCACACTATTCACAATTAAGCACTTCTCGACCAATCATGCTGAAGCAGTAGACTTTGCACGCTCATGCATCCATAGATCTCTCTCATTCTCTTACTTCAGGCACTCTTCGACCAATCTTGCTGAAGCAGCAGACTTTGCATAATATTTCATCCTTTGCCCTTTGACGCCATGCTCTGGAAGCAGTGTTTGCACTTTCATGCAGCCCTTGACTTTCAGACCATGCTGTTGCTGGAGGATTTACACAGTACTCCATCCCTTGATACCTCTCACCATCCTCTTGCAGCACTTTGTACACTCTTGCAACCTTTGACCTCTCTTTCCATGCTTCTATAGCAGGGCTTGTCCATCCCATAAACACTGTCCACACATGTACACTTCTGTTCGCTCGTCCTCCTCTATTACTTCGATCGTAGAAGTATTTGTGCATCATTTGATCCGTTGACCCATGCTACTTCAGCAGAGTTTGCATCATACCATTCTCCTGAATGTACACTTATGCATCCCTTAACCACGGTTACTTCAGGTTTTATTTTCACATATGTGTATGAAATATAGCAAGTTACAACGCATACTTTTACTATGTGGTATGTAACAACGCAGTCGTTACAACGACCGCGTTGTTACAACGCGATGCCATTACTACTCAAGTCATTACATCGGATTGCAGTAGATGGCGCCGTAACATTAGGAATGTATAATTTACTATTCCAACTCCAGCCTACGCAACTGTAGGGAAGGTGTTGGAATAGTAAATTATACTATTCCTTATGTTGGAGCGCCATCTCTGCAAGTCGATGTTATGACTTGCGTAGTAATGGCATCACGTTGTAACAACACGGTCGTTGTAAAAACTGTGTTGTAAAGGTATCGCGGTCTAATGACCATGATGTAAAGGTTGTTTCCCTGTAAATGCCTCTTGCATCCCACCATGCTCCTACAGGAAAGTGGTGTACAATGATGCATCCCTTAACCTCTCATGTTAATCTCTTACTTTAGGGTTTGCATGTGGGAGTGCTTCTTGCATCCCACTATGCTCCTATAGGAAAGTGGTGCACACTTATGCATCCTTCAGTCTCTTATGCCTCGCTCTTACTTTAGTGTTCACATATGTGCATGCCCCTTGCATCCCACCATGTTCCTACAGGAAAGTGTTACACACATATGCATCCCTTAACCTCTCGTGCCACGCTCTTAATTCAGGGATTATCTCCATGCTCCTGAAAGATGTCTTTGCACACTCATGCATCGTCTACCCTCTCGTGCCACTCTGTTACATCAGGGATTCTCTCCTTCCTCCAGAAGGTGGTATTTGCACTCATGCATCCTCTAACCTCTCATGCCACGCTCTTACTTCAGGGATTATCTCCACCCTCCTGAAAGAGGTTGTTGAACACTCATGCTTCCTCTACCCTCTTGTGCCACACTCTTACGTCAAGGATTCTCTCCTTCCTCCTGAAGGAGATCTTTGCGTACTCATGCATCCTCTAACCTCTCGTGCCACACTCTTCAGAAATTAACTACACACTCCTGAAGACGGTCGTTGCACACTCATGCATCCTCTAACCTCTTGTGCCACGCTCTTCAGGGATTCTCTCCTTCCTCCTGAAGGAGGTCTGTTATAATGAAGTCTGTCAGCCCACACACCCTCAGGGGCTCACCCACACATGGTAATAATCACTTTTTGAACAGGTGACAACCAAGCATGCAGCTTCCAATGATCAGTTGATGAAAGTGTGGTTGGTGTGAGTGTCACCATATAGTACTGCACAAAAGTGCTAGACCCAGAAGACAGCACGTTGCACGGACTCCGGGTCCTCCCTTAGCTGTGAGGAAACGCACTCTGGGGAAAGGAGCTGAACTAGCAAGAGAAATACTCTTCAGAGGCAACGCCGAGAACCACACGGAAAAGAATCTGAAATTGAGAGATTAAGTTAATATGGCACTTTGCGAAGGTGTGGTACTGGACTCGCATGAATGGTGAATAGTATGTCTGTTTCCAAAGGCTCACACTCCAAGTTTCCCCCGCCAAGTCTTACTTGTCAGATCACCGCCGCTTCCTATTTTGGATGGTGTGCGTGAACAGCGCCTCACTCTGCACACGTTGGCAACTGGACGATGACACGGCACATACCTTGGCCCAAACTTTTCCTCTCAGGATCCCCCGCCTCTGCTGACTTTGGCCTTGGACAACTACCTGCATGGCCCTCACGTGGTTGGCTGGCTCGCCGGAGCACTGTGAACGTAGGAAGCAATGTGCGCCCTCTCGTATGAAGCGCCGCTGAAAATCACGGGTCACACGGCCCTCTGGTGGCTGATGCGCCGGAAGGGGTTGCCGGGGAGAACACCGCTAGCCCTCAGGCGGTGGCGCGCAGCCTCAGAGAGGAATACTACACACCTCTGCTTCCCTTCTCAGAGGGGGCCCTGGGGATGACACTCGCGGAGGTGAGTGTAGAGAGACACTAAGGACTCCGTTGAATCGACCCGTATCTGCCCCTCGTACTTAGGCACAGGAACAGCAGGACTCGTACTCAGGCACAGGAAAGCAGGAGACGCTATATATGACAGGAAACCTGACCCCTCCACTTCCCGATCTATGAGGGGAACAGGGATTGTCACACACGGAGGCTAACGACAAGCGTAGTGCCACACAGCTCTCTCTCCAACTCCGGTCAGGCACCGGAACGTACCCTGTCCGATGCCTTCGTCGCTGCAGCAGTCAGAAGCACAACTCGGTATAGCTTCAAAACAGCTCCCTGAAGCCAGCAACTGCACGGTACAAATGGCACTCTCCACGAATAACGCCTTAGACACCCTGCAGCAATGTCTCCAATGTCACACTTGCGGCCACCTGAACCAGTCTTCGCTTCACTGGCTCTTCCTGACCTGATGTCTTGCACACCCACAGCGAATGGGACTGTGTACCTCAGAGCGCATCTCCTCGTTATAAGTCCCAGCTGGAAGTTCCCCACCAGGCTTCATCAACGTCAAGCGACCGTCGTCTTGTAGACAGAAACAAACACCTCGACACCCTGGGGATACCTCGTAGAGGATTCTAGGATACACGATGGTCTGGGTCAGTCGAGAACTCCCTTGTACTACGTAGATCAGCGGGAATTTGCCTCACTTGCCTCCTCACAGGCAGTGTCCTGATGAAAATTTCATCCAGTGAAGAAAGGAGAGAGCACTGAAAGGGGAGATGACAGGAGTGGCCCCCTTCGCCAGATCGTCGCCAGTGTTATAATGAAGTAAAGACTTAAGCAAGTAAGTTCAAGCGTCTTTATTCTGTCATCCACTCTCCATAACTGACAGCACTGTCAACATTCCAAAGTGAACTCTGGAGGAACGTTCCAAAAGGGAGGAGGGTGCGGGGGAGAGAGTGGAAGCTACCACTGGAGAAGGAAAAGAGAAAGACACCACGGAGGAGAGAACAGGGGAAGGAAAGTGAGATTATAACAAGGTCGTTGCACACTCATGCATCCTCTAACCTCTCATGCCATGCACTTACTTCAGGGATTCGCTCCTTCCGCCTGAAGGAGGTCTTTGCACACTCATGCATCCTCTAACCACTATTGCCACGCTCTTACTTCAGGGATTATCTCCACGCTCCTGAAGGCGGTTGCTGCACACTCATGTATCCTCTAACCTCTTGTGCCATACTCTTACTTAAAGCATTCTCTCCTTCCTTCTACAGATGGTCTTTGTGCACTCATGCTTCCTCTAACCTCTTGTGCCACCCTCTTACTTCAGGGATTCTCTTCGTGCTCCAGATGGAGGTCTTTGCACACTCATGCATCCTCTAACCTCTCGTACCACGCTCTTACTTAACTCCAGGGATTCTCTCCACGCTCCTGAAGGAGGTCATTGCACACTCATGCGTCCTCTAACCTCTCATGCAGCACTCTTACTTCAGGTATTCTCTCCTTCCTCCTGAAAGAGGTCTTTGAACACTCATGCGTCCTCTAACCTCTCATGCCACGCTCTTACTTCAGGGATTCTCTTCTTCCTCCTGAAAGAGGTTGTTGCGCACTCATGCATCCTCTAAACTCTCGTGCCACGCTCTTACTTCAGGGATTCTCTTCTTCCTCCTGAAAGATGTTGTTGCACACTCATGCATCCTCTAACCTCTCGTACCACGCTCTTAAATCAGGGATTCCCTTCTTTCTCGTGAAAGAGGTCGTTGCGCACTCATGCTTCCTTTAACCTCTCGTGCCATGCTCTTACTTCAGGGATTCTCTTCTTCCTCCTGAAAGAGGTCTTTGCACACTCATGCATCCTCTAACCTCTCATGCAGCGCTCTTACTTCAGGGATTCCCTTCTTCCTCCTGAAAGAGGTTTTTGCACACTCATGCATCCTCTAACCTCTCGTGCCACGCTCTTACTTCAGGGATTCTCTTCTTCCTCCTGAAAGAGGTCGTTGCGCACTCATGTATCCTTTAATCACTCATGTCACATTCTTACTTCAGGGATTCTCTTCTTTCTCTTGAAAGATGTCGTTGCACAGTCATGCACCCTCTAACCTCTTGTACCACGCTCTTAATTCAGGGATTCTCTTCACGCTCCTGAAAACGGCTTTTCCCACTCACAAACCCACTGTGACTCCCTTGTGAGTGCCACTGTGGGCGTCCTGCAGGACTGGCCTCCACTCCTCTCTGTCTGGTCTCCTCCAGTTCGTTCGGCTGCACACGTCCTTTCCCCCCCGTCTCCCTCCCACGAGCCCCTGTATCCAGGCAACCCCAAGCTGCATTAGTCTGCTCTGATTGCTCCACGAGGAGGCTGCCAGGGGCGGCTGAGCCAACAGGACATGTGGAGATTTCCCGCCAGTCGCGTGGCTCTGAAAGGGCAAATTGTGCCGCATTCCAGCCGGTGCTTGCCATGACTGACTCTGCACCGCCCCTACTGGCCTCTCAGAGGCATCAGCTGCCAGGACTCTTCAGGTGTTCTATGTTACCTGCCCACCTGTGGATTCTAGGGGCTCATCGAAGGCTCAGACAGGCTGACAACCTTTTATTTCCAAAATCCGTAAAATGGAGCCGAGAGCTAATTAGGTCCGCCATGCTGACATCTGGTCATCGACCACACACAAAATACGTCATCACCACAAACCCAGGTGAAGCCCCTCCAGATCCACGGCATATTCCAATTTTACACTCCAACAATGTGATATGCACCCCCTCGAACTGAATAAAAGCCCCTAACCGCCACCTAATTCGCTTGGAAGAGTCCCCACTGCCCTCTGGGTAGTTATCAGCCCGCACACGGATCACACTAGACTAGTGACTGTATAATACAGGCAGTACTCAACGACACTCATTTCTGGAGATCTGGACACATGTTCGACATCAGACTGTGACCCTAAGCAAGGGAGCAAAAGTCAGGTAAGGGGGGAAGAAGGAAGAAAAGAACGATTAGAAGACTGACACAGGGAGGAAGCAGGGATGAAAAACAACATGCAAGAAGAGGTAAAGGCAGGAAGTGTGGGGTAAAGGTGGAAAGAGGCATGGGTTGGCCCCTACTATTCACTATCCCTAGCTTAAACTAGTAGTGACAGCAGCAGGCAGGACACATCTTTGCTCACTGGCCACTGAGTTTTTTTCTTTTACAAGCTAAGCACTGCATGTATTCAGCCCACTCCAACCACAGATACAGACATAAAACACAATGAAATGATACAGAATGCCAGATAGGGCCTAACCTGTAGCAGAACATATAATCACAGGGAAGGACTCCAAGCACAGGTGACTGGTGACTGAGTGCAGGGTCAGCGACTACAGACTATGGATTGCAAGAGCACCGGCTCAGTGACATCCGGAAAGCAAAGCGGAGGGAGTTTGACAACAATGTGAGATTAGTCTTGTGGAAAATGAGATGCGCTTCCTCATCCACTGCCGCATATATCAGGAACTCTAGGACTGCTGCTAGAAGGCCTCCCCGACTGTGCAAGGATTAAAGATGAACACACGAGGCCCGTTTCACAAAGAACACTGTTGGGATAGAAAGTGGCTGGATTTCGAAAAAAAGTGGCCTCAGTGTCATCTTAATGACTTTGGGGGCCCAGTAAAGCATACTTTGGGGGCCCCTGTAAAGGGACACATTTTTATTTTATTTCCCTTTTCTTGTTAACTCATGCCCCCATGAAGCCAAACAATACTACATTATGTGTTAAATTGTCAAAGGGTCACTCAAAACAGTTGAAATATGTCTTGTCTGGGACCCTAGAAATCCTTAAGATGACAAGGGGTAGAGAGACAAAGACAGATGTAGAGACAAGCAGAGACTTAGAGAGGTCTAGAGAGAGAATGGAAAACATAGATAATCAAATAGAACGTTCACATTCTCGGTGGGGGGCTTTGAAAGTTGTGCCCTGGGCAATGCCCCCTTTTGCCCATGCCTTAAAACTTTTCTGCGTGCCCGAGAAGTAGCAAATCCATTCAACTCATGTAACATCACACTATGACAGCGTAATACTACAGGGAAGTAAAATAGCTGCCAAGGTTTCAAATTGCTTATGCGTGATATTTTCATAATTTCAGTGTAATTATGGGTGACATTCACCAGCTATGAGTGACACTTGCTAGCGACCACAAAACAAGCAATGACGATGAGGGAAAACATATAAATAGCAGAAATTACACCCATTTGGCAACAAAAGACTTTAAAAAGATCTTTAAAACTGCTGAAATGCACCAGAAATGGAAGGGCACTAACCTAGTGCCCTTGTAATCTGATCGTACTGTTAAACAAATCATGAGACAGAAGACTCTCGTGACACTGCCGTGACGTCAGTGAAATTTCTGTGCTGTGAAACATTATAGCTAGCCCCCAAGCCTGCCGCAAGTACCACGCTCTGCCAGCTAAGCTTTGCGCAGTCTGGAGGTGCTAAATAGCTGCGCTCCGCCAGACAGCTGAGGCGCTATAACTGAGTGACCATGCATTTCAGTGCGCTGATGCGACCCGCCACACTGAAATGCATTAGTCTAACACCAGATGCGTGGTACTTGGCAGGGCTGCAGAATCCCTGTGCCCAGTTAGCACCCTGTGAGGCGCGGCCGCCTCTGGCTCATCTCTGCCACCCGATGAAGCAATAACTCCCGGTCTGTTTCATCCCTGCTCCTCTGGGGATATCAGGGCCACCTCTTCTCCGACAGCCCATAATGAAGATGTTAAAACCGGATGAATTATTAATTGGCTGAAATTAATTTCTCATTTTTGCTACTTTGGCGGTTGGGCGCAGCAGATCAGTTTATATTGGATTTGACCAGTAAATACTTTATCATGTTAATCCGCGGCCTCTTGGCTGATGAGTATTTACACGAGACAATTCTGTGTTTTCTGACTGCGGAAGCCCACTGGTCAGGTCCATCCCCCGCTGCTTCGGCAAGCCAGGGGACAGAGCAGCGCAGCGCTGTCCGCTTCCAGCCTTCAAGACTCTTGGAAAATTCCAGATTGGTTCGAGCAAAGCCGCACTGCCGTGGACAAAAAGAATCCTCGCCAGGGAATGGGCGTGATAAAAATAACAACAACAACAAGTCAAACCTGTATAACTGTATATGTAAATGATGATAACATCCTTATTGACAGCATTAACACAATGTTTATAATACTGTATTATTACTATGAATAGCATTTTTACTATTCCAGTGGAACATAATTATAACTGGTTTTACTATTACCAACATTAATACTGAATACAATTAGTATTATACTTTACACCAGTATGTGATTACTAGAGACGACGATAATGATTACAATTTCCACATAAAACGCGAGAAGGTGAGCTGCCTCCCTGATTCGCAGCTTTTGTATCTTTGGGGTTTACCTGTTTGGAGTTAGGGGGTGGAATCCACTGATTTCACCCCCAGCTGTTTGAGTGCCTTTCTTTTATACATGCACTGCTGTCACCTCCACAAGGCGCCTAGAGGTGACCGTGAAGACACCCACTGTGCTTTACTAAAATACAAACACACAAAGTTGTCAAGGACACATGACCCACCTCCGTCTCGGGGTGCCCTCAGATGGAAGTCCAGTCATGGTTCTACAAGGAGGGGTAGTGAATACACTATTCTCTCTGCTCCTCCCCTTCCTCTTTACCCGCCCCACTCAGGCTCTACCTACCCAACCCCCCAACCCCGCACCTCAACCCCCAATAAACACCCATTTCCCTCACACCCCCTCATCCCAACCCTCAATAATCACACATCCCCATCACACCAATATATTCATTTCTCACTCGCTTCATGCCCTTTTATCCTCTCTGACCACATCACCTGAAGATTTCTGCCCCCTGTATAACCTAACCCCTCCACTCACACTTAACAGCTCCGCCACCCATCACTCCATACCCACTACCCTATCTCCCCCCTCACACAGCAGGACTCCATCCGCAACTTATCACGACCACTCCCTATCCCCAGACCGTTCTCCTCCCACCTCCTACGCCCCTTCATTCCTTCCCTGTACCCGGAATACCCCGAGCCTACACAACACTGTACTCGTCCTACCTACTTTAACTTCCGAACCCCTCACTCCTTCCAGCCCTGTCAACCATCACCCCACACCATCTACCACATCTCCCCCCTCACACATTAGTCCACCCTCTGCTGATAACACAGACCACGCACTCCAGATACCTCCCCTCTCCTCAATTGCCCAGATCCTACACAACATTGAATGTGACCTATCTAATTTAACTACGGAATTTGCCCGACTCAGAAAAGACTTCTTCGTCCACAGCACCAGAACCCTCCCTCACCATAAAACCACCATCCTCCCTCCCTCTAACATCCCCAATAACAAACACAACCTTTGGAGATCACTCCCTCTCCAATGCCGTAAGCATAGACCTCTCCGCACCTCGAATCATCTCTCCCCGTCCGACCTCGCTGACCTACGTAACTCCTACCTTCCTAATCTGCCAACCACCAACCCTCCACTCCCCTATGCCCCCATCCCTGTTATCATAGGGACAAATAGAACCCCCCCGCTTCCCCCAGACCACCACCCCAACTTTCGCTGATCCACTCTTGCCCACCTTCCATACCCAACCCCACACCACTGAAATGCATGCTAGTTAACTGTCGCTCCGCGGTCCTACACGCCACGGAAATCCTGGAAACCATCCTGAGTGAATCCGTTGATATTGCATTCCTTACTGAAACCTGGCTAAATGACCACTCAACGAGCATACTTGACCTTCTCTCCCCCCGGGATACTCTATTCTTAGAAAAGACAGACCTAACAGAGTTGGGGGAGGGCTAGCCATTATCTTCAAAAAGGAACTTCAGAGTTCCCTTATCACTAACCCAGGCTACTCCTCATGCGAATACCTGGAAGCAGAGCTGTTAACTCAAAACTCCCTCCCAATTCGTGTACACAACATCTATCGCCCCCCAGGACCACAACAGCCCTTCATTGAGGACTTATCTGATCTACTGGCGCAATCAGCATTATCCAACTCAAAAAATCTCTTTCTTGGGGATCTTAACCTCCATTGGAATGATACCAATGACCCCACCATCTCCCTCCTCACTACACTTCTTGAAATCAACGAACTCAAAAAACTCTGCCAATCTCCAACTCACACTAAAGGATCCATACTTGACGTCATTCTGTCCAGCGAAGATCTGACCTCCGTTACTAATATCATCCCCACTGACTGGTCCGACCATCACCTTATACTGTTCACCATTGCTACCTCAGCAAACCTCCCCGCCCCTAAAACTACCAGACCTAAGAAATTGACCAGAAACCTAAAAGGCATCCCCCCAGGTGTTCTACAATCGAAACTCCAAGCTCAACTTCTTCTCATTCCCCCCTCCCAAAATACGAATGAGCTCACTGAACTATTTAACAATACTGTTACAGATATTCTTGACCAACTAGCCCCGCCTAAACTCAAAAACCAAAGAAACACCCCCTCAAACTCTTGGTTTAATACAGAGATAAATAATGAGAGATGGGCACTCAGACTGTCGGAAAGAACCTGGAGACACCATCCCTCACCCTCCATTCTTGCACTTCTCAGACATGCTAGATCCACTTACAAAAAACACATCCTCAAGGAAAAGGCATCCTTCTTCCGCACTCAACTTGATCATGCCAAAAACAGACCCAGGGAACTCTTCAAAATCATCCGAAACCAAACTTCCCCCGCACCTCCAAGTATGACAGCCTCATCAGACAGATGTGAAGAAATTGCCCACTTCGTCTCGGAAAAAATTGCCAAAATTGACCAATCCTTCCTTCCCACACAACTATCCTCCAACTCCCAATCCAATCTTGTCCTCACTTCTAATGCCTACTCCACATCCCCCCTTCCAGACGACACTTTCTCTCCTCATCCCTCTATCCTACCACTCCCCAGCGAGCCTCCTCACCCACCTATTTCCAAACCCCCCCAACACTCCACAGGCCTCTCACCTTCCACATCTCCAGTAACCAACTCCCCTAAATCTCAACTTAAGAACAATGCCTCCTTGCTCAACTTTCTCCCCGTCACTGAGCTTGAAGTCCTCAATATAATTGGCAATCTAAAACCGTCCTCCCACACAAAAGACCCAATACCCTCCAACCTTGTCCCTGCCCTTAAGCACATCATCACCCCATTCTGGAACAAAATCATCAACACCTCTCTCTCCACGGGCTGTGTCCCCTCCTCCCTTCAGCTTGGTCAAATCTCGCCCATAATCAAAAACCCCAATGCTGACCCCAATGACCTAAATAATCTCCGCCCCATCACTAACCTCCCCCTTCTCTCAGAGGTACTTGAAAAATGTGTCCTACTACAACTAGACAAACACATAGAAAATTTCAACCTTCTCGACTCCTTTCGATCTGGCTTCAGAAAAGGCTGCAGCACCGAAATGGCAATGCTCAATGTCATAGATGACATCCATCAATCACTTGACAATGGCGAGACCTGCCTTCTCATACTTCTTGATCTCTCCGCAGCATTCGATACAGTCAACCATTCAGCACTACTTAATGTGCTTAGGACCCGTTTCGGCCTTAATGGCACCGCCTACAAATGGTTCATCTCTTATCTACAACACCGTACTCAGCAAATCAAAATTCAAAACTGTCTCTCTACCCCCACTCCTGTCTCCCTTGGAGTCCCCCAAGGATCTATTCTCTCTCCCTCCCTCTTTAACCTCTTTATGGAACCCCTCACCCTCATTCTTAACCAAGCAGGAATAAATTACCACCTCTACGCCGATGACACCCAAATCTATTACAAGATTAATACTCATCCTGACATCTTACACCTGAACAACACCCTTACCAAGATCCAAACCTGGTTCCATTCCAATCATCTCAAACTCAACCCTAACAAAACCGAAATCATTCTCTTCTCCCCCAAAAATAACCCTCTACCCGTTCAATCTTGGATCCCTGACATCAATGCACTCAATTGCTCACTCACCCTGTCCAACTCCGTCAAATCTCTTGGCATCACTATCAACAACACCCTAACCCTTAATGTTCACATCAAAAACTCTGCCAAAGGAGCCCTCTTCACTCTCCGTCACCTCAAGAAAATGAAACCATTCATACCCACCGATGATTTCAAACTCGTAGTTCAGTCGCTTGTTCTGTCACGTATTGATTATGGTAATGTCATCCTTAATGGAATCCCCAAGGTACACCTAGCTCCAATCAAAGCTGTGCTCAACCCTGCTGCCAGGCTCATCACGGACTGCAAACGCTTCGATCATATATCCCCGGCTCTCAAATCTCTTAAATGGCTCCCTATCGAAGGCAGATCTGCCTACAAAACCGCCTGCATTACTCATAAAGTCCTCCACCAAAACACTCCGCATTACCTCTCAAAGAAACTCCACACTGCGGGCTCCACACGATCTCTGAGAAGCACCAACACCCTACTCCTAATCCCACCTCTGCATAAAAAGAAAGCTACACAATCTCGCTCCTTCTCTGGCAATGTCCCTATTATCTGGAATGCCCTCCCAAAAAACCTGCGCTGTAATCCCTCCTATTCTAGTTTCAAAACCCACCTCCTCAATTAATATTGGGATTCCTAACCTGTGTTCTACTCCTGATCTCTTATCAATCATACTATATTTGTTCAGTAATATATACCCTGTTCTCCTGTTTCACCATTTACCTAATTACTTAAATGTATAGCTCCTGCCCCTGTTTATTTATCTGGATTTGTATAATGCTCATGTTGTTTGTACTTTGTATATTTCAATTTTTTGTTGCGCTACCTTTCATATGCTTTTATACCCTATGTGCCTTATTCTATCCTTATCTTGTAAAGCGCTCTGATACCTCTGGGTCTAGCCAGCGCTATATAAAACCTTCAAAATAAATAATAAAAAAAAAAATTGTAAAATATGGCCAGTGAAGTAACACTAATGAAAAATGAAAAGGGGAAGAAACGAGGCTGCAGCGTCTTACCAGCTCTGCTTCTATCCAATTAGCACCCGAATTGCTCTCGGGTGCTCTAACGTGCAACATGCTTGCAAGCCATGGGATCGCGTTTCATAGTTTAAAATGATGATACGTGTCCAGGGCGGGTGTGTCACATTACGTTACAGGGACACGTAGCGGTAACAACTAGACCACCTACATGTATGAGACTGCATAAATAGCAGCGCTACAGCAGACAGCAGAGGCGCTATAAATGCGTGACAATGCATTTCAGTGTGGTGATACGGGCCACCACACTGAAATGCGCTAGTCAACGCCTGATGCGTGGCACTTGGCAGGGCTGAGTAAATTGCATGCAATGGGTGAGAGAAGAAGGTACGATGTGTGGTGTGCCGCGGAAGTTTGAAAAAACGTTCAACTGTGTCAGTTGGTGAGAAACTCACATACTCTTCTCCGACCCCTTCTGACGATGGAAGTGGGCAGAGATTTACACCAGTCAAGGCCTTGACTAAATCCTTTGTGAAGGTGAGAAGGGGAATGGAGCACCCCCAAATATCAGAGGGTGTGTGGGAAGAGGTTGCTGGGTAGGGAAACATTTCCCTCTGCAGAACGTAAAAAAAAAAAAAATACTAGTTGCAGGCAGGGCTACTTTTCTACTATGGGGAACTGTTCTGTGTATCCAACTCTTCAAATTGGAAGTGCTACACCCCAAAAAGTCCCATGGCATTCCAAAGTCCACATTTGGAAACATGTGGCTCACGCAGCTTTCCAGGCATATCACTGAAACGTGTTGTACATTCCAACAAAATTGTGAAAGCATGGTCAAGTGGGAGAGGAAATCCTTCAGTGTTATTTACACATTTTTGGGGGGAATTGCAACTAAGGTCTTCATTCTGCTGGTGGAAACATCAGACCTGGCAGCAAAAAAAACATATCAGCCACCAATCAGAAACAGTTATGGAAAAGTGTTGTGACTCAGATGAATCCATAAATATTTGACAACAATTGTAAGCCCATCAGTCATGTCAACGAAACAGTATTGCACTGCTGTAACTGCCCCCTGGGGCAATCATGGAGAGCATGTTATGTACACTTCACACCAAATGAACCAGCAGAAAAAACCCACTATTGAGACGAGACCTGCAAACTCGCAGCACAGGCAGGCGCCAACGGCAACACACCAACACTCCAGCATTCCACACAAGACTGCATCTGGGCAGAATACATCATATAGAATTATATAGATAGCTTACTGTGACTAATAGGGGTGCTTTTATGTAAAGAGTTCTCAGTGACATCAAATAGACAACAAGAGCAGTGTAAGCTGTCTATGATGTCACTCGGATCCCTGAGTGAAAAGTCTGCCCTATATTCAGTTACCTACGTAAATGTTTATGTTGTATAAGCATCAATATACATCCAAGAGAAATAGATGGGTACAATGGATGTGAATCGGCAGTGACCACTATTCCGCCACAGCAGTGGAAAACAGGTTTTCACTGCTGTGATGTAATAGCAGTGAATACCAACATTTTGAAAAGTCTGTTCATTATACCGGATGAGTAGGGGACCCATATACAACATAAGATCTTCCCATGCAAGTGAAAGTCCACTACATGATAAATGTAGAACAGCCAAGAAGCTAGGCGCCCACATGGCTAAGTTCTGAACCCACAGGCAACCCCTGAAAAATGGCAAAGTTGAGCTCGCCAAGGTCATGTGTTTTTGGATGTGAGTTTGCAGGTTGCCTCCAGGGCCCCTGTGCATGTTTTACAAAAAGAACAAAGTTTTTCAGCAATCCTTGGTAGCAGCATCACCCTGAAGAAAGGTCCTCAAAACATCAGGACTTGCTTCCTAAGTCTCCTGCCCACTTCTTTAAGCTCCAGAGGAGGTCTCTACAAATCAGCTTTCAGGCTGACACTCTTTCAATCAGTTAAGATCCCTTTGTCTCAGGACCTTCTGCAACTTTCAGCCTCAGGAGGGAAGTTTAATGGGGCCAGCGAGTTCCACTGGTAGAACCGTGACTCCCGCTAACCTTGTAGGTAAGTGAGGACTGGCATTGCCAGGCTTGGAGTCAAACGCGAGAAGCAGATGATTAGGCAGAGCAGGAGACACATCTCTCAAAAGGTCTCTGGCTGGCAGGAATGATCCAGTGCAGGAAGCAGAGAAGTCTTCAGCTGCAGTCAGTTTCTATCCTTGGACGAAATGAGGCAACGCATTTTAAAGGGTGAAAGAAGCAGCTATTACTGATTAGCAGAAGCCAATCGTAATGGCAATTCCAGGCCAGCCATGCAATGCGTTTGAGCAAATTGATGTACTTTCTGCCCTGGGTACATGCCATGTTGTTAAAACTTCCATGCACAAAAAAATAAAACATTGGACCCTGGGCTCAGTTGTGAAGATCCCTCACCTCCCTCCTAACCCAGCCCTCCCATGTAAGCCCCCTGAGAAATGACCTTCCCTCAACCAATGACTGGCCTCGGCCTCCTGTAGGGTATGACTTCTCTGAGTGGCCATGCCATACCTTCTAAATAGGGAAAGTCAATGTAGATTATCTTGAGCCACAGATGTTCCACTTAGAGGGTCAGTGGGGCTCCTCCCATTTTTGGCATTATCTGTTGTTGAAATTACAGCTGATGAATCGGGGAGCCGCAGTGATAAAAGAAGTGTGCGTGTTATTTGCATGCGCTGCAGCTGCGCTCGCGCAGATACACGTCAAACATCTCATGCCTGTTGTAATCATGTTTGGTAACTGGGCAATAACTATTCCACTCGTCCTTTTAGCTGGGTTACTTACAAGATGTGACTTAGGCTTTGATAGCTTCTCCAATTTAAAAGTTAGAAATTAAATGTCACCCTGCATTGTATGTAAGAAGGATGTCCTGCATCAGAGACTGTCATGCAGCCTATAATGACATTCTATGTTTTGGAACAGGTCAAGAACTATACTCTTCACCCCTGATCCCATATCTGCATTCTCAGCAGCTGCCCAGGGTTCAGGCTGTGATGTTGACTACAGAGGCAACTATTTTTTCAGAGAGTCAGTTAGAGTCATTTGAAATAAAATGCCTATTTGTGGGTTACCAGATCTTGTTAGTTGGTTACAACCACGGCAGAGGTCACAAATACAAGAATTCGGACCAAGACTTCACGCAATGAAAGGGAAATCGCAAAAAAAGATTTCCTGATAGACTTTCTTTAAAACCCTCGTATAATATGTAAAGAAAGGTTGATCGCAGCCAAAATACTCCCACTCTGCTGAGTCACACCTGTCTTGGGTCCAATTATTCACATGTGTACTGAGTCTGCACCATGTTTGTTTCAGGGTTTGGCAACGGATATGGAAGCGGAGGCCCAGACTGCTCCAAATCTACCCAACCTCAGAATACAAGCTCTTTAAAATCAGGGCCATTGTGCTGCCTGCCCATGACATGCATCTGTCTGTACCCAGTCTTTGCACTTATGCAGTATGTTAGTAGTAGGTTGTCAGTAGCATTAGCATGCCCGATACGGACTGAGCCCAGGAGCTGCTACAGGGGAGGGACATGCAAACAGGCCCTTTGGGTACAATGTTAAATAACTCGGCTGATGGTGCAAAACTTGACTGGACAGGCCATATATGGTTTAGGGGTGAGTGGCATTAGGTCAAGCGTTCAGGGGTGTCACCAATGGAGCCAGGGCTCACATTCAGGGGGAGATGACTTCAAGACGCGTGTTGTTACCTCTGAATCATACCTCAGTGTACAGATCGTCAAGCACTAAGCTCTCCGTCTTGTAAGGTGACATTAGATATATGTTGTCTGCCAGGACAGCCTAAACATACCTAGGATCCTAACATGCAACGCTTGTTGTGCCATGCAACAGGCACTACAGCCCTGACAAGCTTCTTTAAAAGGTTTCTTTGAAAATGCTTTTCTCGAGATTTTTAGCTTGTTTTCTTTTTGAGTGTCTAACTTTGGGTCCTATCTGTGCATAAAATGTGTGTTTTTCTCTTGCTTGGCCTAGGATGAAAAGAGGACTCAGCAGCTCCTGTTCGCCTCGGCCCAGGAAGAAAAAGAAGAAGAAATCTGGCCACAAAAGGAGCCGGTGAGTGTCCGATGCATGTCCTTAGCTCTTCTGCAACAAACTCTGGCATGAGCAGATGTATCCAAAGTACGTAGTGTTGACCTTCCAACCAGTCAGCAATACTGACTTTCATGTGCGTTTCTTCTAGGCACTAATAGTTATTTGTCTCTTCCTTGAACTTCCATTGCATTGTGGACCTTGTAGTTACATTATATGAATACTCGCTGTGCTCAAAATGCACTGGGACATGAGAATATGTTTTTGGAACTCTGATGTAGCAGAATAATAGTGAGACATACATCTGCAAGGTCCACAATGATGCGAGAGACCAGAAAGAGAGGAAGGGCTGTTAAAGACAAGGTACTCATCTCAGCAGCATTGATGCTAGCTTGTTGTAAGGAGGCTTCAATGCACCCTTTAGGGTCCAATTGTGTCTTCATAACCCTTCTTCAATGATCTGAAGCGTATCCAGATGTGTGGCCATATCACCTCTCCAAGGACCAGTGACATTCCAGTTGTATGTCCCTAGACCTCTTCAGTCACCTCCAGCATGTCCGTCTTGCAAATGTGACTAACAGCGGTACCAAAGTTTGCTCTGCAGCCCTCGCGACCCACCATTGCCCCCGAGGCTCTGCTTCCCCTGTCCCTACAGAGGACAGACAGGGGAGATCCCTGCAGGTCTGATTAGGCTGGGTTTTGGTGAAAGTTTTCCCACAGAAATGACAAGAGCACTTTTATCAAAACAGTAATGCCAGTTGGCCACCGTTTTGGCATGGCCGGCCATCAGAAGTAAACCCAAAGCGGGAGTGTTTGTTTCTGCAAAACAGAAAATCCATGGCCCTGAAATTTAAGAAGTTTCTTCCCTGAGCCTGGGGGCTATCAGGTTTTCTGCTTTGCATATGTGTCACAGGGAGGGCTTTGATGGTACAGTAAGAAACCTAGCATTTCTCTCACCTCTGAATTTAGCAGGGTGGGAGTTCCGCCATTTTACACAAGGATCCTGCTCTGCAAAATCCTAAATGAACCTCAATGTACTGATAGCTCCTCGAGGCAAGCACAGCTGAGGGGCCTGACATCTAAGGCTGCTTGGATGATCAGTGGTGTAGCAGTGGTGCCATGGATCCCAACGCAAGCAAAGAAAACATGCCTGCCATCCTCTGGTTTGGTAGAACGAAGACAGCTAGAGTTGGGGGTGGAGTCGGCCCCCTCACTCTCCTGAGCCTTGGTGCCACTGCGCCAGCTTCTCTGTTGACAGCTTTACTCATCTGAGAAATTAAAAACACAAATGAAGCGCTTACACTATGGGCAATGTCAAAACTTAAAGTCAGATAAAAGCGCACAACCCGAGAGACGGCAGTTGAGCATCTCGAAGGCAATCTAGGGTCTCCCGCAAATATAGGCAAACCAGGTAACTTCCTAGGATGCCTAATTTATGGAAAATAATACATTTTTAAAATGTAATCTGAAAACAAACTTTGGAGGCGCAGAGTGTAGGCAGTGCCTAGGGCGCCAGTCGCTGGCAGTCGGTGTAGGACCTTCCATAATCAGGTGCTGTGGTTAAGACAGTTGTCTAGGCTGGTACAATGCAGAATAGCTTCACAGACGTCACACTAAACCAGATCAATGCCAGAAAATCCTAAGAAGAGATGACATGAAAATCAAGAAACGCTGTCACCTAAAAAAGGCTCCAGACCGGGGGTATTGAACTGAAGAATCAGGCGCTATTGGTAGCTCACCAGTACCCTTGACGCAGCTCCCTGAAGCCCAGCCCAGCCCGCTACTTAATGCAGAGGGTATACGCGAGCCATGCTGAAGGACGTCCCTTTGCAAGAAAAGGACCAGATTTTCTTAGCGTGTGTTAACCCAAAATGGAAAGTCATATTTGATAGAAAACCATATATTGTGAGAAACTAACATGCTGGTGTTTGAAAGTATAATGATTGAAAATCCAAAGCATATTTGAGCTGCTCTTTGAATGAAAGCTCCACTGAGTTGTGGAGATTTATTGATTTTATTATTTCCCTTTTGCCAGGGGGCACCTAATGCAGTGGCTGTTGTGTCATAACTCATGGGAAGGCATTATATTTTGATAAACCTTTTCCTGACATTGCTGTTAGTACACCTGTCTTAGGCATCGGGGTAACTGATGTTCTACTTCAATATCGAATTTAAATATCGTCAAGCCAATATATTGTATTCAGAATATAGACTTACACAATATCATGAAGGTAGCAATATAAAGGTAAGTATTCTTTTGTTTATGTTCTTAACTCCACACTTTTTACCTGGAAGATACTTTCATCTTCAAGGTGCGATGTGGAGTTTAATATAGTAAATCTATACATACTAGTAATATATGCCTTATTTATATTTTATTAGTCAGTATTCTGGATATATTTTGGCACCACTCAATAATGCGAAGTATATTTGGGTAGCCATTACTAGTACTCCTGCAAGATGTGGTCGCTAGTGTGATTGTCTCGGATGTGATTACTACCACGACAACTGTCAAAGTCATTTGTAGCTCTGGAGTATTTTTAAATATCAGAAGAAGGTCTTGTTATAGAAAAAGTTAGACACCCCTGCTTTAGAATATAACAGTGTTTGTAAAGAGAGCACATACTAAGTACTTCCCTATCACTGAGCATAACTTTGAACTCAGGGCCTCACAGCAAATCTAAACGCATAGCACTGACCATAGAAACCCAGAGTGAAAACTGCTGTGCAGACTGATCTAACATAACTTAGAGGTGAGTCTTAAAGCTGCTGGTAAGGACTTCACCAAACATCCAGGCAACAGGTGGCATGGGTGATCCAAGCAAAGCATAGAAAGTGTGCCAGAAGGAGCTGAAAATGCCATTCAAAGCACCAGCAAAATAGCCTATACTGACACAAACATAGCATAACATAGTACGACATAGGCAATACCCAGCTGGGCAGATAGACGTTTTGCGCATCCTCTCCTTAATCCCACCCAATAAGAAATAGCAAGGGAAGTACCATTCCACATAGAAAAAATGAAAGAACAGAGGCTCTGCAATTAAAGATATGAAATTCACCTGACCTAAGAAAAAGAGCCTCATTGGAGTCTACCAAAGACCACCAAAATGCTCCCTCACTCGAGTCTACCAAAGACCACCAAAATGCTCCCTCACCCGAGTCTACCAAAGACCACCAAAACACACCCTCAGAGGAGTCTCCCAAAGACCACCAAAACACACCTTCACAGGAGTCTACCAAAGACCACCAAAACACACCTTTACAGGAGTCTACCAAAGACCACAAAAACAGAACTTCACAGGAGTCTACCAAAGACCACCAAAACACACCTTCACAGGAGTCTACCAAAGACCACCAAAACACACCTTCAGAGGAGTCTCCCAAAGACCACCAAAACACACCTTCACAGGAGTCTACCAAAGACCACCAAAACACACCTTCACAGGAGTCTACCAAAGACCACCAAAACACACCTTTACAGGAGTCTACCAAAGACCACAAAAACAGAACTTCACAGGAGTCTACCAAAGACCACCAAAACACACTTTCACAGGAGTCTACCAAAGACCACCAAAACACACCTTCAGAGGAGTCTCCCAAAGACCACCAAAACACACCTTCACAGGAGTCTACCAAAGACCACCAAAACACACCTTTACAGGAGTCTACCAAAGACCACAAAAACAGAACTTCACAGGAGTCTACCAAAGACCACCAAAACACACCTTCACAGGAGTCTACCAAAGACCACCAAAACACACCTTCAGAGGAGTCTCCCAAAGACCACCAAAACACACCTTCACAGGAGTCTACCAAAGACCACCAAAACACACCTTCACAGGAGTCTACCAAAGACCACCAAAACACACCTTTACAGGAGTCTACCAAAGACCACAAAAACAGAACTTCACAGGAGTCTACCAAAGACCACCAAAACACACTTTCACAGGAGTCTACCAAAGACCACCAAAACACACCTTCAGAGGAGTCTCCCAAAGACCACCAAAACACACCTTCACAGGAGTCTACCAAAGACCACCAAAACACACCTTCACAGGAGTCTACCAAAGACCACAAAAACAGAACTTCACAGGAGTCTACCAAAGACCACCAAAACACACCTTCACAGGAGTCTACCAAAGACCACCAAAACACACCTTCACAGGAGTCTACCAAAGACCACAAAAACAGAACTTCACAGGAGTCGACCAAAGACCACCTCTGCTCTCTGGTCCCTGAAATCATCTTCCCATTGAATGACACCACCTCAGAGAATAGCATCTCAAAGCTAAAACTCGTGCGTTGCTTCAAAGTGTTGATTTAGAGGAGCAAAGAGCTAAGGGGGAACGCCGATAGCCTGGTCATTCATAACAACTCCTCTGGTGGTGGGCTATAAGTTCTTGATACAGGCTATGGAATGCGTATGTGGTATGAAAGACCTTAGAGTGCCAGGCATTGCGCTCCTATAGTTAGCGTTTTACAGGCTTCTACAGTGAGTAAAGAGCCTGTGAATGCTTCTCTTGGGGCATAGGAACGAAAACGGCCCAGCGTAAATCTTACCTGTCGGTGAAATGTGTGACTTAGCTTCTCATCAGAGGCCTTGTGCTCCTCCCCCTGGTGTAAGAGCTCCCTCCCCATAGCAGACTGTTAGAGTGGAACATTCTGTAACAGGTGAATGCATATTGCAAGCGTCTCACATGTTGCAGATGTGTGTTTATATGTGAACAATCTATGCTTCAGAAATCCTGTAAAACAGGTTTAACTATCACTTACGTGTATGGTTGGACACGTATTTTATATGCAGTCACCTGTAGGTGAAAGGCCAACAAAACAAATGGCAGGTAATGTGTTAATTTTAGCAATGTTCTGACCCCGCCCTACACACCGACTCCACCTCTGTGCCCCCCGTTGCACTCAAGATAACATTGAATATCGTTTTTTATACACTTTGACCCTTGTCTGTAGTTACTAGCAGTGGTGAATCTCGGTAATATGAAGTGATACAACGCCAAGGCCGGGAGCACCTGGAACGTGCGCGTGCTTACAAAGTCTTTCAGGGATGCGTTGTCAGAAGGGCAGCGGAGAGCGAAGCAAAACACCAGAGTAGAGTGCAGCCAGCAGGAATGGCGAGTGAGAGAACTGAGACTACGCAGGACAGAGTGAAAGAGGAAAGCAAGACAAGGAAGGTAAGAGAGGAACTAGTAAGGGTCACAGGTTTAATAGTGCCGTAGAGAACCACAAAATGAGATGGAAAGGGGAGAAGGTGAGTGGAGGCAGCAACCGGTGAGGAAAGAGATAAACTAAGGGGGAGAAGACAAGATGAGAGAGGAAAGAGAGACCGGGAGAAGGAGAAGAAGTTAGAGGGGCGGGTTAGAGGCAACAGCCAACACAAATGAAAAGACAAAAGAAGGCAGAAGGATAGGGTCAGAAGACAGATATTTTGCGGTCTTTGTAAAGAGTAGAAACCCCTACAGTGAGTGTCAACATCTGAAATCTCCCCTTTCACCTCCTTCTTCCCCAATACACACAGACAAATAGAATCTAAATTGGAAACTTTACGGTTCTGCGTTGGAAGGTATTTGTGTCCCTTTTAGAGGTTTTGAAGCATTCAGAACCCGTATATTGAAATTCACGGCGCTTAGAAACAGCAGAGGTGCATCATGACGTCCTATGACAGTCTTTAAGCTCTAGCACTTTACTGCTCTGGAGTCCATTTTTCAGGAAGTAGACTTCCTGGGAGGGTAAACCCTAAATAACCTGCGGGGAGGGTAATGACCACCAGATGCATCGCAAAGCTATCGGCACATTTCAATGGTGCCTCTTGAGAACCGCTGGGAGCATCCCAGAGGGCCGTCCAAGCGACAAGCAGTTGATGTAGGTGGCACCTTCCTACGGTGGAAAAATGTATGCAATTCACCAGTTTCGCATTATGCGAAATTCATGAAAGAATGCGAAATTTTGGGAATTTTACACGAAGTAGATTTGCACATTTTTCACCCCCTAGAGACTGGTTCACACAGAAATTGTCGTGCCGAGAGACATTTTGTGCTTGAATCAGTCTCTTGCCATTATCTTATGATGTGCTAACATGCCCTGACAGGAAAAAAGTCACACAAAATACCAGCAGAGCCTCTTCATGCTAACTGCATCATTGTTTTTGGGGATTTTTGAAAATGTTCATGAAATTTGATGAAAGAAAAATTAGGAACTAGTCTGAAGGTCATCTCTCCTGTCATTAGGCAATTTACCTATTCTAGTTGACGCCTCAGCTGGCACCCAATTCCAACCATACTCAACAAACGTGAGAAGCTACAAACTCATTCAACCAGAGCACTTTGAGACCTCCCCAAGGGAGAGGAAAGCCAACAGTGGATGCTGGGAACTGTAGTCCCGCTTGTGGAATGAAAGGTGAGGGCCTAGATATCCCAGCATTCCTAGTACTGTTGGCCAGAATCTCAGTGGAGGGAGTAAATCACCATCATAATATGGACTTTTGTCACCTTCCAGCCAGGTAAATATCTTCAGAGTTGCTCCGCACTGTGCAGTGTGTCGGTGTGACAAAGGAAATCAGGATGGGAACAGCTGGAGCTGACCCCTCGACTGTAGGGTGACGTCCTCTTGTGAGGGGGTGGGGAAGGGTGGCACATACCTAAGGGGTGGCACATACTTATGATGCCACATGACTCCATGTCATCAAGGACCACAGGTTCCAGACCTGGGATTTCCTTATTCAGGTGTGTTACTGCAAGTGGTGTAGGTGAAAAAACAAGAATGCAACTCCAGAATGCATTATATGGTTAGAGGGGAGCCAGGACAGAAACATGTTGTGATAGGGAGACATCTGATAACCAAACATACATACGAGTTGGAATACATTATGTGCATCCTTAGGTCTTCAAGCGGTGCCAGGGTGTGCATGCCCCCCTCTGCTGTGCTTCCTCAACCACCCACGCTTTGGGCCTTTATGGCTATGAAAAGGGCATTTTGCCAACAGAAGTTGATAAGCAGCTTAGTTTGTATGCACGGATATATAATATATGTGATATAGTGTTTTCAATAGTGCTTTCACAAGGACAAACTAATGTGATGCTAACAATGAGTACATGCAATGCAATACAACAATATGCCAAATAATAGAATAAAAAGACCCAATCGAGAAGCATGGCAACTAGAGGGAAAGAAAAACATGAATGGCTACAACAGCAAGTAAGAAAGCACTCTTAAAAAATGTGTTTAGTGAGGAAAGACAGGGTCAAGGTCTGCAAGCTATTTGGAAATTAAATGGGAACAAACATCAGTAGAAAGAAATCCAGATGAAACATTGGCCAATGTCCCAGTCTCCTATTGTCTCAGACCCTAATCGAGTACAGCCAATGAGCAGCGAGGCTGTGGCAGCCACTCTGGCACAGACCATGTGGCCAGACCAGGGCGGTCCAGAGAAAGCCAACGGTGATCCGAAGAGGCCTCAGGACGGTCAAGGGAGACCCCAGCACGTGGCATGACCAAAGAGGTTTTCACAGAATCCCCTCTTAATACCCGGTGTCCTATAATGTGATTAGAACAGGACACACATTCAAACCGCACTGCATAACCAGAAAGCGGTGAGCAGCGGTATAGGGCGGAGAGAAGGATGGTCTAAGTGGAACTGGAGTCAGAGACACGGGTCTCACCCTACACCGTGTGGGCACCTGTGAAGGCTACCTGCTTATGTCCTGCTATCAGACTCCTGCCCCTATGAACAGAGGACCTGCTTCACTTGTTCGACTCACTGCCTGCGCAAGGGACTTATACACTCCAGCCAGTAGTTCTTTCATATTGTGTTTACTTCTCTAGCTTGCACATGTGTGCCTGTCTACTGGAGCACTATACACTCTCTTAGGCTCACTCAGGATTGCGTGTCTCTTGTTATGCTCGCTGTGCTAGATCTAATCATAATATTCCTAGGCCTAAACTTTATTGCTTCAAAACTTAAATCACTGTAAGTCATTGCTCACCTGTCTTTGTCTAAAAGTAAGTCTCCTATTTCTGTGCCTAGTAATAAATCCAGGGACAGTCTGTTGATTGGAGCGTTGGGGCTCTGCCCCCTTTACTCCCCCCCTCACCCAAGCTGAGGCATCTTTATGTCAATTGACATCTACTTTCAAAATCATTTGCTGAGCTGACGAGTCCACAGCCCTGGAGCCTGTGAGATCATCAGCTCGGCAAAATCATTGTCTCCTAGGCGAAGCTCCACCCCCTGCGGACATGGACGTAAAGTTAGCCCCGGGCGCTTCAGGCTCACGCCCTGCAGTGCCAAGGGCTTCAGGCCAATCAGCCTGGGACTGGGAAGCATCGTCACTCCACCCTTTCCAAACTCCTCGCAGGGTTGGGTGGGGTCAGTGATCGTCACTGACCCCACCGCACCCTGTGACTGGCTGGGAAAGGGTGGGATGAGACTATCGGTGGCAGACGAGAACTCCGTAGGTCTTCACAGATTTTGAAGACACACGGCGCAGAATCAGGGGGTCTTCTTCACGCGCTGCTGTGAGTTGGAGAAAGCACATTGGACTTACAAGCAGCTGGGGGACTCGAACGCAGACGGTGACAAAGCAGCCTGGCTGCAGATTACCACCCAGATAGTGCTGGAGCCACGAGGCAAGTGAGAAAAAATGTTAAAAAAAAAAAAAAATGGAACGAAACCGAGGGACAAATAAACAATGCAAGCGTGACTGGACTACCCTTCAGCCAGCATTGCAATGTGGGTCATACAAGTTATCAAGAGGGCCGTGGAAGGCAAATGCTTTTCAGCCTAATAATTAAAGTGCCAATAAATACATTCATGACATTGGTAGCTCTAAGGGTTGCCCTGGAAATAAAGCACATTTTAAGTTTTGTCATATGTGATGTGGTCACTTTGAAACTGGGGAACCAGGTTCCAGCGTTGTCTCAACGTCCTATGATTTTGTGCAAATCACTTTATCTCCCAGCGCCTTTTAAACGAGAAATGAACCGTCCCTAACCTCTGTAAGGCCCCTAGCCTGGGGCACAATCCTTCAGTTAAGCCTTTTTGGGCTTCAGTGAAATCAGCGGACGGTCTGGGGCCTCTAAAAGGTCCAATAGTGGGGGGCATAATCCTGCCACATAACTGACTCTTCCCCCAACCCCATGGACTTTTTTGCATAACTAACCCGCCAGAGAGGTTTGACAGCCAAGGTGCACAGTATGGTTTATATCACTGACATCCTGGCTCAGAAAAGATAGAGCTTAGAGGGTTGGGCGATCGTGGTCCAGGAGTTTTATGACAAGAAAAGTTTGTTTTCAGGTTGTAAATAGCACTGCTCACACACTCCTGATCTTTATGGTACTTAAAATACTGTATTCGATCAAATATTGAAGACGTCAGAAATGTGCAGCAAGAATATTTGAACAAATTGACTGGCAGAGAGCTTTTTGGCTATTTGTGCACTAAAAAAAAAGAGAAAACGTGCGAAAATGAGAGTATTTAAGATGCTTCTGTTCACTTTGTACTTTTGCAGTTCTGTTGCATTGTCACAAATTTCGAGCACAAGTCACATTATCTATTTATGTATGTATTTAATGCTTATTAAGCGCAACTGTCACCCGAAAGGGTATCCTGGCCCTGAGACCGTATCTAACCATCAGGTGAGGTGTATTACATTGCTCTTGGGAACAGGTAGCTCTTAAGATCCCTTAGTATCATTAGTATCTCAAGTCTGTATTTAAGCCAGGCTCGCTTGCTTGATAAGTAAAATTCACCCCAGCTTTTACGCCTCACCAGTTGGAAAAGTCACCAACCGCCACTGATTAAATCACTATTTTAAATTGCCTTCACCAGACCATCACTTTTACATTTGATACCTAAATAATGCAACTTGCCTAAGCAACATATCATTTAAAACAGTTAAGCCCATGATCCAAATTTGTTTGAAGCCCAGTGGTAATATTTTTCCCACTTTCCTTCTACCATTTTGAGTTCTGATCAGCCCTGCTTTGCTAAAAAGTAGGAGTTAACAGATTCAGATATATTCCCTCCCCTGAGCAAACTGACTCTCCCTCTGGGACACCCTGTCCCCTCTCATAATGGATTCAAAGCTTGATCTCATTGGTCTCAATGCGTTCATGATTAATTACCCTCCTAATATTTCTAAAAGTGCGGCCAAAAAGCATAAACATCGGTTACTCAAATCATGAGCTGAAACACTTATTTCAGACTTCTACTTCTGCGCTAACAAGGGTAAACTAACAAATTACCTCATCTTCTACTCCAGAAAATGGACACGATGGAGGAATGTCTTCTATTCCATGCTTCGTATAACCTGCACCAGGAAAACTCTTTATGGACTCCAATTGTCAGTGTCGCCTTCACCCTTCTTCAAGGTGAACTCTACCATCTCACTCTACAACAACAGAATTATCCTAATCCAAGCTTCAAATCATAATTTAGCTACAATGGATAAAATCTTCCTGCAGTAATTTGTAAGTCTTGTCAGACCCTATTAAACCTCCCTTTTTCCCATGATCTCACTATCTCACCTCAACTAACATCCGGGGTTATTCCAACTTCACATAACCCTCCACACTCCTTAAAGGATCCCTACCCCATCCAGTCCCCCTGACTTAGTATCGCCAGAACCCTCACTGTCCACACGATCACTGAATCTTGTGGCTATTGGTCATACTGTGACACACTCCTCACTGAACTATACGCCCAGTGGCGTAGCTAGGCCTTAGGCCGCCCATGGCGGCCCCTGTATTTGCCGCCCATGGCAGTCTGATCAAAGAGCGATTGATGGGCCGCGACGGACGCAGGTAAGAGCGGGGGAGTTCTGGTGATTTATTCATCCGCAGGTAAGAGGGAGGGTTGTGAGGGGGTGCTGCTGATTCTTGCAGCCAAGTTGGCTGCAGGTAAGAACGGGGGAGTGGGGCCGGCCTCCGCCCCCAATGCTCGTGCCGCCTGGGACGGTCCACACCGCCCCCCCAGCTATGCCACTGTATACGCCTTCATACCTTGGGTCCCCTACCAGAACATCTGCTTTCACTCCCCCGTTTTTTCTCTCTCCTGGGGACCTTCCTTGCCTGATCTTACCTATCACGCCATCAGACCAGGCTGAGACCAGATTACCGCAACCCTGTGAACCTATCACACACAACCCTTATATCCGCTCTTCGCTCACATCCATTCTGCCTCACTTATGCCCCCTCTCCTCCCTCCATCCCCGGCTCATATCTCCACACTAATTGGTTCTCAACAAGACCTCAGTGAGTCGTTCGCTCCCCTTGACCAATTTATTACCACCTCTGTCCAGCCTGCCTTACCTCGAGACACCTCCTATCTGCTGCAACTCTCTACACAATCCTCTCCTAACAACCAACACCCAGATTTGACCGCTAGCCTTAATGAGATTTCCATCCACCTGCACCATCTCTTGGACGAAATGAAGAAATGGAAAGACATCACTATCGAACATCTCCCCCTGCTCAGAACTTGTATTACCTCAGGGAACCGTCCCCTCGCCCATACAGGTTCTGTTCCAGCCCTTGACCCACATACCTCTCACCATTCCTTGAAAACTCTCCCCCTCCCAAATGCCTCCTCCCAACCAAGAAGACTGAAGGCTGAGCTAACGGCCTCTGATATTCGTGATCTACTCCACTCCTACTCCCTCCCATTTGACTCTGACACGTCCTTACTGGGTCAAATCCAAGCCATTCAAGCCAACCTTCTCAGAGAACCTTACCACCACCCCAGAGTTTTAAATAGTGACAACCTCAAGTGCATTAACATCCTTCAGACGCTTAACTCCCATTCTACTGACCAATTAAAATGGGTACTATTCAACTGCAGATCAGCTAGTAAACATGCTCCCGATATCTACCATCTCATCCTTACTAACGAGCTTGATATCATTATCCTCACGGAAACCTGGCAGAACAGCTCCTCCACCCCTATCCTTGGGACCTTCTAGTCCCCCCTAGCCACGACATAATTCGGCTGGACAGAACTAACAGGCACATGCATCAAAGGAAAAACCGGTCGCAAACGGGCAGATTCTCAGAATTTGCCCCTTTGCGACCGGTATTTTTGCATTTGGGATGCATCATCCCAAATGCAAAAATCGCAATTTAAGGAATCTCTAAATTTCGATTACTTAAATTGCGATTGCATTTAAGGAATCCCAAATTGAGATTCCTTAAATGCAATGCATTAAAGTAAAAAAATTAGCTATTTCGCTAATAGGGGGAGCAAATTACCATGAAGTTGAACTTCATGGTAATTTGCAAAAAGTTTGAAAAATGCACTTTTGTGCATTTTTCAATGTTTCATGTTGTGCACACACATGCCCTTAGGGCATGTGTGTGTGCAACATATATGCACAGATCAATTTCAGGGGTGCAAAAGGGTGTTATTTTGACACCCTTGCACCCTTGAAATTGCATGAGCAATTTGTGAGTACCTAATGGTACTCGCAAATTGCTCATGCAATCTCCAATTCATTCCTATGGGCCTGGAGGCCCATAGGAATGAATTCGACGGCATTCCTTAATTGCGACTCGCAATTTGCGACTCGCAATTAAGGAATGTGCAGGAATCGCTATTTTTATAGCGTTTCCTACAAGCATAGGCTTTTGCAATTCCTTAATTGCGATTCCTTAATAATCGCAATTAAGGAATAGCAAAAGCCTATGTTGATGCATGTGCCAGTAAGAAACAAGGTGGAGGAATAGCTTGCATACACCGAACTACACTCTCGGTTTCACACTCAGAAACCTTCACTCAGTCATCTAGTGAATATCTATGCCTCAAAATCACAAGCAAAAACCTCCCTGTCTGCAAACTACACACATTCTACAACCCCCCTTGAGACAACCTCTCCTTCATTGAACATTTAATGGAAATTATCTCTTCCAACGACGACCCCTTATTGTCCCAAATCTTCCTAGGAGATTTCAACCTCCACTGGTCTAACCCAAACGATCAAGCAGAGAACTGTCAAAAATCAATTCTAATAGACCATAAACTGACCCAATTTTGCAACAGCCCAACTCATAACAAGGGTGAAACTCTGGACCTCATCATAACCAAAGGAAACACCATCACACTGAATTCCATCATCCCTTGTGACTGGTCTGACCATTACAGCATCATTTTCTTTATCAACAGGGAGGTGTCACAGAAGAGGGACTAACCCAAGAAAACGAGGCAATGGAAAAGGAACTTTAGAAACATTAACACCGAAGAGCTAGCAATAAAATATAAAAATGCCTTATCTTCCCAAGCAGACATGAAAGATGTTCGTGTCTTCACAGATTTCTACAATTCCTCTATCTCTGGTATCCTGGACTCTATAGACCCTTTACAACATAGAAATGCCTCCTCCATAATCTCCAAACCTTGGTACAATGTATACTTATACTCGGAATGTCGCAATTTAAGGGCAGCCGAAAGATCGTGGAGATCCATACTCTCCACCGAACACATAAATCACCTTAGATCTATTAGGAATTATTACAAAAGAAAAATCAAGAGGGCAATGGCAGACATCTTCGGAACCCAACTTAATCAAGCCAAAAACTGCCCCAAGAAACGTTTTGAAATTATTAAACAATAATTGGTCAACACACCTAACCACCCTGATCTTGGTGACCCCTACCCAACATGCTACAAATTGGCTACCTTCTTCGTTGAAAAAACAAAAAGTATTGATATCAATCTAGAATGAAAGAGGGCTCTGCTTCCACTTCCGGGGTTTGCTGCTTCTCCTGCCCCCCAGGAGAGGTTTGTTCTTCATAACATTAGCCCCAAGAACAATACCCCTTGGCACACGTTCACTCTGCTTAACAAAGGTGACATCTATAACACTCTTCTACCCATCAAACCATCTAACCACTTCAGCGATCCACTCCCACCTCCCGTCTTCAAAGAATTAATAGCTGCCATCCTCCGCCTTTGGTCAAAGAATGTTAGTGCTTCACTATTGCAAGGCACTATCCCCGACTGCCTAAAAGCAGCACAGGAAACCCCCATTCTAAAAAAAACAAACACAGACATTGCGGACTTCAACAAATTCCACCCCATCTCCAACATCTCTACTCTGGCGAAACTTCTGGAAAAATTGCCAATCACAAATCTGCATACACATTGAGAAATTCCAACTCTTGGATCACCATCAATCTGGCTTTCAGCGAGGTCACAGCACTGAATCTGCCCTCATTCGCATAATGGATGACATTTTAAAAATGCTAGACCAAAATTAATCTTGCCTTCTGATTCTCCTTGACCTATTATATGCATTTGATACTGGTAATCACGACAAATTTCTTTCCATTCTTGAACACCAGATGGGCATTTCAGGGATTGTACTGCAATGGTTTACTTTATTCCTACACAATAGATCCCAAAGAGTCAAGGTGAATCATTCCCTCTCTCAGCCCTCTACAGTAACCATGAGGGTTCCACAAAGGTCCGCCTTGTCACCCATACTCTTCTATTTATTCTTGGAACCCGTAGCAAACTCTCTGAACTCCGCGAACATTCTTTTTCATATGTATGCGGATGACACTCAACTATATCTGAAAATCACCTCCTGCGAATACTTCATTACACTCAACTCTACCCTATTGAACACGCAAAACTGGCTCACGGAGAACCACCACTTGCTCAACACCTCCAAAACAGAATTCCTCCTTATTGCTCCCCTAATCACACCCCCAATATCGACCTCTGGATGAAACATCTCTCAGCTTTCAACTGCTCTCCCCACATTATTGAGTTAGCAGAATCCCTCGGAATTACAATAGACATGCACTTGAACATGAAGTATCATATCCGCAATGCATCCAAGGGAGCACAATACCAGATGAGTTTACTAAGGAATCTCAAACCATTCCTCCCACAGGATGACTTTAATCAGGCGGTGCAATCTCTAGTCCTCCCAAGGTTAGACTATGGGAGTACCACGCTTTATGGTCTTCACTAACAGAGTCTGGCCCTGCTAAGAGCTTCCATTAATGCTGCAGCTAGATTGATTACCGGTACAAAAAGAAACAATCCCATACGCCCCAGCCTTGAAAGCCCTAAACTGGCTACCTTACAAAGCAAGAATACAGCTCAAGATTGCCTGCTTGACTCACAAAGCCTTACATTTCAAGACCCCCATTTAACTGTCTCAAAAGCCAGAATTATCGGGGGATGCAGATCATGCGAAGTGCAAGTTCATTGCTTCTGAAACCACAGACCTTCCACAAACAGAGAACGAGACACAGAGCCTTCTCAGGCATTGCCCCGAAGATCTGAAATTCGCTTCTACCGGAAGTCCGTCGAATCTCATCGACTGCTTCTTTCAAAAAGAAAGTGAAAAATATACTTTTGATCATGTTTCTGCCCTAAAGAGCCTTGGCTCCACTGCTTATTTCATATCCACTCTTCAGATGCCATGATTGTTTACTACTTTTTTGCACACCTGCATAGCCAATGTTGGCATTATATACTCATATGTGTAATGAATGTTCTTTTCCCTCGACTGTATCCTTACTATCCTAAATGTGAAGCGCTCTGATACCCGCGTGGGTCTTGTTCGCGCTATACAGAACTTCATTAATAAAAATAGATATACCACGCATGCATTCACACTCATTCATCACTGTGCCACACTACCAGGTGCCACAGACTTTGATCACTATCCCATATGCCCACTTCTAAATGCTTCCCAAAGTTTGTTCCAGCCTTCACAAATGCCCCGGCTTTGAAACTTCTGGCAAATGATTATCTGTTTCCTCTTCCCGCTAGGTGTGACAGCTCCTCGCCAATCCGGAAAGACAAGAAAAAGAAAAGCGGAAAAAAGCACAAAAGAGACAGGTAGCATGACAATATTCCTCCCCGCACTCCACCCTACCAAGATCCTTTTGGTACCTTTTTAGCATGTTTTGTTTATTGCACATATATTTTTCTTATGTTCTGTGTGATAAGACCAGCAACCATGTTCCTGGAGCTTGGCCCCTAGGACGCAATGCCGAATTTCGTTTTTCATTGTAAAGGCTTGGGGGCATATTATCAAGGACGGTGTTAAAACTATTGCCGCTTTAGCGGCAGGAAACTTCCGCTAAAAGCGGCGATAATGGGCTTGATAATATGCCGCAGAGAATTCCAATAGAAGCCCAGGTTCTGGTGTGAACATGGGCTTCTATTGGAAATCTCTGCGGCATATTATCAAGCCCATTATCGCCGCTTTAGCGGCAGTTTCCTGCCGCTAAATCGGCGATAATTTTAACGCCGTCCTTGATAATATGCCCCTTGATTCCTCTCTCCGATGAGCCAGGCTGAATCTTTGTTGTTTCAACAGTAGTTTTATGTGTCACCAGCAAGTATGAAATGCTGAAAGATATTTTTTCGTCTCTTTATCATCCCACCACAGGTGGCTTACCAGATAATTACATTTTAATGGAACGCTATATTCCATTTGAGTTTCTCCTTCCACAACCATGATAATTTAGAACTTTATTCCTCCTGACTAGATTGAGGTAAAACATGACTAAACGTCAATTGGTTGTTAAGTTCTGAACGGGTACATGGTGTTCATGATTATATTGAGTCATCTTGCAGGCACATTAACCCTCTAAGCAATTTTATGATGACCTGAACTCTTAAATGTAGGCTCAGGGTGCACACAGATCCTACAGCAGAGGAATTAACCACCAGAGCTGCTGGATACATATATAGGCCTCTGCAGAAGGCGTCATCATAACCCACTACCTGCCTTAAAAGGCAGCCTATTTCAGACCAATTTAACCAGCCACAACATCTTTACTATCACATTTTACTTGTCAACTTGTTTTGGGGCAGATTTGGTGAAACCCGTGCATCTTTTGTCTGTCATTTATTCTGACATTATTGGCACTACCCATTCAGGACTCTGCCCCGCATAACTCTGCACCTTTTTCCACCACACACAATGTATGGGTTCCTGGCTAATTATTTGCCCATTTCGGAGAGTGATAGAAGCAGATGCCAGTAATCTAGCTGAGTCTTGAGTGGATTACCTGCTGTTGTGTGCTGTGGACCATCAGCAGCCAGAGACGGGTTGCATGGCAGATTCCCTCAGGGGTACCAGGTGCTGCTTAGCCAAAGATTTGCAAAGCTCATGAGACTCCAGAGATGTTTCGTCTGGGCAGGGCAGGCTGCTGCTGCATCAGTCAGGCTGCAGCGCATTCCCACCCTCCCATCTGCTGCAGAGGCCCCAGCCGGCACTGCAAGGCCCAAAGGGTGGCAGATAAAAGGTGAGTAGTCCCTGGGTGAGTGCTAACCCAACTCATCAGAGAAAGGAGTCCTCTCTCCAGAGGACACAGCGCCTGTACTAGACCAGTGTTGCCTCCAGGTGTCCCAGAAAGTAAAGCCAAAAATGTGGCAAACCTTTGGGCTGCAACAGTGTGGAATCTGAAAAAAGGGCTGCTTCACCGAACAGACGACACGAGATGAGCAAAGCTGTACCTTCAAGGAAGAATGTTATGAAAAAGAGACAGAACATTGCAAGTGGTGAACTCAAGAGACAAACGGCCAGTACTTTGGTGTGTTCACATCTTTACTTTGTGAACAACAAAAGCTGAAACTTTATGATAGTGCGAGGCATCCAAACAGCCCATACTTCCTGAACCAAAATACGTAAATCAGCAATTAAAATGTTGTTTTGTTTCCAAAGTAAAGCCATCAAATAACACTCAACAATCAGGTAATAACTACATGTCACACTGCACCTGCATTCAAACAAAAGGACCATTTGATGCCCACATCGCCAAAACCTAATGGTCCCAAAAAGGCAAAATAACCACCAATAAAATGCCAGGGTCTAAGTGGCTAGCCCACCCAAGCAATGGCAAACAATGAAAAACAAATGAAACTCAATGTCTGAAGGAGGCTGCATACATATTGTAAAAGATATTATGATCTGATATCATACCGACTGCTAAATCTGTCTAGAGCCAGACCTAATAACGAGTGCTTGGGGTGAAGGGAATAAATGGAGGAGGGAATGTGGCAGCTTTAGAGAGGGTTCAAGAGAGATGCAGAGGTGGAGTACGCAGAAGCGTTAGGGAGGCAATGTGACTATTGCGAGAAGAGTTAGTCAAGAGCAGACAGATGTGACGTGGAATACTTTGTATCAATATGGTGATTTGTGAGTGAGTAATTTAGTAACTCACCGTTACACAATGCTATGTGATCGGTCGGCTATGTGTAAGGGGTCCTTTGAGATCTCCTACTCCTGTGGCAAACTGCTCAACATCCTACCCTAAAAGCATAATATCCTAATTTTAATGTCAGTGATGTGCCCAGCAGATAATTTGTTGATCCTAAATATCAGCGGTGGATGTGTAAAGAAAGGTTGGGAAAGTAGATTGTCCCAGTAATATTCCTCATAGTTTGATAGGATTTAAAGACTTCTTCATAGAGTGAGGGAGATTGCTGGTTTTCTCTAAGTGCATTTTTGAAAGCGTTAGTCCATCTATTGCATTCCAAAGAACATTTTGGGCATAGACACTCACCAAAGTCTATTGGAGTACTTTCACAAGGTCACTTTCCAAAATATTATTATACAATAGTTTATTTTAAAGAACACCGGCTCTAAAAACATTGGTTAAACCCTGAGAGGATGTTAAGGCTCCAGAATTTGGAACGTCCTTCCAAAAGAACTACGTGACAACCAATCATACCTACACTTCAGGAAAAACTCAAACTATCGCTTCTCAACAAATACCTAAAGCCTCCCTCTAAATGAGGTCTTCCCACAAAGCTCCACATCCTGTCCTAGTAACAAACTGTCCTACCCTTACCTACGATGCTATGCCCAATGCCGCTGTCTCCTTTAACCACCTCAGAACTGCATTGACAGTCCTCTCCTTTCACTAGTGTATATTCTTTCTGTGTATACTGCGTTTTACTGTATGCTCAATACCCTAGTGAACTGGGGGTCTTCCAACAAGGTACCCACAAGTGCCTAGGGCTACAAGGGTCAGAAATAAAGAAGCAAAGAATATTGTGAAAGTATAGGGACCCTTGAGCAGAGCTTGGATTCCCATCAATTGTCTACGTGATCAATCTTATCATCTGGTCATCCACCCAAACGAATGATATGTCTCTTGATCATAGAGACATATGAAAAACTGATCATATATTTCTGTGATTAATGATCACATAGAAAAACCGTGCAGTGCATAGAAAAGTGAGTGCAGTGTTTAAAATAGAGTTGTGAGGAGAAAACGACTGTTTAATGAAAATATCGCCTCACACACTAAATAAAACCAAACAACAGTACAAAAAGCAGTGTTAACAAATAGCTGCTATTTATCAAGGTCGACATGTTTCAGCCAAACGGGAACTATTTTTACTGTATGCTTCCTGCCTGTATTATATCTCCTTTATGCATCCCTATTTTTTCATATCTCCTGTAATCTCTGTTTTTGCATCCCTCGTAAAGCGATCTGATGCCCTCGGGCTAAATTTGAGCTATATATAACTTGAAAATAAAAAAATAAATAGATAAATAAATACAGTGATGGCAGGGGTTGTCACAATGTAAGGTAAGGTTAGGTATGGCTTTGGGATGCCCGCTAGTGGTGGTGCTAAATTACTGAAAAAAGGTCTGGAAGAAAACAGCCTTTTTGGTTGTATGTGTTTTTGACAAAAATTAGAGACAATAAAACAATTCTTACAAATTTATCCTAGCAAACCATTATTGACAATTTTTTCTTTTAGAATGCCTTTAACCAGGCAGATGAAACCAACCTGCTGGCTGGTTGCAGGAGTGATTTCTCCTCCTGCCCCTTCTCCCCTTCTGCACCCCTCTGTTCTTCCCCGCCTCGGCCTTTACTACCCCCAGAGCTGCCCCCTCCTGCTTTCCCATTTCTTTTTGTCTGATTCCTTCCCATCCCCACCCATGCTTCCTTCCATCCTCTGCACCTTCACCCTTTCCCCTTCCTACCTTTGTGTCAGTATCTTCTAATTTTTTGACTACTGGGCTGTGGAAGGCACAGAAAAACCACTACCAAAACCCTTTTTTGTTTTTTTACCAATAAAAGATTGTCTTTTCCACATAACCCTTTTTTCAGGGAAGTATATCTCGTCAGTTTGACTTTTCTTGAGAATTAAGTTTTGTTGGCAGGTATTCATCAGGGTGACCTTCACTTTGGAAACTGTTAAAATGATGATATTCCATGCTTTCAGTACATGAGAAGCCTTTAGCTTAGGTTTATCTGTTATTTTAAGATTACAGTTAGTACTATGAGAAGATACTTGATTTCCAGGATGTATATTATTTACAGTAGATGATATCCTGTATTATATATAGTATATACCCATTATATATAGTATATACCCATTATATAGTATATACTTTATAGTATGTACAGCATATATCTACTATTCATAACTCCACGTCCACTTACTTAGACGCACCTTGAGCTGTAGTGGTAAGGCTGATAATGTGGACGTCATATGATATTTTTTTAGGTTATTTCAATCAAGAGGTAGTGATAGATTTAAAGGCTTGTCGGCGTCAAACGCTGACTCGAAGTCTTTCATCACGAGTGGCCCAGTGTCGAAATGATATTTGTTGCACGTGACAAAATCTGACACTAAAGTGATTGAAATGTATCAGGCGTGATCATTACCATTTTTGTGAGTTTTGCCTGCAAAATTGATCATCGTGTGGATTTTGGTGCTTAGTCAAAGACATAGTAAGACATGGACGAAGTGAGCAATTGCCCAGGGTCCCCATCTTTCCAGGGCACCTCACCTGATAAAATGGCTTTTCACTCACTCGATCTTTGTCCACGTCTCTCTGCCTACCTCTGTCTCTGACTCTGTCTTTCTATGCTCAGTGTGATTTTACGGAGTTTTTAAACCCCCTATATATATATATATGTAATTCAATAGTGTTTGGCATCATGTGGAGTTGCATTAGTAGAAAATGGGCAAACAAAATTACTCCGAGCAGAGGATCGAAAAACTTGTCTTTAAGACATGCTTGAGATGACAATGTGCTTAGTGAACCAAAATCCACATGTCCAAGGTACATACTGAGCATCTCCCAGATTTGACATGCCATGGTATACTGGGCGAACACTGCCAGGGGTTCAGTGTTTGATGCAAAACTCAGGATTCTAGGATGTGAGGTAACAGTAATTACATACATAAAATGTAGCGGGCCACTCACAATGAAGGCCTATGTTTGCCTCATGACCTTTGAGTGTGACCCGCGAGTGTGCACCTTGGGCTCTGAGCTTGGCCCATGGACTCTGAATGTGCATTGGGAGTCATAGGAAAAGTAGTAAGTGTGACTCCGGGCTGCTCGTGTAACTTATGGACTGTGAGTGTGAGCCAGTGAGCTATGGGCTTGAATCTTGAACTTTTGGTGTGAGTCATCGATTGTGAGCATGAACTGAGACCTTAGGGTGCAACCCATGGGCTGTGAGTATGAGTCATGGTTTGTGAGTGTGAGCCAGGTACTATGAGTGTGAGTCATGGGTTGTGAGCATGAGCCAGGTACTATGAGTACTATGAGTGTGAGTCATGGGTTGTGAGGGTGAGCTAGGTACTATGAGTGTGAGTCATGGGTTCTGCGTGTGAGACAGGTACTATGAGTGGGAGTAGCTACCTGTGAGCCCTGGGTTATGAGTGTGAGCCAAGTACTATGAGTGTGATTCATGGGTTGTGAGTGTTAGCCAGGCACTGTCAGTGTGAGTCATGGGTTGTGTGAGCCAGGTACTATGAGTGTGAGTCATGGGTTGTGAGTGTGAGCCAGGTACTATGAGTGTGAGTCATGGGTTGTGAGTGTGAGCCAGGTACTATGAGTGTGAGTCATGGGTTGTGAGTGTGAGCCAGGCACTATCAGTGTGAGTCATGGGTTGTGTGAGCCAGGTACTATGAGTGTGAGTCATGGGTTGTGAGTGTGAGCCAGGCACTATCAGTGTGAGTCATGGGTTGTGTGAGCCAGGTACTATGAGTGTGAGTCATGGGTTGTGAGTGTGAGTCATGGGTTGTGAGTGTGAGCCAGGTACTATGAGTGTGAGTCATGGGTTGTGAGTGTGAGCCAGGCACTGTAAGTGTGAGTGGCTACCTGTGAGTGTGAGCCCTGGGCTATGAGTGTAACTCATGTATTGTGAGTGAACGCTCACCTCTATGGACACGCCACGCCCACTTCTCTTGAACGAGCCCAGGTAGAGACAGCACAGGTCACCTTTGGCTGGTGAAGCTCTTTGCTTTACTATTCTCTCTAATGTCTGTTTTTTCCGTCTCTGTCAAGGTCAAGATCCGGATCCGGATCCAGGAAAAAGAGAAGACACAGGTGAGAAAAAAGATGTTTCACCCCTGGGAACGACTTTCCGGAGAACCTGGAGTAGGAGTGACCAATAGAGCAAACACACCGTACATACGAGGCCTCAGGACACTGACATCTTTCCATTGTGCCTTCGGTACATGGCTGCCTGTGACCTCTGAAAAAAACAAATCTGTTGAATAGTATTTAAAAAAATACATTTCACCTAATCTCTTTTCAGTAAAAACATACCAAGATAAATGACATTTACCATTTGCTAGATTGCAAATCAGGGAATGGCATGTATATATAAACTGTATTTTGCATGTTTGTTTTTCCTAAATAATCACATAAATCTCTTCCTTTTTTCCTACTCCACGCCCTCACCTCTCCACTATTGTCTCCTGTGTTTTGCTTTCCTTCCTTGGATGTGTTAGACCTGCCACCCTCTCACAGCTCCCCTTTCTCCTTTCCTATTCCATGGCTCCTGCTCCCCAGGGGACTTCTTTCACCCAGCTATCGCAGGGCCAGTTTTATCCCAGTAGGACCCTGCTAGAGAGGGTGCCAGTTTCTTGCATCTATAGGTCAGAAGGATGCGCCCTCCCTCAGTCAGTTGTAAGAGGCCATCTGCACGCGATGCAAGATGCCCTTGGGCCGGTGTTGGAGCATTGATGGAGGAGGTGCAAGCATTGCTCATGCGTGCTTCAGAGGCTGTACTGGAAGAGGTCCCAGCATCCCACATATTAGAGGCTGTGATGGAGAAGGTGCCAGTGTCCCTCACACACGTGTTAGAGGCTGTGACGGAGAAGGTGCCAGTGTCCCTCACACACGTGTTAGAGGCTGTGACGGAGAAGGTGCCAGTGTCCCTCACACACGTGTTAGAGGCTGTGAAGGAGGAGGTGCCAGTGTCCCTCAGACACGTGTTAGAGGCTGTGATGGGGGAGGTGCCAGTGTCCCTCAGACACGTGTTAGAGGCTGTCACAGAGAAGGTGCCAGTGTCCCTCAGACACGTGTTAGGGGCTGTGATGGAGAAGGTGCCAGTGTCCCTCTGACATGTGTTAGAAGCTGCACTCGAGAAGGTGCCAGTGTTCCTCGGACACATGTTAGAGGCTGTGATGGAGAAGGTGCCAGTGTCCCTCGGACACATGTTAGAGGCTGTGATGGAGAAGGTGCCAGTGTCCCTCTGACACGTTTTAGAGGCTGCACTCGAGAAGGTGCCAGTGTCCCTCAGACATATGTTAGAGGCTGCACTCGAGAAGGTGCCAGTGTCCCTCAGACACGTTTTAGAGGCTGTGATGGAGAAGGTGCCAGTGTCCCTCATATACGTTAGAGGCTGTGATGGAGGAGGTGCCAGTGTCCCTCAGACACATGTTAGAGGCTGTGATGGAGGAGGTGCCAGTGTCCCTCGGACACATGTTCGAGGCTGTGATGGAGAAGGTGCCAGTGTCCCTCTGACACGTGTTAGAGGCTGCACTCGAGAAGGTGCCAGTGTCCCTCTGACACGTGTTAGAGGCTACACTCGAGAAGGTGCCAGTGTCCCTCAGACACATGTTAGAGGCTGCACTCGAGAAGGTGCCAGTGTCCCTCTGATATGTGTTAGAGGCTGTGATGGAGGAGGTGCCAATGTCCCTCAGACACATGTTTGAGGCTGTGATGGAGGAGGTGCCAGTGTCCCTCAGACACATGTTAGAGGCTGTGATGGAGGAGGTGCCAGTGTTCCTTTGACATGTGTTAGAGGCTGCACTCGAGAAGATGCCAGTGTCCCTCAGACACCGGTTAGAGGCTGTGCTCCAGAAGATGCCAGTGTCCCTCACACGTGTTAGTGGCTGTGATGAAAAAGGTGCCTGTGTCCCTCTGACACGTGTTAGAGGCTGTGCTGGAGGAGGTGCTAGTGTCCCTCACACACGTGTTAGAGACTGTGATGGAGAAGGTGCCAGTGTCCGGGTGGAGGGTGCGGGTGGGAGCGCAGGGAGGAGAGTTTAATAATAATTTTTAAAAAGGAAGACTTACCAGAGGCTGTCGGCCACATTGGTGGTCTTCTTCCTGGTCCCTGCAGACACTGGAACAGCATCACAGACTCCCTGTGCAATCCTCATGCTGCTCTCATGCCATGAGACCAGTGCAGGTATTGGCCAGAGCGGGCTACTTTGATGCTCCGCTTAGGACAGAGAGTCCGTGCTGTTTCTCCAACCTGGCTGTTTGAGAAACCTAAGTGCACATGTGTGTTTGGCCAGCCTGAGACGGACGGCCAAAGAGACATGTGCACTTGGAAGTGCACAAACCAGTCCCCCTCCCCCCTCCCTCAGCCCCGGCCCGCCCCTCCCTACGCACGCTGGCTCAGGCAGCAGATGAAAAATAAAACCATAATAGATATGGTTTTATTTTTCACCTGCTGGCTTTGAGCCAGTGGGGTGACGCTCCTCCGCCATTGTGGAGGAGCCACCCCTGTCTTTCTCTTCACATTTATGTCATTCCTCGCCTGACAATCCTTTCTCTAACACCTTTAGGAGTGTTCGCCTTCCTATCCAACCTTTTATTTTCTCTGTTATTCACACCACACTTTCCTATCACCTCTCTTAGCCTTCCACTCTATTCCACCCTCCTCGTCTTATGCTGCCTTCCTCTCTGTTTCACTCGCCATACCATGTTTTCTCCACTGCCCCTATCATCCTGAATGTGTAAGATGCTCACAGCTGCTGTCTTTTCAGTTCTCTGTTGTCTTTTAGGTCAAGGAGTTCTAAGAACAAAAGAAAAGATAGAACCAAGGACAGAAAGAGGTGAGCTATTCTTCCTCAAATATGTGACAGAAGTGTTGTGGAATGTGTGTAGAATTGCCTACTGTTTGCATAAATGGCACTACAAGATGTCATTGAAATATAAACCAATCAGCTGATTGTGAATTGTACCTGCCACGCCCGCCACAGTGCATTATTTTTTGAGTCCAGTTTCCATAGTTGTAGGCTCTCGCCCACTCTTATGACCCTGAGGGACAAGCCAAGTAGTGCCTGTTAATAAGGAACAATATTTAAGTCTTATTGTCAACTGCTCGGGGCACTAACAGTGGTTAATGTCTTTTGCAGAGGTCATAAACAGATGGCATTTTCCTAACCTATACATCGTGGGACCTAATCAAAGGTAGAATGTGGGTAATGCAGCTATTAGCACCCACTCTCCTGATTGCACATTGGCAGACAAACAAATCAACTGTTTCTGTCTGCTCTATGCCCCTGTTTCTCAAGCTTTTCTGTCTTTAGAGTCCTCTAAGCATCATTTTCACACAAAATCTACACATACGAACCAATAAATGCTTTTATGGTTTTGTAATGGTTTTTATTGAATATACAAAAATAGTTAAATTGAACAAGCTTCACACTCTTTCTGAACCCAGAATGATGCCAAACAGCATTAGGTGGTGGCAGTATGCTCGGCATGTTCATTGAATCTCATCATTTCATACATGCTATTTGATAATAACTTGTGTTTTATATAGCACTTCTTACCGAGTGTCTCTTGTTTCTAAGCACTGTAAATAACACATGGAATTGTTACCCAATTTATGGTACTCGATTTACTGACCTACCGAAAGGCGGAAGGAGGAATCTGCCTTTCCAGGATTTGAAGTCATGACCTCCAGCAAACCATACTTTGTCAGTGACGGGCGTTCAGCATTACTGACCCACTCCAAGGTCAATAATGCAGTTATGACACGAGTCCGCCAGCTGTGACTCTCATTCAGACATTGGTGGAAATGCGGCGGAACAGAAAAAAATCTGGTAATCTGTTTACCAAACAGTTTTACAGCTTTTTGTTATTTAAGCATATCCGGTAATTACTGTAGCACGGCACAGTCAATTTCTGGTAATGGTTACCGGCAGACAGCCCAGTAAAGATGAACCACTGGTTATTTCCCAATTGTTACTGTAAAGTTGCTAAACACTGTGGTATTTCCTTATAATAATGTAAATACCACTGCTGGACTTTGTTGAGCTATTTAATAGTGTATGGGGGGCACTCCAGCAGACCATATACATTTTTCCTGGAGTGCTGTTTTTTTTTTTTGCACCGTTCTTGATGATAGTGGGTTGAAGCCAATTATCCAAGCTAGTCGTCTCCTCAGTGGCATAGGCAGGGGGGTGCGGTGGGTGCGGACCGCCCTGGGTCTCATCACTGAGGGGGGTGACAAAATGGCAGAAATATATGTTTTATACACATATTTTTGCCATTTTGTCAAGCCGGGGGTGACGAGAAATTTTCCGTACTGGGTACCACCTGACCTTGCTACACCACTGCGTCTCCTCTACCACCCTACTCGGGTATTACCCGCTGCTCTTTTGTTGCCATCAGAAGGATTGACTGCCTCCTCCCAGGTGTGCTGATGCCAGAGAACAACACCTCACCGTATCTAGTTATCTTTGACACTTCAATAGCTGTACACTGTCTCATGTGAAAGTTCAAGCTCAGGCAGATGGATAAATAAACAACATGACCACAGCCGTTGGAGGGCAAGCACTTTTCTTGTGGTAGCACACAACTTCTGCCCACTCAAAACATGTACTTTTGGTTCTTAATATGTGCTCACATAGGGGCATATTATCAAGCACGGCGTTAAAATTATCGCCGCTTTAGCGCCAGAAAACTGCCGCTAAAGCGGCAATATTGGGCTTGATAATATGCCCTTGGGAATTCCAATACAAGCCCATGTTGACACCAGAACATGGGCTTCTATGGGAATTCTCAAGGGCATATAATCAAGCCCATTATCGCCACTTTAGCGGCAGTTTTCTGCCGCTAAAGCGGCGATAATTTTAACGCCGTTTCTTGATAATATGCCCCTTAATTGGCTGGCGACAGCTGCGCTGTCAAGCCAGACCTCGTTGAGCAGAGGTTCTTGAAAGAGAGCTACACTCTTTCCATTAAAATAGTCTTGCAGCGTTTTAGGAGTTAGAACATCTTCACCACCTGGTCTCGAGATTTACGTCACACACTGGAGCTTGTTCAATGATTGCAATGGGTAGAGGTTGTTTCTCTGAGCACTGTTTTGTTGTTTATTTTCCGATAAGGTGTATTCTTTGCAGCTGTTTTGTGTTCTCTCCAGCTGTTCTGTGTTCTCCCTTTGCAAGTGTTCTAGACAGTTATTTATTCGTCAGTTTTTAAGCATGTTCTCTCCCCTGTTGTTTCCTAATTATCCATCAGGTGGCGGAAGAGCGCAGGGAATGTATTTGCTCAACTACTCGCATCTCTTTTTGCTGTTTTTTCCCTTGTTTCCAGATGGGAGTCTCCAACGGCGAGTTCTGCACTGCAGGGGCGGCCGAGTCCCTTCGCTGTCTTCACTCAGAGCTTTTACATTAGATCGCCCGCTCTTGGCTCACTTGTCATGGATGCGGGCGAGGGGCATCTTAGATATGCTGTCTTCGGAGCTTCGCAGAAGCTTGTTACATTTATACTTAATAAATTCGAAGAATTCGTTTTAGCTCTGCCTGTGCCTTTTGGTTTCTGGCCAATTTTAGGGGGGGGTTTGTGCTTTTTTGCAGGTTTTTGAGCAGTCGACGTATTCAGGCGTAGGGCAGGGGCCCAGCTTTCCGATTCAACAGGCAATGTCGCGATCACACGATGCACTATTTCTGCTGCTTGCAGAACAGACAGTGTTTCCTTCCCTTCTTTACATTTTTTTTTTTAAAGCTCAGGGTCATGCGCCGGTCTGGCGAGACATTTTGTGAGGGCTCCAAGAAGTGCTACCAGGCCAGCCTAGAGCTACAGTGCATGTGCGCGGGCGCGCGCGCGGCGCTTTACCCCGATTACTTTCACTTTCGCGGCCGCACCACCGCTTTGATGTTCTCCCTGAGGCTTCAATAGATTGCAGCAGTTAAAACAAGCATTGGCATAGCCAATAGGTCTCGCTTTTGGGACCTTATAAGTGTTTAGTTATGGTCTCGCCTGACCCAGCGCATGCGCTGGTCTGGCGAGACATTTTGTGAGGGCTCCAAAAAGTGCTACCAGGCCAGCCTAGAGCTACAGTGCATGTGCGCGGGCGCGTGTGCGGTGCTTTACCCCGATTACTTTCACTTTCGCGGCCGCACGGCCGCTTTGATGTTCTCCCTGAGGCTTCAATAGATTGCAGCAGTTAAAACAAGCATTGGCATAGCCAATAGGTCTCGCTTTTGGGACCTTATAAGTGTTTAGTTATGCAACTGTTGCATGGCTAAACACTTATAAGGTCCCAAAGGTGAGACCTATTGGCTATGCCAATGCTTGTTCTTAGAAGCGGGTCACCAGAGCCGCAGAATGCTGAGTACAGAGGCACCCTGGTGTTCAGTCTACTTCCTGCCTCTTTCTTACATCGGTTTACACTTCCGGTCTCTTTATCTCACTCTCCTACGTCCTGCCCCATCCCCGCGTTCATTCTTTGTAACCAAACCAATGTGATGTTCACATCATGTTAAGGTTTTTGGAACCCTAGGCAAGACATAGATTGTGACATCCCCGCCCCTGCTGTTATTCATTCAGCAACAGTCAATATAATAACACCCGAATGATCAAGGCGCTACACATCGGCCAGTCACATAGCATCAAATGAAAGCTTCAACAAGCATTGATAAAGACATTTCCTTTAGGAATTGGATCTCATTTTTTTTGCCATGAAAAGAAAATATTTTCGGATGGAATTCAGTGTCTCACCTGGCCGCTCCTTTGGATTATAGTAAAACCAATGGGAGGGTTATTTGAAGGATGTTTAGTTGACCAGTGTTAAAATCAGACATCTGCACCTACTGCTTGGAATTGCAGCTTTGATTGTCGGTTTTTCATAACTGCGAATACATCGCCCTTCACCACTGACAATCTCGCTGCAACAGGGAACATTAAAGCCCTGCCCTGAGGATTTTCACAATGTCATCTATAAACTTTGATAACATTTTCTTCCAGTCTTGTCCCCCCACTTCTGTTTTTTCTGTACACACTTCTCTGGGTAGGAAGAAACCCCTAGTCCTGATGCAGGGAGCAGGAGACAAGAGAAGGACTGAGAGGCGAAGATGAGGTAGGGAGAGAGGTGTGCCAGTTAAAGATGTAAGGTAAAAACAGAAAGGCGAGCTGGCCAGAAAGAGGGATACAGAGAGGTAGGAAGGAGAAGAAGCAGGTAGAGGGATAGGTTAAGAGGGAGGCCGAGAGATATAGAATTAGGAGAAGGAAATAATATGTGATGTCGAGGGGTGGGGAACACAGAGGATGAGGGAGAGCGAGAGAGTAAGACAGAAAGAGGGGAATTATGTGCGAGGTAGAGAGATGTAGAGACAGTGGTGAAGTCGATAGACGGGCAAAGTGAGTAGTGAGGCATAGAAGGACGTCCTGGTAAGGAGAATAGTGAGATAGGGAGAGAGAAGTGTGGGGGTAGAAATAGATATTGGGAGTAAACAGAGAAGATGTGAAGTGCAGAGACGAGCTAGGGACGGAGAAATTTGAGGGTAGAAATAGCTGTTGGGAGTAAACAGGAGAAGTGAAGTGCAGAGATGAGCTAGCGGGAGAGAAGTGTGAGGGTAGATAGATATTTGGTGTAAACAGAGAAGAGGTGAAGTGCAGACAAGAGTTAGGGGAGAGAAGTGTGAGGGTAGAAATAGATATTGGGAGTAAATAGAGAAGAGGTGACGTGAAGAGACGAGTTGGGTGGAGAGAGAGGTGAGGTTGGTCCAGTGGTAGAGAGAGGGTAAAGGAGAGTTCGAGTGGTAAGGTGGAGAGACTCATAAAGAAGGAGTGACAGAGTGACGGAAGAAAAACCTTCAGTAGAGAAAGAGGTGAGGGGAAATAAGTACAGTAGGGACAGCGGTTAGATAGAATGAACAGAGGTTGAATAACGGGAGGTAATAAAGCAAATAAAGGGTGAGTGCAACATAGAGCGTAGGTAGTGACAGAGAAAGAGGGCAGGTAGAAAGAAGTGAGGTTGTGAGAGATGTGAGAAAGAGAAATAAGGTAGAGAGGTGAGGTAGCAGTGATGTGGTACCAAGAGGGGGTAACAGAGTTAGGGATGCAGTGTTGGGCATAGAGTGAAAGAGAAGAGGTTGTGAGACAGGTCGAAAGAGGTGCAGTAGAGAGGGGTATTGTAAGAGAGTGGAGGAAGAGATACTAGAGATATAGAGAGAGCGTGTCCACACAGAGAGAGGTAGAGGTTAATAGCGAAAGAAGGAGAGCGCATGAAAGGGGTGAGTTACAACAGCTGAGGATAAGTAAGGATACAGACATGAAACGGAGAGAATGACGAAGCAGAGAAAGAAAGGTAGAGTGTGGCGGACGGCGATGCCACAGAAGTAGGAAGAGAAGGGTAAATAGAGAAGCGAGGTAGGTAGAAGGACAGGAGTTTAGTGACTGATGAAATGGAGAAATGAAATACAATAAGACAGAGAAGTAGAGAGCGAGTGATGGAGCAGAGCAAGATGAGGTAGGAAGAGTGGGAGTCAGCTGAAAGAGATGCAAGGTAGACAAGCAGTGATACAAGTAAGATAGAGGGAGGTAGAGAGAGGGAAGGGGGAGTGACTAAGATGGGAGAGAGATATGATATGCGTGTATAGAAAGGTAAATAGGGACGAGGCAAGGATAGGTAGAGAGAGAGGTAGAAAGGGGGGAAGAGGTTGTGATAGAGAAAGCGACAGGGAGGGAGGGAGAGAGAGAGAAAGGGAGAGAGAGAGAGACAGAGATAGGGAGCGAGAGAGAGAGAGAGACAGAGAGAGAGAGAGAAAGGGAGAGAGTTTTCTGACTGTCCCGATATATTAACCAGGGGGCCCTGGTCGACTGCCTATACGTTAACATAGCTCTACCCTCATATTTTCCTAGTTTTCCATTCCTATATTTCAATTCCTTTTCTACCTTTCTGTCTTTTGCTCAAAGTGAAAGACTTATGATACAAAATAATATAGAATAATAATATACAATGAGTGCCAAGTTCCCACCAAGTGATTAATATACGGGGCACTTGGATTTGACTCCACTTTTAAATTGGGTAAGAAGGGGCTTAGGGCCTGATCTAGAGTTCAGAGTACAGATGTCCCCCCGTCAGGGCCACATTGTGACGTATTCTGCCGCCCTGATGGATACCCCTGCTCTGCGTTTAGAGATGCCTGCTGGACCTGCGAACATTTCTTGTCACTGCAAGGAGCCGTAGTGGTTCCTGTCAATTTGTTAAAAGCTTGATCGATGGCTCCGTCAAACATCAAAGCCGCCCGTCAAACTTTTCACAATGTACATTTAAAAAAAATACATAATCCCAAAAAGGTACCCTCTTCGACTTCTACTGTGATGTAAAATCATTTTAATTTAATAAAGAACCCGCAACAATCCACTGTAACTTCTTTAGCTGCGTGGCAGTGTGAAGGTTTTGAAACAGTAGGTGGGATGTTTGGAGCTGTTGCTTGTGTTAGACCTCAGGTAGGACGCCAATAATGGATGCTTTGATGTCTTCTGCCTCTATCTTCCAACAGGCCGCGGACGGAGTCGCCATCGCAGAGGTCCCATCACCACAGCAGCTGCAGTTCCCACAGCCCGTCGCCCTCCTCCGACTACAGCAGCGGAAAGTCTCCCGGCAGGTGGGACCTGGGGGTTGAAACAGTGCACCCATTACTGCTTGTATTTAAGGCAATTTCAGTTGGAAAAGACTTTACAATATTAAAAACAGATGAGTGATCTATAAATTATAACAACATTAAGCCTGGGCAAAGCACTACGCTACGCTCGCGTAGTTTGCGAAGTTTGCGCTACTTCGCGAATTGCACGTAGCACAGTGAAAACACGCGTAGCGTAGTGCAGCGGTCATTTTTTGCTTGCTCGCGGTCCTCAAGTGCAAGTTGGCGACCGCAAGCAAGCAAAATGACATCCCGGCGAGACTTTTTCCTCGTTCGCGATCAGCAACATCAAGTTGCTGATAGCGAGCGTGGAAAATAAACCTCCCAGCGAGATTCTCAACACGGGGAGGTCAGGTTTCTCATTGCGAGTGGTTGCGTATGCTCGCGACCACTCGTGATGAGAAACTACCAGTCTGCGTTGAGAAAGCTGCCGCTCGAGTAAAAATCTACTCGAGCGGCAGAAAACTACAGCTCGCACTGTGCAAGATGCCGTTTTCAATGATTGCACAGTGCCTGATGCTTGTCCGCACTGTGCAATCATTGAAAACAGCATCTTGCACAGTGCAAACAGGGTACTACGCAGTTCACGAAGTGCTACGCGTAGCTCTCGTAGTGCGAAGTGCACTTTGCGTAGCTACGTGTAGCGCTACTTCACGAACTACGCCCAGGGTTAACCAACATACTGTAAAATTGCCCTTAGTGTGAGTATTCAGGCCATTTGTATCAATATTATTAGTTCCAAGATGGCGTTTCCTCTGACAACTGGGACATTTTCTTTGATGTTTGTCATTCTTAACAATGTAATCCCGGTAATATGATATTCTGATGAGAAGGGATAGGTACAGGGACTGTTATATTCTCTCACAGACCATCATGTGTATTTCGGATAAAGAATATCCATCAAATATCAGCACAATAAAACCTCCTAAAAATACAGCTAAAGTCAATTAAAATGTTCTTCAATTATATTCATATACATTTCAATACAAACCAAGCAGTGCCTAAAAACGTACTCACCGCATAAACAGTGAAATCAGATGAACCAATTTTAAAATTCATTTTCAAATCCCAAGCGCAGTTCTATGCATGAGTAGAATTCACGACAGATTTCTGGCAAATCAAGCAGTACCTAAAACATACTCATAGAATCGACAATATAATCAGATGAGTCAGTTTCAGGAATCATAAAGACAATAGGATGCTGGCAAATGCCCAAGGTACTGCAAACCGGCCGTCGCCACCTGTGCCAGGCTTCTCGATAAGTTGGACAAAAAAACAAAAAATGTGCTCCAGTTTCGACAGAAGCAAAAGATGTGGAGCAGAGGCCTTGATTCTTAATACCTTTATCACATTTAACGGTAAAACTGTTTTAAATATAGGGTCCCCAAACTGAATTGAACATACAGAGGGGCATATCAGCAAGGGCCTGCGATAATTATCGCTCAGCGCTTTTAGCGCGAGGATAAGTATCGCAGGCTAACGCTGGATTCTATCGCGGAGATAGCGTGCTATCAGCAACGCTTATCTCCCAAACGATAGGAATCCATGCGTTAGCTGGAAAACAGTGTGATTATTGCTGGAAATCCAGCAATAATCGCACTGTGACCGGCGATACCTTGCTGATAGGGCAGGGTGGTCTTAGCCATGTAATCCACCTCCCATTGGATTACATGGCTAAATCAGATTACAAGCAGGCACGAAACGCCCACTTTGCATCTCATTAGAGATGCAAAGCTGGGCGTTGTTGTAAGGGGCGCTAAATCAGCAAAACACGTAATAGCGTGTCTTTGCTGATAAGGCGATGAAATTATCGCCGCTTTTCGCCCAAAAACGGACGCAAAAGCAGCGATAATTTCATAGCGCCGCCTTGCTGATATGCCCCAGAGTTCTTAGGTCTCTTAGCTCTAATTTATAGTTGCTAGTGCGAACATGTTGGAACCACGAGATCTTAGAAGCTCGATCCACGGAAAGCAATTCCATCCACCTATTCCTATAATCTTCCATCTCAGGGGTGATCCACACCCTAAGTTAGTACAGCAATGCTTTCAGGGCCGCTGGATGAGATATTCTCTTTTGGTTCATATCTAAAACTAAAGGAAGCATCGGGGCACTATCTGGGACATTTACCAGAGACTGTACAGCTCTTTTCTCAGATACCACTGGAGTGTCAGTAGCTTGTGAACCCCATAGTTCTGCCCCATATAAAGCTGCACTTTGCGCTTTAGCCCTATACACACCCAGGACAGGAGTTACCGTTCTTGACCTTGTAGCACTGAACATACATAAAATAGACAACACTGAGTCCAAGAGAAATTATCAGCTAGCCCGATCCCCAGATAGTCACAATTACTGACTTGCTCCAGGCCATCACCACCCACAATTAGCCTTCTCTTTTGGGCTTGTGTCCCTTGAGCACCATACATTTTGTTTTAGAAGTGTTCTATTCAAGACCTCTCTGAGCAGAAAAGTTTGAAAATCTTTTAAAAAGAGATTGGAAGCCCATAGGGGTTTTAGATATGAGGAGCGTATTATCTGCAAAATGTAAAGCAGGAACTTTTCTGCTGTCTAATGTTGGGGTATCATATATACGCGATCACATCATTAACATGAAGTGAGAAAAGCGTTGTCGCTAACACACACCCATTACTGTTCTTATCGGTATTCTGTCAGTCAGTACACCACTAGCACGGCAGGTCACATGAGCAAGATTCTCATGGTAAATCTAACAATAGCAGATAGTAAGTCATCAGGTTCCTCATCACCTTCCAAAGTAAACCCCTTAGGTCTACAAATGCCACACACACATTCTCCTTCCGAATCCTCGTTTATTTCCAATATGGAAGAGCGAATCTAAAGACCTGTCCAACAGTGCTGACTCTTGAGCGCTACCTTGCTTGGAATGGGGATTAAACCTGGCTGGATTGAAAGTATTGCATTTTTTTTAGACTGAGACCAAAAAACACACACCACCTGGTCTGCGTGTCCTGCATCAATGTCAGCTCATAAGTAGGCCTGGGCAAAATTTCCGTTCCGCTCGCGGAAATTGCGATAATTTGACATTTTTGCGTTCCGCGGAGAGCGCGAAAATGTCAAAATTTCTGCATTCCGCAGCTTAGTGATAATTTGGTTCTTGCTCGCGCTGTAAAATAATACATTCTCGCGTGCGCGCGATCGCCTTACCTGAATCCCCGCGTTCGCCGACAAGTTTTCCTGATCCGGTCGCGTTCTCCACGAGATGTTGGATTGTTGGTAGCCATTTGCGCTGTCTCGCGACAGTTCGCGACCGCAGTAACGTCATGCGTCGCGCGATCACGTCTTTCTTCTCGCGATCATGCACCGCTAGAAGAGTGAAAACAAGATGGCCGCGCCCGCAAGCAACCGCATGGGTAAGTTGGCGAGCCGCGAACACGCAGAAAATACCGCGAACGGGCGGGAAAAAAACTTCCGCATCTTCGTGATATTTCTGCGTGTTTCCGGAGATTTTAAACATTTTCGCGATAATTTGCGAAAGTCGCTTTCGCAAATTCCGCCCACCCCTACTCATAAGTATTCAGTTTCAGCGTAACTGTCACATTTACATACAGATTTTAGTCAATACCAGCCTACAATAAAGGTACAAACCCCCTTAGTACACATCATAAACCTCAAAAACAATAAAACCGGAAGAAAAAGTGACGTCAGCAACAAATTTGTGGCTAGAGACTGTTCTAGATTCACATGTGGTTCATTGTTCCATCAGCAAGTGGCGGGTTAAAAAAAAAACACAGATGTAAAAAATAGTTACTTTTTAGTGTCTGATTACAAAAAGCTTTAGTGATCAATACAGAGCACAATCACTGCAGACAAGTGCAGAAGACCTGACCTCTTCCTCCGAGCAGGGAGCGAGACATCTGTAAACATGTGACGGCCCTGACACATGCTCAGGCCAAAGTCCCCATTCCAAGACAGCAAACAATGCGCGCATTGAAGTTCAGTCGGACAGATGTGCATGTGCACCCTCGCCCTCACTTATGTTGTACTTGGGGCTTCAATCATGGATCTACCGAGTAGTTCATTCCATGCAGGTTTTGAAGAGATGCAAAACTAACATGCATGAAAAATACTTAATTATCAGTATATTCAGTAAACTCAAACTTTTGAGCTGTGAACAGTAAATCCAATCAATTTACCGTCATTCAGTAATGAACAAGAATGAGAAGAATGAGATAATGTGAAGAGGTCATTTTTAAGAACTTTGTTATTTAGCGTAAAAAGAATTTTGGCAATCCAATATCTGACGATGCCAAGCTTATAAAGCATTAAAAAAACAACCATGTACCACTAAACCTTTAAACCGCCCTTACATTCCCACGTAAGATCTTCACCCATTCATGGGTCATGGCGCACCGCATTGTTTGACGTTGCCTTTCATCGAGTGTAAACAATTCACCAGCTTTCTCCTTTCACAGGTACAGCCCCAAGCACCGAGAGGATGGCCAGCACCCCAGCAGCCACCAGTCCAGCCGCAGTCCTTCTTCTTCCCACACGTGCCACAGCCGGTCTGCCACGCCCCACCAGAACGGGCACAAGGCCGGCACCCACAACGGCCGTCAGGGTCACACCACCCTGGCAGATAAGTCGCAAGCTGTACGTATTCTGTTCTTTCCTCACTCCTTCCCCATGCGTTCTCCCTCCACCTTTCTTCCTCTCCAAAACATTCCCATCCCCCACAACCTCATCTTCTTCCTCGGTCAATCACCCAGAGTTTAGGGGTGTTGCGTAGGCAGATCGTGTCCTGTGTAGTAAAGACTTGTTCACAGGATGACATTTCGGAGCAGGAGTGATGGACTGTACTCTAAGACAGGTACCCCAACCCTGCTATATATACACAAAGCCTCAAGCGCCACTTATGCAGCCCAGAAACAACTGGATAGAGAAGTAGTTCCCAACCACATCGTAATGGTAATTAGGTGATATTTCAATAGGTTCCTAATAAAAATCATAAGACCTCTGCAGGAGGGCACATCCAATCATCAGAGACAGAAGAATGCACACTTTGATGCCAGCACTGCCAGAAGGGTGCAGTGGTGGCAAGCAAGGGGTGCAGAAACATACCGAACCTTCTCTGATGCACAAATATAGGCCTTGTAAACAGATTGCACACTCAATAAACCACATACTACTGCAAAGCTAAACACCCATCAAACCGAGAAAGCACACACCCAACCTGTCATCACTGCTACAAATTCACATGCCTGCCGGCTAAGTAAGCACACTGCCACAGGAGTACATACCTGGCAAACGGAGGAAAGGCACAAACACTAAACCTGCCTTTGTTGCAAGAGCATAAACATGGCAAACACAGAACGCACGCCCTAAACCTATCACTGCTACAAGTTTACATGCCTGCCAGCCGAATAAGCACACTGCCACAGGAGTACATACCTGGCAAACGGAGGAAAGGCACAAACACTAAACCTGCCTTTGTTGCAAGAGCATAAACATGGCAAACACAGAACGCACGCCCTAAACCTATCACTGCTACAAGTTTACACACTGCCACAGGAGTACATACCTGGCAAACAGAGTAAAGGCACAAACACTAAACCTGCTTTTTTTGCAAGAGCATAAACATGGCAAACACAGAAAGCACACACAAACCTGTTGTCACTGCTACAAGTTTACATACGTACCAGCCAAGTAAGCACACTGCCACAGGAGTACATACCTGGCAAACAGAGGAAAGGTACAAACACTAAATCTGCCTTTGTTGCAAGAGCATAAACATGGCAAACACAGAACGCACGCCCTAAACCTATCACTGCTACAAGTTTACATGCCTGCCAGGCAAGTAAGCACACTGTCGCAGGAGTACATACCTGGCAAACAGAAGAAAGGCACAAACACTAAACCTGCCTTTGTTGCAAGAGCATAAACATGGCAAACACAGAACGCACGCCCTAAACCTATCACTGCTACAAGTTTACATGCCTGCCAGCCGAATAAGCACACTGCCACAGGAGTACGTACCTAGCAAACAGAGGAAACGCACAAACACAAACCTGCCTTTTTTGCAAGAGCATAAACATGGCAAACACAGAACGCACGCCCTAAACCTATCACTGCTACAAGTTTACATGCCCGCCAGCCGAATAAGCACACTGCCACAGGAGTACATACCTGGCAAACGGAGGAAAGGCACAAACTCTAAACCTGCCTTTGTTGCAAGAGCATAAACATGGCAAACACAGAACGCACGCCCTAAACCTATCACTGCTACAAGTTTACACACTGCCACAGGAGTACATACCTGGCAAACAGAGGAAAGGCACAAACACTAAACCTGCCTTTGTTGCAAGAGCATAAAGATGGCAAACACAGAACGCACGCCCTAAACCTATCACTGCTACAAGTTTACATGCCTGCCAGCCGAATAAGCACACTGCCACAGGAGTACGTACCTAGCAAACAGAGGAAACGCACAAACACTAAACCTGCTTTTTTTGCAAGAGCATAAACATGGCAAACACAGAAAGCACACACAAACCTGTTGTCACTGCTACAAGTTTACATACGTACCAGCCAAGTAAGCACACTGCCACAGGAGTACATACCTGGCAAACAGAGGAAAGGTACAAACACTAAATCTGCCTTTGTTGCAAGAGCATAAACATGGCAAACACAGAACGCACGCCCTAAACCTATCACTGCTACAAGTTTACATGCCTGCCAGCCGAATAAGCACACTGCCACAGGAGTACGTACCTAGCAAACAGAGGAAACGCACAACCACTAAACCTGCTTTTTTTGCAAGAGCATAAACATGGCAAACACAGAAAGCACACACAAACCTGTTGTCACTGCTACAAGTTTACATACGTACCAGCCAAGTAAGCACACTGCCACAGGAGTACATACCTGGCAAACAGAGGAAAGGTACAAACACTAAATCTGCCTTTGTTGCAAGAGCATAAACATGGCAAACACAGAACGCACACACTAAACCTATCACTGCTACAAGTTTACATGCCTGCCAGGCAAGTAAGCACACTGTCGCAGGAGTACATACCTGGCAAACAGAAGAAAGGCACAAACACTAAACCTGCCTTTGTTGCAAGAGCATAAACATGGCAAACACAGAACGCACGCCCTAAACCTATTACTGCTACAAGTTTACATGCCTGCCAGCCGAATAAGCACACTGCCACAGGAGTACGTACCTAGCAAACAGAGGAAACGCACAAACACTAAACCTGCCTTTTTTGCAAGAGCATAAACATGGCAAACACAGAACGCACGCCCTAAACCTATCACTGCTACAAGTTTACATGCCTGCCAGCCGAATAAGCACACTGCCACAGGAGTACGTACCTAGCAAACAGAGGAAACGCACAAACACAAACCTGCCTTTTTTGCAAGAGCATAAACATGGCAAACACAGAACGCACGCCCTAAACCTATCACTGCTACAAGTTTACATGCCCGCCAGCCGAATAAGCACACTGCCACAGGAGTACATACCTGGCAAACGGAGGAAAGGCACAAACTCTAAACCTGCCTTTGTTGCAAGAGCATAAACATGGCAAACACAGAACGCACGCCCTAAACCTATCACTGCTACAAGTTTACACACTGCCACAGGAGTACATACCTGGCAAACAGAGGAAAGGCACAAACACTAAACCTGCCTTTGTTGCAAGAGCATAAAGATGGCAAACACAGAACGCACGCCCTAAACCTATCACTGCTACAAGTTTACATGCCTGCCAGCCGAATAAGCACACTGCCACAGGAGTACGTACCTAGCAAACAGAGGAAACGCACAAACACTAAACCTGCCTTTGTTGCAAGAGCATAAACATGGCAAACACAGAACGCACGCCCTAAACCTATCACTGCTACAAGTTTACATGCCTGCCAGCCGAATAAGCACACTGCCACAGGAGTACGTACCTAGCAAACAGAGGAAACGCACAAACACAAACCTGCCTTTTTTGCAAGAGCATAAACATGGCAAACACAGAACGCACGCCCTAAACCTATCACTGCTACAAGTTTACATGCCCGCCAGCCGAATAAGCACACTGCCACAGGAGTACATACCTGGCAAACGGAGGAAAGGCACAAACTCTAAACCTGCCTTTGTTGCAAGAGCATAAACATGGCAAACACAGAACGCACGCCCTAAACCTATCACTGCTACAAGTTTACACACTGCCACAGGAGTACATACCTGGCAAACAGAGGAAAGGCACAAACACTAAACCTGCCTTTGTTGCAAGAGCATAAAGATGGCAAACACAGAACGCACGCCCTAAACCTATCACTGCTACAAGTTTACATGCCTGCCAGCCGAATAAGCACACTGCCACAGGAGTACGTACCTAGCAAACAGAGGAAACGCACAAACACTAAACCTGCTTTTTTTGCAAGAGCATAAACATGGCAAACACAGAAAGCACACACAAACCTGTTGTCACTGCTACAAGTTTACATACGTACCAGCCAAGTAAGCACACTGCCAAATGAGTACATACCTGGCAAACAGAGGAAAGGTACAAACACTAAATCTGCCTTTGTTGCAAGAGCATAAACATGGCAAACACAGAAAGCACACACTAAACCTGTCGTCACTGCTACAAGTTTACATGCCTGCCAGCCGAATAAGCACACTGCCACAGGAGTACATACCTGGCAAACAGAGGAAAGGCACAACCACTAAACCTGCCTTTGTTGCAAGAGCATAAAGATGGCAAACACAGAAAGCACACACAAACCTGTTCTGCCTATAAGACTATGGATCTGACATAAAAGGAAAGCCCACATCAAAGCTGCCGCTCCTGCAAGACTCTATGTTTGCTTAACTGAGAAAGGACACACACTAAACCTGCCATGGATGCAAGAATATATACCTGGCAAACAGAGAAAGTACACTCACACCAAAACTGCCTCCACTGCAAGAATGCATGTCTGCTACACTATCAAAGTACAGGCTAGGGTAGTGCAGACCTGGAAAAAACAGGAAAGCACACACACATTGAACCTACCACAACTGCAAAAGTACAAACCTCCTGGCAAACAAAATAAGTATACAAACCAGACATGCCATGGCTGCAAGAGAGAGTAATGACTGAGCAAACAGCAAAAGTATACCCAATAATCTTGTTATTGATACAGAAGTTCAGAACTAGTAGAGCAGCAAGTATCACACACACCAAACATATCACAGCTGCAATAGTACATAACAGGCACATTGATACAGTACACGCGGTTATATCTAGAGCTGCTGTACGCATGCAGACTCAGCAGTCGATGCAAATCTAAAACTGCCTACAGAGTACGGGTCAAGCAAATAAATAATGAACTAACACCAACTCTTATTATTGTTAATCTTTTAACTATACTATTGTGGCTGACCGGCAACCCACCAAAGAGATTCAGGGCCTCATTCAGCGTATGGTGCGTCCCGATTGCTGATGCGGCGGAGGTAAAGGTCTCTCTACCATACGGAGTGAAACACTGACATACCAGTGGTAAAGGCCCTACTCAGGAGGAGGGAGAGCATCTTTCACACTAGTGCTGATGGAGGAGCACAGTATTTACATATTCATGTGCAGTATAGTATTGTGGAAGAGAGAGAGGATCCCCCCACCAAGGGTAGCAAGGGATGCTGTACAGTCAATGTGTTATTGTAATACTGGTGGCACTTCTTAATAAACAAACAATTTTGACTACATTTTTTATATGTTTATCTGTTAGGTGGGCTACAGAGTCCAGTCCAAATTTGAGGGCCCATGAAGTCTTAGCAAACAAGTGATTTATTAATTTCACGAAGAGTCGTTCCATGCTCACCATCTCAAATCGCCAAATGGCATACTCCCCTTTAAATTTGTTTCATTAGGTTTTTATTTTTAAAGCAATGTCCCTACGAATCCCGTGTTAGTCCTTCGTAATTTATTATAATATATTTATTTCTACCGCTCTCCAACCATGTCTATGGGTATGTCTTTTTCAGTTGATTCTATTCACATAAACAAATCACTGTTTCCAATGCTAAAAGAGGTGTAGTCAATTCTAGCAATTATCTTTGTTCAATATGTTTCGGGCTAAAGAACGATTTCTTCCTCAGGAGCATGGAAATTATGGCCAAATGCTGAACACACACAGGCGAGTTTCTGGATTGACATACATGTGCAACTGTGGTGTATCAAGATGTTGTTAACATTTTGTTATGCTATACTAATTCATAATTTTTGCGAACCATCATAATCTGATGGAGAAAGCCAATTATCTGTACTAGGGTTAAGTGGATGTATGCTATATTTTCATGTTTCAGGCATAATCCATACTTGAGGAGGAAGGGGTGCAATATTCCCATGTTCATCTGAAAGTTCCCACTATGGCAGAACTTGCGGGCAATATACATGAAGTATACCTGCAGGTAGGTCCTCGTTGTTGGCAGAGACAAAAAGCAATATTTCCTCAGACCTGACAGTTCACAGGATAAAAGATGACTGCGTAGTGCAGGTTAGAAGGTGACCACGCAGTACAGGAGAGTCCTAGACCACCACAGAGTTTCACACTTCCCAGTTATTATGGTTATAAACACATCATTGGTGGGAGTGTTCCCACAAACTTCATATGGGAATGTAATCAGAAGCAAAGGTGAAGAAACATCAAGCATTGCAGATGAGGACATTGCCACGCACCACTAGGAGGAAACCACTAACCACGGATGAGGAGAAGACTACACACCACTGATTAAGAGATCACTATACACCACGCAAGTATGCATTACCACACACAACAGGTGGAGAGGTGAACACACTCCAAGAGAGTACATTCCTGCAGACTTCAGGTGAGAACATACCTGGAAACCAATTATTCCTATTTACCAAAAGTAATAAAGTGCTGTTTAAAATTAACTAGGTATTTGGTCTTGCAAACAGTTCTGCAATTGTTGGCTTAAGAAGGCAACATTTACTCCATGGTCATCTGCTAAGTAATTGCCAGATTTTGGCCCATTACTTTATGGGTTTTAAGACCGCAGTCAGGACAGTATGCGGAACTACAAAAGATAGCACAATGCAAAACACTCCTGTTGTTGGATAAAATCTGTTCTTACCGTGTTGTGCCCTAAAGTAAAAGACTAAATAGTAATAGATCTGTATCTAGCCACAAATTGTTTCTATCAACCTACTTGTCATCTCATCACCCCAGATCTGCCTGGCCAGAAGTAGTACTGGAGTAGTTGACCAACTGAATATTAAAATTCAGTCAAGTTTCCAGCATATCTCCCATGAATATGTATTAAAAAACATTTTCATATACTGAATGAATTTCATTGGGGATTATTTGCATTCTGGTGGGTCCATCTGGAAACATCGACGATTTTACTATTTGGTGAGTCAACAACTGCAGCCCTTCCGGGGAACAATCCAAAATACTGGAAATCTCATCCTGCTTGGGAAACTAATGGAGTCCGTCTAAAGCTCAGTCACACCCAACTACATAATCAGTGATTTAAATGGAAAAGTAATGACATTATGTGTAAGAAACATTTAACAACACAAATTGTTACAGAATGGAAGGTGTTCCACAGATTTATCAGAATGGACCAAAAAGTGTTGCAGATCAGTTTCTCTGGATCTGCTATCTCACACGTGACCCACTGCTTGTCGCATACTCACACCTTAACATCCACCTTCCCTATCCTGAGTTGGAGTGCACATCGACTTTCCCTATTAATACGAAATCCCTCCCATATGCGTCCCATTGCACTTGTTAAGTGATAGTTATCATTCTGAAGATGTCCATCTTACCTTAATGTCTTAGGCATGCCATGGGAGTTGCTGTGCTGAAAGACAAGACTGATGTGGCACAAAACAACTAAAGTTTAAACTCTAGTGATTGAAAGAGGAAGATAACTCTTACCATATCTGTTTTACATTCCACCTCCTACTATCTCTTTACCACTCCATCTCTTGAAACAGTGGCGTACATTTTGAAAAACCATGGTGGTGGTTTGATAAAACCAGGATCTTGTGAAACGTTTCTCCAAGCCAAGTCACAGTTTTTAATCTCATCTGTTTCTCTTTAGCTTGTCGTTCGAAAAAGCGGGTAATATTTGATTCCCTTTCAGGGGGAGGGGGAGTTTTCCCAAGAACTTTCTCCTAGTTTCTTTTGCAATGTACAGAAATGCAAACTAGATACTTCCTTCTTCCTTTCTTTCTTTCATTGTCGTGGTGTTGTTTTAGAATTTTGCTTTTGTGTGTTTTGCTGATGTTGGCTCTTTTCCACAGTAATGCAAGATTGTTTTTTTTACCAACATGTACATTTCTTTTGAGTTGTTTTTTTGTTCATGGTGAATTTAAAAGGGAAGATGACGCTTGAGTTTTTTTCCCTATTGGGGCCTGTGCTAGATACAAAGTTATATACTTGAATTACAGTGTACTCTTTCTGCCAATTACCATTGAGTGAAATAATGTGCACACTGAGAAAAAGCTTCTAGGAAGGTCCTAAAACTCTCATGTGTGAGTGTGTGATGAACACTTTACCGCCAGATTTAGCAAAAGTCAAAAAAAATTCTCCCGTTATAAAAACTATAATACAGCATAAACGTAGAAAGCACAGTTTGGATCTGCCAAACTGTCCTCAACTCTCCTATGTCAGTACCAAACGAAAAGTAGATTGAATTCCCATGGTAAGCTTGCACACAGGTGAGTTTGCTTTAATTAGTGATTACCTACTATTGACCAGTGCTTTCTACTCTAAATACCATAAAGTAAATGGTCAGGGGTTTTTCTTGAAGGATTATGTCAGCTATTTGTTTGGGATTAGGTTGGGTTTTGGAGTAGCAGAAGACACATGGTAAAGATGATTGGATTTAACCAGTTTATGTCATTGCACCTCTATCTCTGGTCCAGCTGAGAGCATCCCAGGTGTTCTACAACTTGCTGGCACGCAGGTGCCTCATTTCCTCCGGTCTACAGTCTTCAACAACCACCAAGGTTTCTGAAAAGTCCCACCTTGTAGTAAGGTCCAATCAGAGCATCATTCAAATCCCAACCTCCAAGCCTTGGAGCCATAATAATTAGATTGTATGGGGTCAGTGAGGAGGTGTTAAGATCATTTCACTGTAAGTCATATTCAATTTAGTAATGCTAACACTTGAGAAGGTGATTTCAATAACTGTTTAGCTTGGGATACCAAAGGAAAATGAAAACAGGTGAAGGAACTATTTGGGAAATCTTGCTCTTCATTCTAACTGTTAGGTTCCATAAAAAGTATGCATAATTAATGAAGTATCCTGCATTCAAAGCGCACGGCCTGACCATTAGCACAGTCAGCTGATAGAGAACCTGCAAGATTGAGTCACAAATCCAGTGCAAATTCTGTTCTGCATATACTGTGCCAAAGTACTCTCTTTGTTTACAGAGCCCACAGAGTTAATTACATTCTTTAACCCCTTCAGCGCTGGGCGAATTCCGCCGCGGTGCTGAAGGGTTCGAGCGCGGGCGGGACCATGACGGAACGGTTCCGTCATGAGCACAGCTCAACCGTGGCTCATGACGGAACCGTTCCGTCATGAGCATGGAAGGGGTTAAGAGACTGTGGAAGGCATTTGTGAATTTTTATGAATTTCATTTGATTTCAATTTTGAAACAGTTTCTTTCTGCACCAGGCTCTAAGAAAAATGTCCACGTGCTTTTAAAATGCTAACCATTATGCACAAACTAACAATGTATCAACTGAGCTTTAAATATATATCCAACCCATTTGAATGTGGCTAGAATGAATAGTTTGATAAAATGCATTATGACTTAATTCCATCTCTACTAAATTATAACTATTTTGAATCCAGCAACTAAGGCATGTGAAATGAAAAGTTCAAAGCTAATATAACTACACTTTAATCAAAATATTTATTTTCTAAATTTAGTGATTATGGATGCGTCTTCATTGCTCCAGAAAGTTTGTCACCTTTGACAAAATTCACTTGCAAGCAAAACAACCTGCAAAACATATTTTTGCTAAAATCTCTAAATCTGAAAGTAGGATTTTGCAGGATATTTTCTATAAATCCTACTTTTGGACATTTATGTTTCCTTTTAAACTATTTCCCAAGACTTTCAAACCTTTAAACTTCACAAAATGTGTACAATTTTAGGTTTACAGAGGAAAAGCTTAGAAACATTGCACACCCCTGCCACTGATATGCTGAACTAGAAAATATGTCTTTACAACAATCAAGTAATGGTATTAAAGTTATATTTATCTGTTTTTAGGAAAAGCAGCTTTTGTTACGAATTTGAATCGAGCCAACCGTTAATATGTTCAGCTACATCTGATGTACTAATCCCTCTGTCAAGTAAATGTTTGGTGCTTCACAGCTTGGTGCCCAAGTACCCCTTGTTGAACATTCTACGTTGACTAGTTACAAACTATATACACAACTGGTGATCCCACAACTAATTTATTTTATCTGTGCCCATTTATATTATGTGCGTGGAGGCATGGGCAAATCAATTCTACTATGTTGACAGGTTTAAAGACAGGTAAAGACTCTAAGTCTGACAGGAAGCTGGTGTATTTTATTTTAGGTGCAGAGGATTACAAAAATAAACAATGGGAATGTTGAATAGCTACTCAGGCCCCTTGAAAGGGAAGCTAGCACTGTGAAATTCTGGAAAGGGAGATCATTTGCTGGCACTCGCTGTAGCAAGCTGTCGTGAATAAATATACTCCGCCTGATGCATTCAGAAATCTTAAGAAGATTGTTTCACTGAACATAAAATTGCCATTTTGTGATTCAAAATGTCTTATTTTAAACATCTGGTGCAGCCTAATTGAGCACTTCCATTTGAGATATCACAGATTAAGAAAACAGTGCCTTCTATACCTCAAGCTCACTAAGATCCATATACCGAATCCTACTAATGGCCATAATGGAGCAGAGGGACTTTTGAGTTTTAATAATTCAAAAAAGGAGATTTTGAATGTTTTCACTTGCAAGGACTAAGTATGCTTCCAATGACATTAATGTCACTCGGTAATAAACAAACGCTGCAATTCTACAAGATTTATCAATCTTACATTTTGTAAACAAGATTCTAAAAAGAAACAAATAGAGGAAAGTCTAGACTATTAAGTCTAGTTCTAAATGTTTGTACATCATAGTATCTTGAGAGGGAAATCAGACTTTTATTTAAACTCAGCTGGAAAGGATTTGAATGTCTGAAAGTTCTTTAATGGCCGGGTTCCAATTTTTACATTTATTTTGGTAGCAGAAAGCATGCCCTTGAACCATGCCCCCCAGTGACAAGCATGTTTCCCCAAAAAACCTTAAGTTTAAGCTGCCATTTGCACTCATTGAGGGAGGAAGTTTGCTTCTTACTATTGACGATAACTCATTTCCTTGAGGGGAATGGGAAGAGATGCTGATTGGTTATTCCCGCTGTCGTTCACATAAAAAGGCTTTCCAGAGTTTTTCTTCCACCCAATATCGTGCTCCGTTTTATTGGAGGTAACATGGATGCCTTCTTATTAAGGACAAGATTCAAATTTCTGCGTCTCATGGCCATTTGGATGCTTACATTTATAGAATAAACTTTGGTGGCTGGTCTTCATGCATAAGGGATAAATGTAAGAGAAGTTAGTGTTTAAAATGCAAATTACTTGTAGAAATATTACTGAATAAAAAATAGAATTGTTCATTGCCTTGTCTGGGGTTTACTTAAAGACATACATTTTCAGACCTATGCCCTTACTTAATTGTTACACGTGGAACATAAAAGCACTGCAAACATATGACAGGTCACGTTTTGTTGAGAACCCCTAAACTAATAGGTCCAGTGCAGAATCCTTCACAATTTAGGCACACATGTCTGATTCTACAGGCAACCAGAACACAGTAGGGAATCAGTTTTTGATTATATCTTATTATTTTTTTATTGAGTTTTATATAGCGCTGGCTACACCCGGAGGTATCAGAGCGCTTTATTGAGGAAGAAACATTGTTTCAGAACATGGTTACAAAGTTACATCAGTTACTGGAGCATAGTTACAGGAATTACATGGGTACAAAAGCGTAGCATAAACATGGGGTAAAAAATAGGCATGGGGAGAGAAGATTAGGGGAGAGAGGGAGGGAATAGGGGAGGTAGACGGAGAATAATGGAGGGAAGAGGAGGGGGAGGGTGTAGGAGGCACAACGGGGAGACGAGGAAAAACAGTGTCCGACATCCGGCTGGGTAGATGACGGCCGAGGGGTGAACCAGAGCCAAACTCCTCTATAGCTGCGTGGGACAGCTCCACCGGTCATCGGCCAAAGGTTGCTCGGGCACCGCAGTACATACAGAAAGGTTATAGTTTCCGCCTAGGGGGGCATAGTCCAAAAGTTCCATCGAGCGCACCGGTCACGGTGTACGGTGCTGTGCTCTCTGCGGTAATGGGATAAAAACACAGGACTCCGCTGTGTGAGACTCCCTTGTCGCTGTGGACTCTCTCAGAGGGGTCTCTGAGACTCCAGGGAATAAATGGTGGAACCCTCCCCAACAAGGGGAGAAGGAGGGCTTTGGAAAGGGGCCCACTCATGGTATATCACCACATGTTTTCTTTTGGCACCCATTTCTTTACAACGCCATGGAGGTTCATGCTTTAGAGTGTTAACTAAGTGCAGTCACAATTAAATATGAGGTAAATACCTAAAACTCACAGCACTGCTGGACCTCCTTTTTCTCAGCCTGCCTCCAACAATACCCAATCCAAGGCTAGCACATCTTTAATCACAGCTGTGATTTAAACAAAATTAAAATTTAAGCACTAACGCCGGCAAACCTGCTCCCTTCTATTACAGACTTGCACTGTCATACTGCCTTTTCCAAAATTATAAATCTCACTGGCTAGCTAATAAGAATTACATAAGCCCCTCCCACTATGCAGCACAATATCATGTTTACAGTGTATACCTCACTAATCCAATCATTTTATATCTGAAATAGAGTCTGTAGATTGTACAGAGGAAGCTGAAACTTGTGACTTAAAAAACACCACTAGGTTGATACTTACAGCATAAAGTTATCCAAAATATATTTGTAATGGGTTAGATTCTTAAAACGTCTGCAAAAGGATCTATTGAAAATGTTAAAATGCTGGAACCCCCAGGCTCAATTTGATCCAACACTAGCAGACTATTTCTAAACTGCAAAGGTGTGCCATTAAGTGGCAGGCATGCCAACCTACAGTACAGTAAAGCAATGTGTTCTCCCTCAACTCCCACACTCTCTCCCATTCTGCAACTTTGTTAGTCTGGACACAGGTCTGCTACCTCACTTTAAAACACAACTGAAAGACAATTTACTTTATATGTGAAATTATACATTTTAAACAGTCTGATTAGAATGACTTTAGATGTGTTTCATGGTGTGTACCCTACTAAAAAAAGACATACCTTGTGCAACTTTGTTAAGGCAGAATGACCGTTATCATTTATGATATTCCGACCAAGATTTGCGTGAGAGCACAGCTTACATAAATAAAAAAAATACCTTATATTTTAAAGAAGTGCAAATGCTCAAAACCTAAGTCTCATAACATATATTACTCCAATAGAAAAAATTCTATACCAGAGGAACTCCACATATTCAGGCATTCGTATGTTGTTGTAGTCGGGGGCGGAATGATATTGTGACACTAAATTGAGAAAACAGTTTTGCCTGATGCAGAAATAGGTGTGTAATTTAGAGTTCCCAGGTTCAAAGTCCGTTACAATGGTCTCACGTTTTCATTCTTCTGAGGTAAATTAAATATGTACCAATAAGTGGGTTTAACTAAACTCTCTTATTTTTGCGCATATATGCAATGGTGAGTTTGAGGGTCTAGAAAAAAACAAGCAGTGGTTATTAAAGTTAACATGTGAGCTTAGTCACTAAGAATGTCTAACACATACCTTAATTTATTTAATGCAAAGGAGCATGCTTACAGATGACTTTTACAGTGTTCTACACATTTTTCATATTTGATTTTAAACAGAAAACAAAGTTACTAAACTGTGTATGAAACCCTGATCAAGATGTATATTTTCACACTGTAAATCAGAATTTGACAATTCCAATTAAGGCTTTAAAAGAGGGATATATATATATATTTTTTAAATCAATGTATAAAAATGCTGTTGACTTCCCTTTTAAATTAAAATTTTCATATCATGGTCATTCTGGTTTACTCCTATTCCTGCTGTCTTTTTCCCTCCTCAAACTTGCTCTCTCCAGGCTCTGCCTAGCCCACCCTACCTTTAAATTTCGCTTTGTTCTGTCTTCATTCAATGGTGATATATACTGCATGCACTTTGGAGTCTTATTTTTATGTTGTGACTGAAACAAAGCCTGCTTTGAAAGAAAAGTCTGATCGTGGTAAAACAAAATGGCCGCAGTGTATGACCAAAACTAAAACAAAGAAATATTCGAGACAAAAAAAGCTTTATTAGTGACAGGTAGTCTAAAGCATATTACTAAAAGAGTCATTGTCTTTTTCCCACGCTGCACTCCAAACACAGCGATTATTGTTTTCTTTTTATTATTGCATTCCTGTCACTGACTCTTAAGAAGGTAGGTATTTCTCTGCCTACGCACGTTCACATCTGCAGATGAGCCTGTTGCAGCACCATAGCTTACATGTTATTTTCTCTCTCTTTCTCTATCTCTTTTTCCTATATGTTATTTATTTTCTTTTTGGTGGCTCTGTATATTTTTTACTGTCCTCTTTGTTTAGAAAATCAAAGCAGCCTAAATCTGCTTCCCATTTTTTCTTTTTTCTGTCCATGTATTTTATAATCTTTTAATTTTATTCCTTATTGTTCTGTTAGACTGCATTTCTGTGTGTTTTACTAAGATAGCTGATTTTGTGTTGGTTTCTGGAAATGATCGATAAGTCAATTCACTATCCTAGTGAAGTTAGAGGATGCTCCCTGTGAGTGTAACACAAAAAGCATAAGGTAGTGAATTTTTGGAATCGAAATAGGGTATTATTAGAAGGTTCTCAAGAAGTGTAAGCGAATTATGATTTTATTGAGTTTCTTCTTTCATTAAACCCTACTATGTCCACCTTTTAAACAAGCATTATTTGGAAATGGATATCTGAAAGTGAGCGGCTTGCGGATATTGACAATATAATGGTGAGAACATCTGACAGATTATTTGTTTCAAAAGCCTACATGAACATATACTGCTATTACCCTTTGACACAAATGATGAATGAACTGATGCTATCAACTTAGTATAATCAAGGGCAGTCATAAATTAACAACAATTTTATCGTTTATTAGTTTAGCTATTTGCATTATTAACTAAAAGAAGGTTTTATGGACATTCCATTTTGGAAGAATTCTCATCTGCTCCAGACTGTAGGAAAAATTCACTCCTGAACTTAAAATAGTAGCACACACTTATAGTTATCTGAGCTTTAAATACACATCAAAGTGTAATAAATATGGCTAGGATTATATTATGATGAAACATATCATGACTTAATCCAGGCTCTACTAAGTCATAATGAGCTATTACTATTGAAAAACAAAGCTCTTCTTCCCAGTTTAATTATGTAATCCAGTGACCAGTGCATACATGGTGAAAAGTTAATTGCTAATATGAATTCACTGAAGTCCAACAATTACTTCAAAATTATGTGATGATTGATGTGTATAAATTATAATTTTGCTGTAAATGTTTGCAAAGGCTTATAGATGAAACAAATTTCACAATACCACAAAGTTTGTGACTTTTGCAAAACTTCACCTGCAGCCAAAAATGTCTGCAAAATAAGTGTTTACTACAAAACTGTCCCCTGTTTTTGTGGTACCACGCTCCATTTGAAACTGGATGTTAACAATATATTTTTTAGCACAATCTCCTTTTTCAGGGTTTTTACCTGTAAACTATTTTACAAGATTTTGCAACCTTTAAAGTTCTCAATATTTGCCAAATATTACGTTTGCAAATGAAAGTGTAGCAGCTGTGCACACCCTTACCACTCATAAATTGAACTAGAAAACACATATTTACAATACGACGATCATATTAAATGATTCTGATCCGGTTTTACAAAAAGCATCTATTGTATGAATTTACTTTATATGAATATGTAAAATTGCATATTTGGTTTAAACAAAATTTGCAAAGTTTACTGAGTTTTCACATTGAAAACATTTGCATTTCGAGTATTTGCTTGTAATAAAAAATGGCAGAGAATTTGGTGTTACCTGTTGGATAATAGCTGTACATTTAGTTGTAGTCTAAACATCTAAAGCTGCCCCCTATTACTACATAGGGCATGGAGTGTCATTTTAATTAAGTTTTCCCTAATGACGATTATTATTCTTTAAGTAGCCTTTCTTTTTTTACGTTACAGAGACCTAGCATTTTGAAAATGTTCAACACTAGGTAAAACTGTTTTGCTTTGACAATGGCAAAAACCGTGCATTGTTGCTTCTCAAAGCTACCACTGTTTGCTATTCACTGTCTTCTTTACGTGTGCCTTCGGTAATACTTGTATTATTAGAAGGAGGGTTATGAGAGGGCACTGGTGGTGCTCTGTAAAAAAAAATTATACTTGAGGGATAAAGTAAACCTTAAAAGTAAAAAAAAAAGTATTGTTTAATGATGTTAATAATGAAACTCACTAGTTTCATATATTCACTGGTAGCACCGAAAAAATGGTGGATATTTTGAGACAAGTTAAGTTGGGGCAGCCAAGTGCTCATAAAATATTAGCCTAACCTTGTATCTACTTTACTAAAATCAAAGTGAGAGTGGTTATACAAGAAATTAAGAGATGACCAGGCATTTTGCTTTTGATATCTCTAAAATGCTGTTAAAACAGTAGAAACCAATTTTTAGTTGCTCTTCAAAAGTTACATTGTACTTCCCACTGAGAAGGGCATGGAGTCCCTTTGCCACCAGACTAGTGTATGGTTTTGGCTGGTGCAGCAACTCAGTCTCTTGGCAGAAGTACTTCTAAAATCAATTTAGACTTAAAATAATGCTGCCACTGATTTCCTTTCTTGGTATCAAATCATTTCAACCATCATTAAAATTTCATAACCTTATCCGATTTTCCATCTTGATTCCAACACATGTTTTGTGATAGCTTCATCGGGCAATCTCATTATGAGAAAAAGTTATTATAATTAGATATAATGTTGCATATATAGGTCTGTTTAAATTCATCAGAATCAAACTGATACTTGTATTTTAAATATTATTATGCTGTTTATTCCTTCACCATTGTATTTGTGCATTGTGTACCTACAACCTAATACCACAAATCGCAAGTCAGCACCACCATTGGTCGATTAAACATATTTAGAATGCCCAATGGATTCTTCTGCCCCCACATTCCTTGACAATCCCTAAGAAGAGGAATCATGACCTACCACAGATAGTGTCTTACTGGAAATCCTCCTATAGGGAAACAGAAGTGCACAACATTGGGCTCTTAATAATAGTCTCTAGTGTTTGCTGTCTCATTTGTAGGTGGTCTGTTTTTTGAAAACCCATCAGATTATTCCCATAGTGCAGATAGTTCCAAAGAAGCTCAACGCGTAAAGTTTCTGAGTATAGTAGAAGGTATCACCCCACAGCCAGATGCCATACCTGAATCCAAATATGCTCATGGTCCTGTGTAAAGGACATATATTGGCAAAATATTTCTGAATTACTTTCTTGGTTCACCTCATGAGAACAGACATCGGAAGCTTGAGGATATGAAAGCATCTGTAGCAGTATTAAAGAGCACCTTGAAGTATGCCACAAGTGAAGCGTGTTTGTCACGATCTACAATAAATGTTAAACGATTTCATATTTAGCACAAAGAACAGTCTAACATTGCGTAGAATAATGGTGACGATGTGTTAGTCCATGGAGTAAAATGGTGCCATTATCCTCAGTATATACATAAATAAATGATGTACACTTGCATTCCATGGATGACTAGGATGTATAAATGGGGCATAGTGTCTGTGCTAAGTGAGATCTAATGCTATGAAGTAAGGATAATACCGAAAGAACTCTTATACATTCAATGCAACCACAATATGTTTGTGATAGGCCGTAATTTTTAAGTATTACTGTAGATCTCATTGGGAAGGAACTTTCACCCTAGAAATCTAAGGGTGGCATAACAGGTTATATATTTAAGTAGTTCATGTAATAGGATATATATATATATATCCTATTACATGAACTACTTAAATTGAACAGTATGTTTAGAGTACTTACTATATTACATTATAATCAAAAACATAGCAATTGTTTCGTGATTTTCATGCATTGTGGTGACAATCATCATGCAGATATAAAAATCTCAAAACATTATCCTGTGATTTGACCACGTAATCCACCTAGGGCATATTTAACATGCTAACATGCTATGAGGCACATCTTGCACTGATAGCCATCTCTCTGCATACATTTAAGCCCATCTCCAGAGGTGTTATTATTTAAAGACCATTCAACAACAGTGAGTTTGACAAAAGCGTGCAGTGAGATATTTTTAAAATTAGGCCTCCTAATCCCTATGCCCCATGAGTTCAAGAACCCTTTGTGCTAGTAAAACGCTACAATGATGAATCCTGAAGTCCTGAGTCATGAATACAGGCTGCAGTGATATTTTTGGAGACTCCCAAAGAATGCATAATCCTTTGTTAGACTTTAAAATGCAACGGGTTGTGCAAGGTCCTATACTGAACTCTTCTTACTCAATGAGTGAAAAAAATATTACATGCAGGAAAATGTCAGATCCATTTGTCCCACGGATGGGGAGCCAGTGACAGCCTTTAGTGCAATGCAATGACTCCTTCAAACAGTGTTTGCAGATTTACCTTATCTCATGTAAACTTCGCATACGCCACAAGGGTGAAGACTTGCATCATCAACTTCAAGCAACAAACACATTGCAAAATATAGAAATCTAAAACTTGGTCTATGTTGGTGACTTCTAGAATGTGAACAAACAGCCTTTTCTTTTCTTAGACTATAACCCGTTTTTCAAACGGCATGATAACTGCTTGAACACATGCCCTATGGAAGTGGTGCCTTAGATACATTTTGAATGTATAGTAAAAATTTAAGACCACAAGCTGCAGACTAAACATATATTGTACTGTATATTATTTTGAATTTTAATATTCATACAGTGCTTATGTATTTAACCATCTGCCTGTACCTTAATTATTCAAGCGACCCTGTGTATTTCAGTGAATAATAGTACCTCACCCTCTGACGTCTCCCAATGATTTCCTTAATAATTACTCCGCTGGTTATAATTTACAACATCACCTTGAATGTTTTCTATAATACATTTATTAATGTAACATATAACTGTAATTCACTGATACTAGGTCTTCTAAGAAGCAACCTAGTGATCAGAATCAAGATAAGGTATATCAATTTAGAAGGATGGTGTGGAAGAGAGACCCATGACCTAGTGTGTGTACAGCTCAATCAGCCAGTGTCATTGTTTGGTGATTACAACAGCATTTTTGGTGACCAGCACAGAACTTTATGTTTAGTATAAATTCAATTTCCCCAGTTCCAATGCACAGAGACATCTGGGTCTGTAGTCTTGCCTTTGAGAAACAAATTATAGGAAGTAGACAAATTCTCCACCTAAAGCCCTTTTACAATCAATTACTGTGTAGATTTACTTTTCCTATTTATTCTGGACTGTGTGCATTCCTCAGTGTGTTTATTCTGTGTCTTTAAATGAAGCATCACAATCTCAGACCCCCCAGATTGTGCAGCTGTTCAGTACAGGGCACATTCTTGCTTTGAATCCTCATTCGTCTGTTGGCTACTGGCTAAGCCAGTAGCCCTCGGACATTAATGATTGATGGAATCTACACAAAAGGTATCCGCTCTCCATACCTGCTTTGAGATGACCCAAAAGGGGAAAATGGTTGCCATTTCGTGGGCTCCTTAACATTCAGAGGACAAGTACTTAGTTCACTGTAGAGTAAAATGTAACTTTCTAAGGTAAATGGTTGCTTTTGAGCCTTTGTCTATTTGTCTATTCCTCAGTGTTGCCAACCACCTTCATTCCCTACCAATGACAATCTGGACCAGCGGGTTCGGAATTTGTAAAGCAAAGTAATGGTGCAGCACTTGTAAATGCCATTTGTAGCAAATAGTGGGTTATGTTGCTCGGCAGCAATTAACAAATGAACTACAGCCTCAATAACACCTTCCTCAGGAGAAGGAGTAACCTGTGATTTTCACTACATAAAAAGAACAATACATATCTGGAGACCAAAGGGTTGACCATTAGTCCATATTACAGTGTTGGCTCTGCAAATGCACATAGGGCCTGGTGGAGGCAGAATGGACTTTGGATGCCCACTATCATTGCCTTTATGCCCACTTATGCATTCCCTATGCTATACTATAGCTAGTAGCTACATGGGTAGACCCCTCACCTTCTACTCCATGAGAAATCCTGCATTTTTGGGGCATGACTGTCAAAAATGTCATCCCACCCAAATTCCCACATTCAGCTAGTGGAACGGTATCGCCCCTTAGAATACCTACTAGCAGTTTACTGGGAATCATTCATTTCCACTGAGTAAATCTTACACACCATAAAATAAAAATTGTACAGGTTGTAACATGTCCATCCAGTGAACATAAAACTCTATGTGGCAACAGATCTCAATGCCTGCTGATATTTCCAAACCAGACTCAAATGGAAGAAAGTGATGTGAGTTCCTGCAGATTTGCTGCACACATTTACCATAAATGAGACAGGTTTTACATTTCTTGTTTTAAGACTATCTTAGAACATTGAAAACCATGTTTAATATAGTTTACTACTCTACCTCCAGTGCGAGATTTTCTTAGATTGGTCCTGGATATGATATGGTATCACTATATTGAGCTGTGAGTTTCAGTTTGCAATCCTATATAGCGCAGGTTGACATTGGTTTAAATTCTGGTGGTGAATGGACACATGTTAACATAAACAATACAAAAGATCCTTTCCATCTGTGGAAAAAGTACAGGTTTTGATGTTTCAATGAACTTTCTGTGGTCCTTGCTCAGAACTAGGCCCAATCACGGAAACATATATTTTCCTGGTGTCTTTTTTGTGGAATGGGGGTCCTATTGTTTGTGGGAGTTGGTAGGATTTTGGTTGTCACAGATAAGATGTGGGTTGGAAGGTGCTGTAGAAGATTAATTTGGATGAGAGGAAGGTGAAACTCTGGGAGAGGTAGGGTTTGTGAACAAACAATTGGTTTAGACCTGCTTCCAAGACTAATGCAAATTCTGCAAGGTACAGGGGATGTGCACTCTCCTGCTCATTCCCACTCAGAAACCATGAACATCTTTAAGGGGTAGCCCTGCCACTACTTTTCCTACCACTGGACTCTTGGTCATGAAAGTAGGGCAAGAAGAGGAAGTAGACCAGAGTCTAAAAACAGCCTTGTTTTCATTCTGTGACCTGCATTTCTTGCAATTAGCTCAACCTCTAAGCATCATAGAGAATGCTGTTGAAGGGATAAGGGAAGGACCTGGGATCAACTCTATAATGTCGAAAGGAGTGTGATGTCACTTTTACTTCCCCTGGATTTTTTGTTAATCAGGACTGAACATGTTGGATGCACCTGTGAGAAAGACTCTGGAAAAGGCTTTGTCTACTTAACAAGGAAAACCTAGAAAGGGAAACATTCTACAGACAGCCTATAAATGAAGGAAGGATTTCACATCCTACTTGCTCTGTTGGATGAGCATTAGGACACTACACTAGGAGATGAGCTTAGTTGGCACGGCTAGAAGCAAGAGACCAGCTATGATGTTGGTTGCTAATTCTAACTACCTCAGTCTTGGACAGATCTTGAAAATCTTGTACTACTTTCTTCAGTTTGGAAGTTCGGAGTGTTCAGGTCAAATTAGAGCCGGCATGCTGGCCAATTATAGGTGAGTTTGTAGTGAAGTCCGATTCATAGGGAACAATGGGAGTCAGGTAGGAAAGGTGAAAATAGGAGTTATATTGGGGGTAAATGCACGTTAACCTAAAGGTGGGGTGAGTTAATTTAATTTCCCAAACAAAAAACATATTGAGGCCACATTAGGGAATATTTATTGGCAACAATGAAGATAAATTTGTACTGAAAATTGGTAACCCTTTAAGTGTTTAATGAGATGAAAGTTAGGTGAGCAGTCTGGTAAAGATGTGTAATAGTTAGAGAGACTCATAATCTGACAGTTCTGGGGCCCAATAACATCTTGAGATATCACAGAAGGGTTACTTGTCCATCTTGGGGTTTTGGTAAAAGCCGGGCTAATTTACTGTTGCACTGATGTTGTATGCTGCTTGTGATGACTTCAAGCCTTGTTATTTACAGCTGCTTATACATATCCGTACGCATCACACACCAAATAAGACCACCGCAGGCATTTGGGAAGAAACCTTAGTCTTATGTCACTGGATGAACTCTTTACAGCTTTGCACGATTCTTCTTGCAAGCCTCGCTGGTCTGTTTGGTAATGCCTACCCAACCGATTAGCTAAGGATGCTAAAAGGTTGTGAACTTAATTTCATCCAAAGCAGTGGATTTCTTGGCCAAACTGCTACTTGATGGCCCCTGAGACGTTGGGTTTTTTTGGGTGGCTTTTATTTTTGCTTTATTTTTTTCTCTATCTCTTTCTCTCTCTCTCTTGCATTTTTGTGAATCTAACGATGCACTTATGTTGCCCCGCTTTTCCCTTCTCTTCATACCTTACCTACTAAAGGAGGAAATGCCACTTTTTTGGTAAGTGGATGTTAACCAAGACAGGACTTGAACAAAAAAAATACAGAGTAATGACAAAAAAGTGTCAAAATGAGGTTTCAGGGCCCATGGTGTACTTACGAGCTCTGAAAACGTGCTCGGCCAAGGAAAAAAGGACAAAGAAAGAAAGAAAGGACCCAGAAAACATTCAGAACCAAGTTTTGTTTTAATTTAAAATGACATTTGTGGATTTTTAGTTTTTCTCATTTTGATTCGCTTTTCAGTGATTTGTCTCCCTACCCTGCCATTTTCCCTGTTCCACTCACCCAACAAGCCCTACCCTTACCCGATCTGTGCTTCTTGTCACAGATACTGTTCCTGTGTTAAAAAACAAATCCATATTTCTTTTCTCAATCCCTTACATCATCTCCAAAAAATCATTTTTTATTCTTCCAATTTTATTTAGACTTTTTTTTACATATTATTTTTGATCCTCACTAATTTTGTTAACTATTTATTCAAATCAGGCCATAGCAGTTATTCTCTCCCTTACTCCTCCAGCCCTATGATTAATTTTCATATTCTTGTTTCCTCGTTTGCGTTTTGCATGTGGCCAGTTGCATGAGCGGCATTGTTGGGGTCAGAAGGCTACAGCAGGGAGCTAGTTTCAGTCTAGAGCCTCCGTGTAGTGTGCAGTATGCATTGTACTTTGACAAGTGTGTATCTCTGGCACTTCTTGGTGTCTCTTCTCTAATACCTTTGCTCTCCGTTTCCCCTTTTTTCTTTTGTCCATCCCCTTTGTCTTAATTCCCTTCTTCTAGAAGCTCGACTCTCTATCACCTTCAGCAAGAGAGCTGGCCAAAATGGAGTCCATGTCGCCGGGCTGCCGAGACGGGAGGGCAATTAAGCACAATCAAGAGAGCTCGATCCCTGTTTCGCCAGGAAAAGTTGGCAGTGGTGCACCAGGCGAAAGGCGGACGCATCATCACCGGTCCCGGTCAATGTCACCCCAGAAGCACAGACGGTGGTCCAAGACGAAGTCGGATGGAAAAAGGCAGTCTGCTGAACGCTCGGTCAGCCACACCGGATACAGCAGTGATTCGGATGGATCAGTGGGCTCACGAGCTCATTCCATGGCAACAGCGACAGAAAAGAAGCATAGTGCCCCTACCAAAAAGTAAGTGCCAGCAGGATAAAGAAGCAATGCATATCGAAATGTTCAAATGGAATCATCCAATTTAATGATGTAATAGAATAAAGTTGTATTAATGTTCATTGAGTTGCTTCAAGTTTATGGGCTTGCTCCTATTTTCAGATTGTGAGTACCACATCACCTTTTAGCGCAGTGCCCACAAGTTAAGAAAGGGAAATAGGCTACAAGGTGCAAGTGGAAGAGAGCCAGGCTGTAGGAATAGACCAAAGGTATCTTTATGGTGACTCAGTTACTCCTAGTCCATATGTTCATGCCCATTCCTAACTAAGAATCAGAGACAACCAGGACGTGGATGTATCCAACTAATAAAATGAAGATACTACCTGGTCAAAGTAAAGTAAATTTACAAGTGTAGATATTCTACTTGTAAATTTCCTCTTACATTTACGAGTGTAAAGTTACTCCAAAGTGTAAACTGTCAAGTCCCCACCCCCTGAAAAAGGGGGTGGACTCAGTAAGACATCAAATACAATCATAAACGTACTACTGGTAATAGGTTTTCAACCGTATTTGATGTTCTACACACATAGTGGAGACTCCAAAGTTGGGGAAGAGACATCCCTATGGTAAAGTATAGGTACATTTGTAAAAGGTCATTAAAACTTATAAAAAATTAGATAACAATATGTGAAATATTAATCTTGATTAATTTTATATATTTATCTTACATGTTGAGCAATATAAGAGAGTTTCAGCATTAATAATTGAAAATGAAAAACATAAGTATTTAGAATATTATAAATCTAAATAATTTCTGAAGTTAAAATTAAAAAATGAAATCCAACCTAAAATAAAAAATGTATATTGTTTTATGTATTAAAAATATTAAAAGTGATGCATATAATTAATTGAAATAATGTAATTATTGTAATAAAATATAATCTACATTATTTTTAGAATCAACATTATTAAAATATGTAAAAAGATCAGAATAAATGTTTTATTTATAGTTACATTAAATAAAAAGTTTTTATATTTTTAAACAGGGTAATTAATTGAATTGAATTTAGCTTTGATTCCTGTGGGGATGGGATTTCAGGTGTGGTGCTAGACTTACTTCAGCCCTAAACTGGAGTACATTTAATACTGTTTGGGGTATTATTTGACTCTAGTAACTATAGAAGAGCTGTTGTGAATAGCACCGGGCATACTTTTGTGGGTGGTTTAAATATTTTTTTTTAAACTGAACTTTTGCTTAGGATGCAACTCTGGGTTAAAACTGCAGGATAAGTTGATTGGAATGAACAGTCATCATGGTGCGGGACTCAGTAACAGGAGTTCAGTCACGTTTAGTACAAATCAGTCAAAGGGCATATTTCACATCAACATTCACCGCACCACTATTGATGATGGACCTATGGATTTTCTAAGCAATAATAGGGAAAGCAAGGGTTCGAGTAAAGACTGTAGGCAAATCTGTCTTAGGAACTGGAGTGCATTCTGTTCTGACGTAGGGTGAAGAGCAGAGAAAAATATTCCACAAGGAATCTAGTGTCAAATGTAGCCGCAAATGGCCTACAGCAAATTTCATATGAGAACCAAAAAGGCATGCCTCTTGCATGCTACATAGGAGAACCCAAAAGGTAGTATCAAGAATTCTTGTGTACCCACAAACCCAAACCCTCCCTGTGGGAACAATAAGGGCAATGGGACACAGCGTGTGACTGAAAGGTATCCCATACATAGGGGTAACAGTGTTGCCAACGTGTGGCTGGATAGATGCCACTTAGGTAGTTTTCTGTTTGTGGCAGCCATTTTGTATTTGAGTTCTCATGAGAAACTGGCGGGCTAGCGACTGCAGGTTCGGCTAGTTTATATAGCTCAGTCACCTCACTCTTACATGTGCCATGACATATCACATTGTGCCCCATCTCCTCATAGTGGCACTAATCTAGGAGACAAGGCTAGGAGCACCAAAGCACACTGCATGTAGCACTAATCAAAAGAATATATTATAACCCTAATAGCAAAACTGATAACCACTGTAATTTTACAGATCATAAACACGTTAAAATAGAACCCTATCCAAAGTAAATGGACACAGGAAGCAATTATACCTGGCCTGGCAATTTATTACATAAACATGTTTGATATGACAGGTATAAGATTCAGAAACTTTCCAAGTATTGTGACAAACAGTAATGTGGATTTTCATCTTCTTCAACACATGGTAAGCCAACACGTGGTGTGTCCCCTTTGCAAGAGATTTTATCAATGCAGGATTTGAAAATATAAGGAGTACGGTAGAGCTGTAGATGTGGTCCACTGGTAGATTGTCCAGCGGCTGATCGACGGACAGAGAAAATGCATAGGGCATATGCCAACAGCAAATGTAAATCCATTTACTGGGTGGTAAGTGGACAGATACACCCCTGAATTGGTGGGGGTATTGAGAAAGAGGTTTTTCCATGAGGAAAAATATTTTGTCAGTGGATAAAAAATATTTTTTTAAGTCCTAATGCGCTAATGGGGGGGCACTTCCCCATGCACACTTGTTTACTATGTATAATCATACATGCAGCAAGTACTTTGCATAGATGCAATGCTGAATCTAATTTTCCAGGGGTGTGCGCAGAAGTTGTGACTGCCACAGGTTAGGATGGACCTGACCCTTCGTAAGACACACCTAATCTTCACACTGGCTCTTCTGCATCTTTATAGCCCTGTGGCACCTTCTCCTGTTTGTTATTAGTGTTTTAAAAAGGTTGTCATCCTTATTAAGATAAATGATCCATCTTCTCCTATGAATAAATGAATAGTCAGTAATGCTCCAAATGGTGACTACAACTATGTTCTGTTGAGCCTAAACAGTACTTTCAGCATGATATAAAGCTCTTTCAGTAACACAATCAACCTGTACCTGTAGGGCGAAAGGCCGGCATCATCGAGGGAAACCAAACAGCTGCTCTGAGTCTGCAGTGAAGCATTCAAGGCACATCTCGGAGAGGAAGAAGAGTGTGTCACGTAGTCCAGGACATCGAGGCAGCTCATGGAGCTCCAGCTGCTCCCGATCCCGGTCCCGGGATAAAAGGTCGGTGAGAAGCCGGTCACGATCATCTTCACAGAAAAAGAACACCAGCAGGTAAGAACCCAGCTTCTCCTTAATATGCAGCTTGGTGATAATTTTTTCTACCTATATTAGAGTGCCCATAGTCTGTCTTTGGGCTTTGTGGCAGAGCTGAAGGAGACTATATTCCCTCCCATATCTGTAATTCTAGAGTACATCAATAATCATGGTATCAGCAGCCTCAATTCAGTCGTTGACAGATGTGCTGTTATTCCAAAGGGAACAGAGTGCATTTCTGCTTATGAGGGAGGAAATATACACTGCTTTAATGCTACTGTTTGCATTTGCACACAGATCTCCTGCACGTGGGTCCCTTGCTCACTTTGCCACTGGATTCAAGATAGCCTGGCTGATGAGGGTTATGAACCCGAAACCGGTCCCAGGATGCTTGTTTCCAGTCCAGGGAACACATGGCTTGGCAGTTTGGGCTGAACTGTTCCAATGAGGCACAGGGTCAGACTGATTTCCATATAACCATGTCTTAACTGGGGTGGTGGAGTGAGCTAAAGAATGATGATGGATTAAACCCAGATCAGTTGACTGGGGGTGAGTGCTTGCAATGTTCAACACTCCGTCCATCATCCCCTTTATTTTGCTTTGTTCGCCCTAATTTGGCAGGGTATGCCCAGATGTGTGTCCCTTGCTCACTTTGCCACTGGATTCGAGATAGCCTGGCTGATGAGGGTTATGAACTCAAAACCGGTCCCAGGATGCTTGTTTCCAGTCTAGGGAAGACATGGCTTGGCAGTTCGGACTGGAATGTTCCCATGAGGCACAGGGTCAGACTGATTTGCATATAACCATGTCTGAACTGGGGTGGTGGAGTGAGCTAAAGAATGATGATGGATTAAACCCAGATCAGTTGACTGGGGGTGAGTGCTTGCAATGTTCAACACTCCGTCCATCAACCCCTTTGTTTTGCTTTGTTCGCCCTAAATTGGCAGGGTATGCCCAGACGTGGGTCCCTTGATCACTTTGCCACTGATTCAAGATAGCCTGGCTAATGAGGGTTATGAACCCGAAACCGGTCCCAGGATGTTTGTTTCCGGTCCAGGGAAGACATGGCTTGGCAGTTCAGGCTGGACTGTTACCATGAAGCACAGGGTCGGATTGATTTGCATATAACCAGGTCTGAACTGGGGTGGTGGAGTGAGCTAAAGAATGATGATGGATTAAACCCAGATCAGTTGACTGGGGGTGAGTGCTTGCAATGTTCAACACTCTGTCCATCATCCCCTTTAGTTTTGCTTTGTTCGCCCTAAGTTGGCAGGGTATGCCCAGACGTAGGTCCCTTGCTCACTTTTCCACTGGATTCAAGATAGCCTGGCTGATGAGGGTTATGAACTCAAAACTGGTCCCAGGATGCTTGTTTCCGGTCCAGGGAAGACATGGCTTGGCAGTTCGGACTGGACTGTTCCCATGAGGAACAGGGTCAGACTGATTTGCATATAACCATGTCTGAACTGGGGTGGTGGAGTGAGCTAAAGAATGATGATGGATTAAACCCACATCAGTTGACTGGGGGTGAGTGCTTGCAATGTTCGATACTCCGTCCATCATCCCCTTTGGTTTTGCTTTGTCTGCCCTAAGTTGGCAGGGTATGCAGAGACGTGGGTTCCTTGCTCACTTTGCCACTGGATTCAAGATAGCCTGGCTGATGAGGGTTATGAACCTGAAACCAGTCCCAGGATGCATGTTTCCGGTCCAGGGAAGACATGGCTTGGTAGTTCGGGCTGGACTGTTCCCATGAGGCACATGGTCAGACTGATTTGCATATAACCACGTCTGAACTGGGGTGGTGGAGTGAGCTAAAGAATGATGATGTATTAAACACAGATCAGTTGACTGGGGGTGAGTGCTTGCAATGTTCAACACTCCGTCCAGCATCCCCTTTGGTTTTGCTTTGTTCGCCCTAAGTTGGCAGGGTATGCCCAGACGTGGGTCCCTTGCTCACTTTGCCACTGGATTCAAGATAGCCTGGCTGATGAGGGTTATGAACCCGAAACCGGTCCCAGGATGCTTGTTTCTGGTCCAGGGAAGACATGGCTTGGTAGTTCGGGCTGTACTGTTCCCATGAGGCACAGGGTCAGACTGATTTGCATATAACCATGTCTGAACTGGGGTGGTGGAATGAGCTAAAGAATGATGATGGATTAAACCCAGTTCAGTTGATTGGGGGTGAGTGCTTGCAATGTTCAACACTCCATCCATCATCCCCTTTGGTTTTGCTTTGTTCGCCCTAAGTTGGCAGGGTATGTCCAGACGTGGGTCCCTTGCTCACTTTGCCACTGGATTCAAGATAGCCTGTCTGATGAGGGTTAAGAACCCGAAACTGGTCCCAGGATGCTTGTTTCCGGTCCACGGAAGACATGGCTTGGCAGTTCGGGCTGGACTGTTCCCATAAGGCACAGGGTCAGACTGATTTGTATATAACCATGTCTGAACTGGGGTGGTGGAGTGAGCTAAAGAATGATGATGGATTAAACCCAGATCACTTGACTAGGGGTGAGTACTTGCAATGTACAACACTCCGTCCATCATCCATCTTTGGTTTTGCTTTGTTCGCCCTAAGTTAGCAGGGTATGCCCAGACGTGGGTCCCTTGCTCACTTTGCCACTGGATTCAAGATAGCCTGGCTGATGAGAGTTATGAACCCGAAACCGGTCCCAGGATGCGTGTTTGCGGTCCAGGGAAGCCATGGCTTGGTAGTTCGGGCTGGACTGTTCCCGTGAGGCACAGAATCAGACTGACTGGCATATAACCACGTCTGAACTGGGGTGGTGGAGGGAGCTAAAGAATGAGGATGGATTAAACCCAGATCAGTTGACTGGGGGTGAGTGCTTGCAATGTTCAACACTCCGTCCATCATCCCCTTTATTTTGCTTTGTTCGCCCTAAGTTGGCAGGGTATGCCCAGATGTGGGTCCCTTGCTCACTTCACTTTGCCACCGGATTCGAGATAGCCTGGCTGATGAGGGTTATGAACTCAAAACCGGTCCCAGGATGCTTGTTTCCAGTCCAGGGAAGACATGGCTTGGCAGTTCGGACTGGACTGTTCCCATGAGGCACAGGGTCAGACTGATTTGCATATAACCATGTCTGAACTGGGGTGGTGGAGTGAGCTAAAGAATGATGATGGATTAAACCCAGATCAGTTGACTGGGGGTGAGTGCTTGCAATGTTCAACACTCCGTCCATCAACCCCTTTGTTTTTCTTTGTTCGCCCTAAATTGGCAGGGTATGCCCAGACGTGGGTCCTTTGCTCACTTTGCCACTGGATTCAAGATAGCCTGGCTAATGAGGGTTATGAACTCGAAACCAGTCCCAGGATGTTTGTTTCCGGTCCAGGGAAGACATGGCTTGGCAGTTCAGGCTGGACTGTTCCCATGAGGCACAGGGTCGGACTGATTTGCATATAACCATGTCTGAACTGGGGTGGTGGAGTGAGCTAAAGAATGATGATGGATTAAACCCAGATCAGTTGACTGGCGGTGAGTGCTTGCAATGTTCAACACTCTGTCCATCATCCCCTTTGGTTTTGCTTTGTGTGCCCTAAGTTGGCAGGGTATGCCCAGACGTAGGTCCCTTGCTCACTTTTCCACTGGATTCAAGATAGCCTGGCTGATGAGGGTTATGAACTCAAAACTGGTCCCAGGATGCTTGTTTCTGGTCCAGGGAAGACATGGCTTGGTAGTTCGGACTGGACTGTTCCCATGAGGCACAGGGTCAGACTGATTTGCATATATCCATATCTGAACTGGGGTGGTGGAGTGAGCTAAAGAATGATGATGGATTAAACCCAAATCAGTTGAATGGGGGTGAGTGCTTGCAATGTTCGATACTCCGACCATCATCCCCTTTGGTTTTGCTTTGTCTGCCCTAAGTTGGCAGGGTATGCAGAGACGTGGGTTCCTTGCTCACTTTGCCACTGGATTCAAGATAGCCTGGCTGATGAGGGTTATGAACCCAAAACCGGTCCCAGGATGCTTGTTTCCAGTCCAGGGAAGACATGGCTTGGCAGTTCGGACTGGACTGTTCCCATGAGGCACAGGGTCAGACTGATTTGCATATAACCATGTCTGAACTGGGGTGGTGGAGTGAGCTAAAGAATGATGATGGATTAAACCCAGATCAGTTGACTGGGGGTGAGTGCTTGCAATGTTCAACACTCCGTCCATCAACCCCTTTGTTTTTCTTTGTTCGCCCTAAATTGGCAGGGTATGCCCAGACGTGGGTCCCTTGCTCACTTTGCCACTGGATTCAAGATAGCCTGGCTAATGAGGGTGATGAACTCGAAACTAGTCCCAGGATGTTTGTTTCCGGTCCAGGGAAGACATGGCTTGGCAGTTCACGCTGGACTGTTCCCATGAGGCACAGGGTCGGACTGATTTGCATATAACCATGTCTGAACTGGGGTGGTGGAGTGAGCTAAAGAATGATGACGGATTAAACCCAGATCAGTTGACTGGCGGTGAGTGCTTGCAATGTTCAACACTGTCCATCATCCCCTTTGGTTTTGCTTTGTTCGCCCTAAGTTGGCAGGGTATGCCCAGACGTAGGTCCCTTGCTCACTTTTCCACTGGATTCAAGATAGCCTGGCTGATGAGGGTTATGAACTCAAAACTGGTCCCAGGATGCTTGTTTCCGGTCCAGGGAAGACATGGCATGGCAGTTCGGACTGGACTGTTCCCATGAGGCACAGGGTCAGACTGATTTGCATATATCCATATCTGAACTGGGGTGGTGGAGTGAGCTAAAGAATGATGATGGGTTAAACCCAGATCAGTTGAATGGGGGTGAGTGCTTGCAATGTTCGATACTCCGACCATCATCCCCTTTGGTTTTGCTTTGTCTGCCCTAAGTTGGCAGGGTATGCAGAGACGTGGGTTCCTTGCTCACTTTGCCATTGGATTCAAGATAGCCTGGCTGATGAGGGTTATGAACCCAAAACCGGTCCCAGGATGCTTGTTTACGGTCCAGGGAAGACATGGCTTGGCAGTTCGGGCTGGACTGTTCCCACGAGGCACAGGGTCGGACTGATTTGCATATAACCATGTCTAAACTGGGGTGGTGGAGTGAGCTAAAGAATGATGATGGATTAAACCCAGATCAGTTGACTGGCGGTGAGTGCTTGCAATGTTCAACACTCTGTCCATCATCCCCTTTGGTTTTGCTTTGTTCGCCCTAAGTTGGCAGGGTATGCCCAGACGTAGGTCCCTTGCTCACTTTTCCACTGGATTCAAGATAGCCTGGCTGATGAGGGTTATGAACTCAAAACTGGTCCCAGGATGCTTGTTTCCGGTCCAGGGAAGACATGGCTTGGCAGTTCGGACTGGACTGTTCCCATGAGGCACAGGGTCAGACTGATTTGCATATATCCATATCTGAACTGGGGTGGTGGAGTGAGCTAAAGAATGATGATGGATTAAACCCAGATCAGATCAGTTGAATGGGGGTGAGTGCTTGCAATGTTCGATACTCCGACCATCATCCCCTTTGGTTTTGCTTTGTCTGCCCTAAGTTGGCAGGGTATGCAGAGACGTGGGTTCCTTGCTCACTTTGCCACTGGATTCAAGATAGCCTGGCTGATGAGGGTTATGAACCCAAAACCGGTCCCAGGATGCTTGTTTCCGGTCCAGGGAAGACATGGCTTGGCAGTTCGGGCTGGACTGTTCCCACGAGGCACAGGGTCAGACTGATTTGCTTATCACCATGTCCGAACTGGGGTGGTAGGGTGAGCTAAAGAATGATGATGGATTACACCCAGATCAGTTGACTGGGGGTGAGTGCTTGCAATGTTCAACACTTCGTCCATCATCCCCTTTGGTTTTGCTTTGTTCGCCCTAAGATGGCAGGGTATGCCCAGACATGGGTCCCTTGCTCACTTTGCCACTGGATTCAAGATAGCCTGGCTGATAAGGGTTATTAACCCGAAACCGGTCCCAGGATGATTGTTTCCGGTCCAGGGAAGACATGGCTTGGTAGTTCGGGCTGGACTGTTCCCATGAGGCACAGGGTCGGACTGATTTGCATATAACCATGTCTGAACTGGGGTGGTGGAGTGAGCTAAAGAATGATGACGGATTAAACCCAGATCAGTTGACTGGCGGTGAGTGCTTGCAATGTTCAACACTGTCCATCATCCCCTTTGGTTTTGCTTTGTTCGCCCTAAGTTGGCAGGGTATGCCCAGACGTGGGTCCCTTGCTCACTTTGCCACTGGATTCAAGATAGCCTGGCTAATGAGGGTTATGAACTCGAAACTAGTCCCAGGATGTTTGTTTCCGGTCCAGGGAAGACATGGCTTGGCAGTTCAGGCTGGAGTGTTCCCATGAGGCACAGGGTCGGACTGATTTGCATATAACCATGTCTGAACTGGGGTGGTGGAGTGAGCTAAAGAATGATGACGGATTAAACCCAGATCAGTTGACTGGCGGTGAGTGCTTGCAATGTTCAACACTGTCCATCATCCCCTTTGGTTTTGCTTTGTTCGCCCTAAGTTGGCAGGGTATGCCCAGACGTAGGTCCCTTGCTCACTTTTCCACTGGATTCAAGATAGCCTGGCTGATGAGGGTTATGAACTCAAAACTGGTCCCAGGATGCTTGTTTCCGGTCCAGGGAAGACATGGCTTGGCAGTTCGGACTGGACTGTTCCCATGAGGCACAGGGTCAGACTGATTTGCATATATCCATATCTGAACTGGGGTGGTGGAGTGAGCTAAAGAATGATGATGGGTTAAACCCAGATCAGTTGAATGGGGGTGAGTGCTTGCAATGTTCGATACTCCGACCATCATCCCCTTTGGTTTTGCTTTGTCTGCCCTAAGTTGGCAGGGTATGCAGAGACGTGGGTTCCTTGCTCACTTTGCCACTGGATTCAAGATAGCCTGGCTGATGAGGGTTATGAACCCAAAACCGGTCCCAGGATGCTTGTTTACGGTCCAGGGAAGACATGGCTTGGCAGTTCGGGCTGGACTGTTCCCACGAGGCACAGGGTCGGACTGATTTGCATATAACCATGTCTAAACTGGGGTGGTGGAGTGAGCTAAAGAATGATGATGGATTAAACCCAGATCAGTTGACTGGCGGTGAGTGCTTGCAATGTTCAACACTCTGTCCATCATCCCCTTTGGTTTTGCTTTGTTCGCCCTAAGTTGGCAGGGTATGCCCAGACGTAGGTCCCTTGCTCACTTTTCCACTGGATTCAAGATAGCCTGGCTGATGAGGGTTATGAACTCAAAACTGGTCCCAGGATGCTTGTTTCCGGTCCAGGGAAGACATGGCTTGGCAGTTCGGACTGGATTGTTCCCATGAGGCACAGGGTCAGACTGATTTGCATAGATCCATATCTGAACTGGGGTGGTGGAGTGAGCTAAAGAATGATGATGGATTAAACCCAGATCAGTTGAATGGGGGTGAGTGCTTGCAATGTTCGATACTCCGACCATCATCCCCTTTGGTTTTGCTTTGTCTGCCCTAAGTTGGCAGGGTATGAAGAGACGTGGGTTCCTTGCTCACTTTGCCACTGGATTCAAGATAGCCTGGCTGATGAGGGTTATGAACCCAAAACCGGTCCCAGGATGCTTGTTTCCGGTCCAGGGAAGACATGGCTTGGCAGTTCGGGCTTGACTGTTCCCACGAGGCACAGGGTCAGACTGATTTGCTTATCACCATGTCCGAACTGGGGTGGTGGGGTGAGCTAAAGAATGATGATGGATTACACCCAGATCAGTTGACTGGGGGTGAGTGCTTGCAATGTTCAACACTTCGTCCATCATCCCCTTTGGGTTTGCTTTGTTCGCCCTAAAATGGCAGGGTATGCCCAGACATGGGTCCCTTGCTCACTTTGCCACTGGATTCAAGATAGCCTGGCTGATAAGGGTTATTAACCCGAAACTGGTCCCAGGATGATTGTTTCCGGTCCAGGGAAGACATGGCTTGGTAGTTCGGGCTGGACTTTTCCCATGAGGCACAGGGTCAGACTGATTTGCATATAACCACGTCTCAACTGGGCTGGTGGAGTGAGCTAAAGAATGATGATGGATTACACCCAGATCAGTTGACTGGGGGTGAGTGCTTGCAATGTTCAACACTTCGTCCATCATCCCCTTTGGTTTTGCTTTGTTCGCCCTAAGTTGGCAGGGTATGCCCAGACGTGGGTCCCTTGCTCACTTTGCCACAGGATTCAAGATAGCCTGGCTGATGAGGGTTATGAACCTGAAACCGGTCCCAGGATGCTTGTTTCCGGTCCAGGGAAGACATGGCTTGGCAGTTCAGGCTGGACTGTTCCCATGAGGCACAGGGTCGGACTGATTTGCATATAACCATGTCTGAACTGGGGTGGTGGAGTGAGCTAAAGAATGATGATGGATTAAACCCAGATCAGTTGACTGGGGGTGAGTGCTTGCAATGTTCATCACTCCGTCCAGCATCCCCTTTGGTTTTGCTTTGTTCACCCTAAGTTGGCAGGGTATGCCCAGACGTGGGTCCCTTGCTCACTTTGCCACTGGATTCAAGATAGCCTGGCTGATGAGGGTTATGAACCCAAAACCGGTCCCAGGATGCGTGTTTGCGGTCCAGGGAAGACATGGCTTGGTAGTTCGGGCTGGACTGTTCCCATGAGGCACAGGGTCAGACTGACTGGCATATAACCACGTCTGAACTGGGGTGGTGGAGGGAGCTAAAGAATGATTGATTAAACCCAGATCACTTGACTAGGGGTGAGTACTTGCAATGTTCATCACTCCGTCCAGCATCCCCTTTGGTTTTGCTTTGTTCGCCCTAAGTTGGCAGGGTATTCCCAGACGTGGGTCCCTTGCTCACTTTGCCACTGGATTCAAGATGGCCTGGCTGATGAGGGTTATGAACCTGAAACCGGTCCCAGGATGCTTGTTTCCGGGCCAGGGAAGACATAGCTTGGTAGCTCAGACTGGACTGTTCCCATGAGGCACAGGGTCAGACTGATTTGCATATAACCACGTCTGAACTGGGGTGGTGGAGTGAGCTAAAGAATGATAATGGATTAAACCCAGATCAGTTGACTGGGGGTGAGTGATTGCAATGTTCAACACTCCATCCATCATCCCCTTTGGTTTTGCTTTGTTCGCCCTGAGTTGGCGGGGTATGCCCAGACGTGGGTCCCTTGCTCCCTTTGCCATTGGATTCAAGATAGCGTGGCTGATCAGGGTTATGAGCCCGAAACCAGTCCCAGGATGCTTGTTTCCCGTCCCGGGAAGACATGACTTGGTAGTTCGGGCTGGACTGTTCCCATGAGGCACAGGGTCAGACTGATTTGCATATAACCATGTCTGAACTGGGGTGGTGGAGTGAGCTAAAGAATGATGATGGATTAAACCCAGATCAGTTGACTGGGGGTGAGTGCTTGCAATGTTCAACACTCAGTCCATCATCCCCTTTGGTTTTGCTTTGTTCGCCCTGAGTTGGCAGGGTATGCCCAGACGTGGGTCCCTTGCTCACTTTGCCACTGGATTCAAGATAGCCTGGCTGATGAGGGTTATGAACCCGAAACCAGTCCCAGGATGCTTGTTTCCGGTCCAGGGAAGACATGGCTTGGTAGTTCAGGCTGGACTGTTCCCATGAGGCACAGGGTCAGACAGATTTTCATATAACCACGTCTGAACTGGGGTGGGGGAGTGAGCTAAAGAATGATGATGGATTAAACACAGATCAGTTGAATGGGGGTGAGTGCTTGCAATGAACAACACTCCGTCCATCATCCCCTTTAGTTTTGCTATATCCTATCATTCACCAACCTTTCCAATTAGATTGATCATACCATCCCCAAACTCCTTTTACACTTGTCTTTGCTAAAACCTCAGCCACCAGAATACCTGAAAAAACCTAAGACTGGGGTCCATGATCCTCCCAGTGTTCTATAGCTGATTTCTATCTGTCTACCCAGCATCTTTGACACACAAAAGGTGGTGGGAGGATTGCTTGTTATTTTCTTAACCATTAGCAATCACTCGCTGTAGCATTCCAAACCATCATATTTTTGCCCACTATGCCACCTCAGATTAGGCCCAGCCATATGCAGGTCAGTCTTGGTCCTGCTCCAGTAGGAACAGTCCAGCCCGAACTGCTGAGCCAGGTCCTCTCTGAACAAGAACACAAGGAACTCAAGTCCAGTTTGACTTTAGTTGGAGCACCTCAGTCGAGTGCAGACTGGTTCCAGTGGTGCAGTAACAAGGCACCCACATCTGGAGATACTGTTGGCCACTCAGAGCTACACATAAAACACACACATCATGCCCACTGGAACCAAGCTACAACTGACTGAAGAACCCCTAATCAGGGCAAAACAAGCCTTGGGTTGCTTGTGTTCCATTGTTGTGGCTTGGCGGTTCAGGCTGGACTGTTCCTATTAAAGGAGGAACAAGATTGATTTGCATAAAGCTGAGTCTAATCTGAGGTGGCATGGTGAGAAATAAGAATGATAGATTGGAATTCTACCCGAGTGATTGCTAGTAGTTAGACAAATTTAAAGCATTCCTACCATCATCTTTTGTGCGTTTGATATGATACGTCTGAAATCAGTGAAGTCAACTCTCACTTTCTACTATGATGGGTCCATGTCAGCAATCAGCATCCAGCATAACAAACTTTGTTCTTTCAGGAATATTGCACATATTCAATATTAATACTCATCAAAACCCAAACAGACTCTTTTGAAAGTTGACCCCACAACTTACATAGTCAAATAACCCACAATTCCATCAGAAGCTTACACTGTCATCAATCATGTAACCAACTTCTCTGCTCACCTCTTTTTAGAAAATCTAACAGCTGGTCAAATTTCAAGGAGATCTCATAGAAAGTAATTATAAGTTCAATTTCCAAACTCCAACCCGTAAGACACTTCTTTAATCTCATACCCCACCCCTCCGAGGACAAGAACCTTAGGGGCTCATTACGATGGCGGAACGATCGCCACCGCCAGGTGGCGGTGGCAATCGTTCCGCCATCATAATGGGAATTACCCACCACCATATTAGGATGGTGGTGGGTATCGCGGCGGACGCAAAGTCCGTCCGCCGCTTGTCCGCCGGTGGCAATCGTTACGGTTGCCTGCCGGGCAGAGCTGGGCCACTAAAATGGTGGCGGTGCCTAGTAGGCACTGTCTGCCATATTAGTATGTGGGTGTTGTAGAGGACTTTCCATGGCAACGATGCCACCATGGAAAGGCTGGCAAGGATTGGATTTGGGGGCCAGTTGCTGGCCCCCTCTGTGGGGGGGGGTTGGAGGGGTTGCACTAGGGGGTACAGTTCCCTGCAACAAGTGTCAGGCACCGTGTGGTGCCTGCCACGTGGTGGAGGGAAATGCTGTGCGTGCCCTTTTACCATTGCGGACAGTGCTGCAGCCAGCAGCACCGTCCGCAATGGTAAAAGGCCAGGATGCGCCCACCAGTATGGAGGGCACATCCTAATTGCACTGGTGGGACCGCCGCACGTCTGGTGGGCGGTCTCATCACCGTTATGATGGCGGGCGGACATCATAATGAGCCCCTTAGTTCCTATTTTTAACCCTTCTTAATGAATCTCATCAATATTTCTGTTGGTAAAGGTGAGTTCCCCACATGTCATAAAATTATTCCAGTCACTCCTCTCTTAAAAACCCATAGATGATCCCAAAGTCTTAAGCAGCTACCACCCCATCACTGAACTGATTATTTTAGCAAAGCTTATTGAATGTTGTGCTGAAACTCAATTCAAACAGATCATTGGTGCCAATCAACTCCTTGATGACTTACATCCGAGTTTCAGACTCGGTTGCACCATGGTTACAGGCACGCTCCTAATAATTGACAGTGATACCGCCTTACTTCAGATTCTTTTCAACAGTGTAGAATATCCTGCTGGATATTCTAAAGACGTATTGCATGGGTGTTGGGGGGGGGACCATGCTCAAATGGATGACCGCTTATTATAGTACGTTCTCACAATCAAATGCACTTTCAATTCTCTTTCCAATCCTGTCTCTCTGTTACAAGGAATTCTTCAAGGTTCCATTCTTGCCCTTACTCTGTTTAACCTTCATCTCAAACCTCTTAGAGCTCTCCTACACTCTTCTGACACAGCCCATCACCAGTATGTTGATGACACACAATTTTACATGAAAGTCTTTTCGCCAAACAATATCTCTCTCTTAGTCTTTACTATTGAAAACATCCAGGTGTGAATGTCTCTTCACCACCTTACACTTATCTCTCTCAAAAGTGAGTTTCTTCTCATTCTCCCCCCATTCCTCAACTCCAGTTCAACCCTGGTTGGATTATTTCAACACCCTTGCCTGCACTCTGTCTATCACTGAGTGTGCCAAATGTATTGGCTTCTTTCTTCACTATAAACTAAACTTCCCAATTTACATTAATGTGGCCTGAAATGCTCACTACCAACAATTGTGAAACCCTGAACATGACTTCAAAACTACAGTTCAGTCTCTGGTATTCTCCAGACTTGACTATGGGAACTACATTGTCACTAGTACACCTAAACACATCTTACTCTTCTGAAACCCTTAATCCATACTAACTTTTCTTTATTTGGCAGTAGCTAGCTTAAGAAATAATACCCATACTAAGTTCACTTCAATGGCTACCAGTTGAAACTAAGGGGCATATAAACAAGGGCCTTATCTCCGCTTTATTGGCTTTAAAAATGCCATGTACATCCTTAATCCTAATGCATAATTCCATCCGTGAACATAAACGAATTATAGAGGCGTTAATGTGGCAAGCAAGAGCTGGGTGTCTACAGCAAAGGTTGCATGAGGTAGCCAAGAGCATAAGGCGCTCCACTGAGACAGAGTGGTTTAGGGAATTCATGAACATATGTTTCTATTGCAGAGAGAAAGAGAACGAATCCCGCACCAGACACACAGACAGCACAGAGGCATCACGTCCCAGAAGGCGCTCCAGGAGTTACTCTCCCATCCGCAAGAGGAGGCGGGATTCCCCAAGCTTTATGGAGGCCAGGAGAATTACGAGGTGAGCTCGGACATAGATGGTAAGAAATGGGCCAGGAAAGAAATGGTTTAGTCAGACATATTTCTCCATGAAGGAATAGTGCACAAGCCGTACTATCCAGGACATTTGATTTGGAGCACCTTCCTGTAAGAAGGTTCCTACCACTTCAGCCTTTGAATCACATTTTATTCCAAAGTCAACTACTGAAGAACTAGAGAAGGGGCAAGGGATAGAGTTCAGGAATGCTTGGAATACATTACTCTGGACTCTGTACCTTAATAATACCACATTATACATAGATGCTGCTTTTGTAAGAGGGTGTTCTCTTGTGGATTGGTGCCTTGGTGCTTACATGTGCTTTGGACATACCGAATGGAAGGCAGCTATGCTCACCAATATACCACCAACGCTTGCTTGACATACCGTATGGAGAGCAATTCAGAAAATCAGTACACATAAACTGGTGGCACAAGCTTTAGCTTGAAAATTATCTACAACTACTAAGGGTGATTGGACTGCTGGCCCCTTCTATCGCACATAGCAATGTAAGAAGGCTGCCATGATGGAAGGAGTAGAGAGCTGCTTGAACAAAAGTATTTTAATGAAGTTTCACATTCTTAATTTTGAAGTACTGAGAAGGTCAGAAACTGATGCTTCACTGATAGTCCATATGTAGACAGCAAATACCCCCAAGTGCATCATTTGATATACTAATTTCTATAAAAAAGTCTGTCAACAGTTACTTAAAAATACTTTTAACACTTATTAAGGCACATAGTCAGTAAAACAATGAGGCTGAAAAAGGTTTTTTCAAAAGCAAATTTATTTACACTTAAAGGTTATGACAGATTATGTCAATGAGAACAGAGTAGCACCTAACACAGCCCATTTACAATTACATAAAACAAAAATATAAAGAAAAGACATAAAATATACACTACTAGACAGCTATCAGTATTTCAATTGTCAAAAAATATTTAAGGAATTAACATAATATTTGTCCAATCAGTCTATATTGTCAATGTTTTGGTCCTTCACATCATTTCACCTTCGGCCATTATAGGGGCTGGAGTGCTAATCAAATGATTGTTTCATTGCAAAAGGGCCAAGGAGTCCCAAATGTTTTTATCATTCCAGACAATACTACTGCATATAACGTGGGAAACACGCTCATGATAGATCCAATCTTAAATTATTCAAATGACCACATGCACTCATACACTACAGAAAATACACACCTAAAGCCTCTACATTCACTCACGCCCCTCGAATTTGAGAGCTATCAACTAATTCAGGAGACCTGACTACCTTGCATTTTCATACTATGGAAGGCCACAAAAGTTCATGCACCTAAAACCTACCACAAAGCTTATCCTAAAGTGCATTTATCCTCTGATATTCCAAAAATACCTGGATGCCTCCAGAAGCCAGGACCCACTTTGCCTTGGAGGGAGTCAGGAACTCAAAACATCAGGATGTCCATACTGTGCACCTATATATGAAGCTGCTGACCCACCCCCATTCCAGCAATATCAGGCACTCTAGGCACACAATGATACTGAGAGAAAGAGACCATGGGCTGCCATGCCCTCTGCTTTACTAACATCTTAAAATAGTCATACCTACCCCTAGCGAAAGAACCCTATTGATTAAGACTCTACTGCACATTTGACTGGTTGTCCGTTAGATGCAGTCATTGTCAGTGCAGGTTTTCATCAAAAGTACATTACAAATGGGCCACATATGTAGCTAATTTACATTGAAGTGTGATGACTGTACTAAAAATATTCATCCTAAATTCCTTCTGCTATTGAATACAGTTACATTATACACAATGTTTCATTTATTTTTTTTGTTTTGTTTAAAAACATGTTTATTGATATTATAAATACATATAATGGATATCAAATACAGTTAATAAACACAAAGGGGCTGCTTCACGAAAGCAGTCAGGAATTTGGGAAGCAGTAGTGTAGGAGTACTTCTTACATACTCCTAAATGCCTTAATGAGTTCGCCCGAAATGGCCAACTTCCTATTACTAAAAGTGCTGAGAGGGCATAGTCCTTTTTATTTGTACTATTTGTATATGAATACTCCATGAATATTCCTGTTGTATTGCCATGTTAGATGTTTTGAGGTCAAATCACAAAAGCATGTAAGGGTATATAAAAGAATACTACAGGAAAATGACTTTACATATTTCAAAATATCTTTTGAGTAAGCCCCAATGAGAACTGTTGAACTGTATAAAAAGAAAACTATAAATGTTTTGCCAGTTCAATCAATGAAACATAATATATCTCAATAGATAATCCATGGTACAACAGTATGTCAAACAAGTGATGACTTTTTAAAAATGAGATTGAATAACATTAAGGATAAACAACACTGAATGTCATAAATTAAGTAAATTGTCCACCTTATATGAAAGTAAAATGATTAAAAAAAAAAGAAAAAGGTTATTAAGGTTTGTATAAATGTATATCAACAGATTTCCCCCAAACAATCTTGAATTTTGAGACTGCATATTAAATAAAAAGTTCACTAGACTACTTCTTGTAAATTTCACCTACTACCACAAAGCATTAAAATATACAAACGTCACAGATTTACAATATGAACTAATTTATACGACTTGCAATGGCATAAATGTGTCAAATAATTAACCCTCATCCAGAGCATGTGAGGTGTTAAACTAAAAGTTGATATATTAAATAGGATAAATACAATTGCTCATTTATATGCAATATGGTAAATATTTTATTCCAATTCTTCTTTAAAAAAACAACAACATTCTAATAGAGAAAAATCAGATGGGGTAAAGTTTCTTCCACAAAATGACATTCCCAATCTTTACAGGAATCTAATGGTGAAGTTCATTGAACAAGGAAGATTTTGGTTTGAGATACTGATCCATCCAATATGCTACTTCCAGACCTTGCGCCAATTCTCTTGGGATACAACATTATCATTGTAAATGGATTGTTTACTTTAAATGCTGAAGTTATAGTATATTTACAATAACTTTATAAACATTTGACGCGTAGTGGTTGCAGAAGTGGAGGTCTTCACTCTCAATGAGAAAAGGAGTTGTTTACAATCTTTGCCTGCGGGAATGGTTTGCTTCACTACTAGTTCTCTGCAGCCCAATGTCCCACAGAAGATGGACTGGCCCTCAGTCAGCAGGGCAGTGTATTGCCCTGTTGCCTTCTAGCTCTAGGAAACAGAGAGAAAGCACAATACTTGCCACTCTGTAAACTAGTATCTCCCATTTTCTGCTGCCAGAGTGTTGTGTTACACCAACATTATCAGGATATCACCTGTTATGAATGAACAAATTAATGGAGTATATATTAAGGTGAACGGTTACCCTAACAAGAGTGTTCTGGCACTCTTCCATGCTGGAAGAGTAAGAAAAGAACAGGACCAGGCAAGAGTGAGTTACGGAGAGGATATGTTTTTAAATGACTCCTGAAAGCCATATGTGAAGGCATTTGCGTAGGTTCGCCAGGTCATTCATTGCAAGCCGTGGTTGAGTGGTATCTAAATGGGTGGCAGATCTCTTAAGCCCCAAAAGGAAACAGTGACCTTTTTCGGAGAAAAGGAGAACTGGCATATATCTCTCACTCCTTCACTACTAGTCTGCAGTAGGTTTAAGTGCTAAGCGCCAGCCCGCCTGTCAGAAAATCTTTCATTGGCAGGTGGTATATTCAGAGCCCCACTCAGAAATCTGTACACACACACACACAATGGTTGGTGTCTTGCACTATATGATTCTTCATTATACATACACCAAAGATGTGTGTTAGAACGAGTGTCCATATTATATACAACTCAGCAGTTATACTAATTAGGGCAAAGGTTAGAGAACCACCAAATATATTTAATTCCCCGTTTCAATCATATCATTCTAAATCCCACCTAATTTATAACCTCAAACAACGCGATTTATTTGTTTCCCATACGATGCCAAGGCATGCAATGTCTCCCCACTTACCTTATAGCCCCATCAGGCCTGAAGTCAGAACTCTGTAGTTCATCTTTCCTTTCAGCAAATGGTCCTTGTGTCTAACCCTGCCCATACAGGCATCATGGTGTTCTATGGAGAGAGGAGAGTTCAGCTCATGGTTATCTCTTGTGTTGTTACACAGGAAGTTGAATAATGCTTCTTATTAAAAAAAATAGTCATACATGGAACCTTCCTCCTACTTTTATTCCTTATTTGTATAAGACAGAACATATAAGTTCATCTTTCTTTGCAGCCATAGTTCAGCTGCTGCATTCATGAGTATGCGAGAGAATGAAAAAATAATTCTCTGCTTTTTTAGCGCGAGTTTAAGAAAATCTTGGCATCCAAGCATAGATTTATTAGTTGCACCATTCAACAAGTTAGCCTGTTTTCTAGGCCCTTAAACAACGCAATCCAGCACTATGAATGTGCAGTGATCCTGTTAGCATATATTCAGGCCAGCATTATATGTAACATTATAAATATATATATATATATCCAAGTCTTGCTAGAGATGTCAAGAGGCGCTTGTACTTTTGGGTGCAGGGAAGAGGAGGTGCATGGCGTCACTGACAGGAAGATGGCGTCACAGTAACATGTCAGCTGGTGCACAGGGCTAATTTTTCTGCCCCTACATTTTTAAATCTTGTTAGATTTTCACAAGGCAAACCTTTTCAAGTTTAAAATAAAATCGCAAAGCTGTGAAGTAGTTCTGGTGATCCCTGAATTTGCTGCCCTGCGACGGCCGTAGTTAAGTAAGAGCGTGGGGGGAGGAGGCTGCCCCCAAAACTCGTGCAACCACCCGTTCCCCCCATTGCTACGCCACGGGACATACCAGGCTACTGGAGCACACACTTGTAGCCACTATCTGGGTAACTGAGTCTGTTATGTTCTGATTTCTTGCACGACCAGAGGAACCCAGATGGCAGACTGTAGATCTTGACATGAGCTTCGCTCACCCAGTGTATCACTTCCTGCATAGGCAGAAACAAAAGGGGAAAATAGTAGGGTGATGGATCAAGGTCAGAGAAAAAGGCTGCATGGAAATCTCAGAGGGATTCTCATATTAATAAGTTTAAAAAAATCATGGCGACAAGGATTATGCTTCTTAAACCTCTACTGCAAATCACAACGCCAATGAAAACAGTTTAAACACACAAACTACATTTACCATCATAACGTCCCTCTTTGTCATGGTTCTATCCACCAATCATCATGGAAACAGTCCCTTAACTGTGAGAAACACCATCTTGCAGCCTCTTTCTTTACAAAGCTTCACTACACACAACAAAACTGCAGCTTAAACTGTAAGAATATATATCTCGGTAAACAAGAACGCCAATCCAAAACAGCCCATAATCTTTCATTGTGGAAACCAAATGTCACTGTAACTTCTAAATCATGCAGAGCCTGCCAGGTCCATGAAGAAATCATCTTCCTAGGTAGATCATCTATTGTCATCACTCTTGCTTCTGTTAATTCCCTGCAATTGAAAACCAAGACGTGACTGGAGAATGGCAACAATAAACACAATGTCAACCCGTGTCAGAAATTTGGAAAAGTTATAAAAGCATACCCTGTGTGAGATAATCCTTGCCTCCTTGTCCTTACTGGAATTCAAAAGTCTTGTCACCATAGCTAGAACATATTTTATTCAAATTCAGGACCAGTGGCTCAAATTATGCTTGTTTAAACTGACCCACAATAATAGAAGCAATATATGCAATAGGTTTGTAATGAAATGTTTTAAAAGTTGACTCAGACGACCAATAAGCCACCCTTATAACAACCACCAGTTTAGAACCAAGTGAGTAAGCTTTCATGCCATAGCACCCCTCACTGCATGTGCCCCAAATTTGGAAGCATCAACCCCAGCTTCTGACAAATGCCATCCAATCCTCCTGGCCAAGGTTACCAAGAAAACTGGTTTCTGCGGCTTCAGAAGGGCAGTGAATAACTGACCTGCAGCATCCTGACTAAATTCTCTGGAACATAATTTGTATGCTTTTAGACATTCCACTACACACAGCAGTGGCATAACGAAACTTGAGGGGGCCCCCTGCAAGTTACATGGAGGGGGCCCCCCATGCTCCAGACCCATTCAAGCCTGCTGCCCATTCAACAGTGCCTGTGGGGGCCACCTGGAGCTCAGTGGACACCCCCTGCACCGAGGGGACTGCGGGGGCTATTGATACACCACTTACCTATAGGGGATCTGTATATGATAATCTAATGTGACTCACCTCAAATCAACCCAGCTTCCCCAGTATAATGGGCATGTAAAAGTAGAAGACACATATTAAAGAAAGGTCCTAAGACAGCAAAAAACACAAAAATCCAGGATGCTCTTTTGAATGCCAACCTATGACAGTACCTACGAGCTTTATAAGAATTTCACAAAAGGGTAAAGTTACTAGTTGGTTCTCTGTCACAAAGCACATGATGCACCTGTAGTGTATACAGATCATTGTTTTCAGGGTCAATTGATACGATAATAAAACACTAGGAATTGCTTAGGTTGTTAAATCAAACATCAAAGGTGGAAAACTGCATTCCTGTTGACATGGAGTGACCCTACAAAAATGTATTGAAGGCCTGAGCCATCTTTAAACAAGCAGTATGCGATGCCGGCTGTAAGAGCGATAGAGGACTTAACAAGGCTCAGGGGCATAGCTATCATTGGTGCAGCTGGTGCAGTGGAACTAGTGGCAGGGTCGTCAGGGACCCACTGCACTGTACTATGGCTGCATTTGACTACTCAACCTTTAAGCAGGAGGATGGTTTTCCTAACTTGCATTAGGGCCGTGTGCATCCTTGCTACGCACTGTGTCATTGAGGCAGCAGCATGAGTGAAATCTCCTGGCAGTTGCTTATCTATTTTCTTAATTGAGTCTAGTCTTGGTATGCAGGACAATCTAAGATCCCAGATGCAGCTGATGAACGTCACGGTTTAACAAGACCGATTAATTACACCCGCCTTTTAAAATGAAAGCAGGACAAATAAATCTGAGGTGTAGAACTATTCATTTTAAAAGCATTTAATTAGAGACATGTGTTACTGACACAGTCAATTCATCAACAGAGCCTCTTTGATAAGTAAATCACTGTCTTCCTCGATGGCAAACCCTGAAGAGTTAGCGTACACGCAGGAACTCCGAGCAGCTACAGAGTACTCTGCTGAGGGGGCCCCCTGAGGCTTGGGCCCCCCGCACTGCGGGGGCCTGTGTTATGCACCTGACACACAGTCTATAGCTATCAGGAAAAGCTGGGAAAGAAATACACTTAGAATTTGTCTTAGTTTATCTGGAAATCGTAAATGAAACTCTGTCTGGAGAAAATGCTCTACCTACTAAATCAAGGGAACACACATCAGATAACTTTCTACAGGAAATGAGGCATAACATTGTCAACTCTGCAGGAAATTGTTTCGTAAATTGTTTTTGTCAGGCCATTGTTCCATGAATCCCACCACCACATTAACATGCCATATTATATGATATCTGGGCTTGGGAGCATTAGTTAGTCTAATTCCTCTCATCAGTTTACACACCAGAGGTTGTTTCCCTACCAGCTTACCTTCCACAGGGCAATGTTCACCTGAGATAGCATACCGGAAATTATTTCCCCACCTGTAAGCTAATCTGTCCTCTTCCAACTGTGACAAAAAAATCACTAGTAAGTTTAGTTCCAACCCCACAAGATCCATACTCTGTTCGCTGCACCTGCTAACCCCTCTCATCCAGGTAAAAGAATATTATTTATGAGTTTTGGATGATCAAGCTTGCTGAATATACAAAGCAGCTTGTTGCAAAATCCCAAGCATGCTCCAACGTCTCTCTGAAAACCCTCAATGTCTTGAGAAAGAGGTGACACCCCCAGTATCATGGGAAGAGATAGTTCCGCTGGGACCCCTAGAAGCTCCAGGAAGACAGGGAGCTTGATTAGAAAGTTGCAAAATATTTATAGAAGAACTGGGAACCAAGGCTGTGCTCTCGAGATCGGAGTCACTAGAACGAAATTCGCTTTCTGTCTGAACACCAGAATTGTTACTCTCTGAATCATCACAAATTAGGGAAACAAATAGTGCAACTGCTTGTTCCAATCCTGCAGGAAGACATTGGTTGCCTGGGCTACCGGATCCGGTCTCCAGCTGAAGAATCTCTCTAAGTTTCTGTTGAACCTGAGCACAAACAGGTCTAGCAAACGTGGACCCACATCTGATTAAGATACTGGAGTGTCTCAGAAAGCAACATCCAAATGCTGTTGTCTCACAGGAATCTCAAATTTCAATCTGCTATCTCATTCTACTGTACTGGAATGTATCCCACTATCACCAAGACCTGGTGTTGCTGACAAAAATGGCAAAATAAATTGGCTATCTCTGATAACTAACAAGAACTCATTCCGCCTCACCTTTGAATTAGCGACCTGCGTAATTAATGTCCACTCCCAAAAGAGTGCAACAATTTGACTTCTGCATAGAAGGAGCCATGATGACAAACGAACCCGCGAGTGAGAAGCTCTGAAGAGTTGATATACAGAGTCAGTTCAGATGCCGAGCATCTCATGGTTGTGGAGACTGCACCACACCTTACTCCCCAGCCACACCTGCTAGCAGTGGACTCTGTAATGATCACTGGTTGGCAACCGAAAATGTTCCTGCCATTCCAGGCTTCCAGTAGGTCTAGCCTTTTTTGTCCTGTCTCCGATGACTATTGAATCTGATCTGCATTGGACAAGGCCTTGCAAATATGTTGAATCTTCAATTGTTGTAGGGCTCTGTAATGCAATGGACCTGTAAATATTACCTGAATGGATGATGTTAACAGACTCAAAATCCTGCCCAGCAATCTCAAGGATACAGTCTGACTGAACAATGCTAAACTCAGTTCTCTCTTGATGCCCTTCATTTATAGCATTAGAAGTTGCAACTATGTCATAACTGAGTCCATTTAAAAATCTAGGACCAAAACACACTGGGTCGGAACCAGCGATGCTTTTTTGACATTGGGTACGAAACCTAATTCCTGAGGCAAATGAATCACCTGAGACAGATGTAACCTCACTCTGGTGTTATCTTGAATCATGAAAATTAGATCATCTTGAGAGACTATCTGTCATACTCCTTCAGACCTAAGAAATTCAATCACCAGTCTCATCATCTTAGTGAGACACTATGAGACTGATGACTGACCGTATTGGAGAACTGTGAATTTATACCATTTTGTCTTCCTTTGAAACTGGAGAAATCATCTGTAAGGGGCAAAAATAAGAATAATCAGGTAAGCGTCTTTGAGGTCTAACTGGACCATCCACTCCCGTTCCTACAATAGATGTCTTAAAAGATGGATACCCTCCATCTTGAAATGTCTGTACACCATCCAAGCATTGGAATCGCGCAGGGTTCACACTAACCTGTAACCTCCTACTTTCCTTTTCCCTTAAAAGATGTTGCTAGAAAACTCTGGGCAAACAGTTTTTCTTCCTTAGCTAAAAACTGTTTGATATCTGAATCTATAAAAGTCTGTTCTTGCAGAAAAATAAACAGTTGTCTGGGAATGCCTTAATGGATTGGAGTGCCATAGAATTTGAGTCTGAAACCCTGAATCGTTTCCAATAGCTAAGCATCCTGCATTGTCAACTGTCAATTGTATAAAAAAGTTTCGCACCCTGCGTCTGAGGACCACATCGGATAGAGGGATATTGCTCACCTGCAAACCTGCTCCAGATCCACCCAATGACACTCCTCTGTAACCACCTCTATTATATCTTTCATTGCTTCCTTTGGCCCTATTGATTGAGTGTTACATTGAATTGTCCAAGGCTTCCACAAGCCTTTCCTCAAACATGCACTCTTAAGGGTCCACATAGTAGTCCTGATATTCGTTTACATCGAAAGGATGAGACTCAGCCATCACTCCAGTCACCAGGTAGCTAAGTATGTGTCCAAAACCCAAGAGGGTATAGGGGAGAGCCCCCACAATTAATGGCAATAATGTAAGCAACGAGAGAGGGGAGGAAGCAGCCTTCGCTCCTAGGTTACACCTCTTTCTGTAATTATTACAACCCAAGCATGTATTTGTGTCATGGGGCGGGGCGTCAAGGGGGAATATTTACAACAGCTGCACTTCAATTGAGCGCATCTTCAAAGATACACAGGAATGTGCTGCCCATATTCAACAAGTGCTGGCAGCAGCATAGCCAAAATAGCATAACCCAAGTATTTAAGGAATGTGGGTCATCCGGCGTGCTGCGCACTCCCAACAATGGACATTACCAGTGGACTTTGCTCATCGATGAAGGCCGTACGAGGACAGAGCTTAACCCTGAACTCCAACTAAACAGAAAAATGACCACAATGACGGCCACCCAACAAATCACCAATAGCAATGCTACCTCATTAGAAAATGGAGATACCTGGGCAAATAAACATATTGCAGAAGGGGCATGCAGCTCTTGCATAGAAAAAAGTAATGCAAGAACTAAAAGCACTCATGGAATTCAATAAGCATAGCCAAAACTCTCAACAAATATATAAACATGGAGCAACATGGGTAGCACTTATCTTGACTACTAAGCAGCAGCAAAAAAAGAGGTAGGCTGCAAGACGGTGTTTCTCACTTTTATGGGACTGTATCCATGCTGACTGGAGGATGGAGCCATGACAATGTGGGAAGTTTTGATGAGAAATATAGGTTGTGTGTTAAAACTGTTTTCATTGGCTGCTGTGTTTTGCGGAAGAGATTTAAGAAGCAGAGCCTAAGCTTCCAGTCCTGACATAGAATTTCAATACCCTGCATTGTGGAGCTATCAACTTTAGGGCGCTTTATGGATTACGCTCTTTTCACTGATTCTCAGATATTGATGGTGACATCCTTCATAGCAGTGGAAACTTCCCTCGCTATCCACCAGTGTAGGATTTTCACACAGTTCAGTAGTGTGCATCAACTTTTTAGGGAACATATAAAATTTGCTATGCGCCAATTCTGATTCATGGATGCAACTGTCTGCTGGCACTGGCCTCCATGATGCTAGGAATTAATATGTATGAATGAACGCCTGCCGCTGACATAAACCAGCAAACAAGGTACCTGGTGGCGTAATTTGGTATTGTTTCTTAATGGATGATTTTGATTTTTCTCTATTTGTTTATGTTTTTATGCAAACATTTCCTTTTCCACATCAAGGTTCCCTGTGGTGGTCCTCCATGTCGGTGCGCGTGGCTGCAGGCCAGTGCTAGTTACTATGGTAACCTCCCCTTTCACTGTCTTTGGACCCGTCCACTTCTTGGTGCGCGGTGTCTCAGAGCTAAGCTTTGCCTACGCTATGTGTGTGTTTGTCTTTCTCTGTCAGACTAATCCCATTTATAAGGCCTCACAAAGCTCTCAGCTGGGTTGTGTAATGTTGGCTGTGCTAACTCTGCAGATCATCTGGTTAGATAACTAACACTATTTTTAATCAATTGTTGGCAACTTCATTTTTTGCAGATCTGCTATGAAATCTAAAAATTTGCTCATCAGTGTCCTGTCTTCCAGTCAACACATCTTTAAAAGCATTCCATACTCTCAGGAGGTCCTGCGGGTCAAAAAACAAAACTCTTCACAATGGCAATCTGCCAATGACAGGCATAGGGTGGTGCTGCATACTCTTAGGCCCCCCTGTTTGGAGCGAGGTCTTGGGGTCTACTCCTTTGTAGTGCAATTCCACTGGGTGGCTTGATGGTGCACATGCTATCCTCCAACCAAGGCTTGCTGGGTGATGCGAAAGCTTCACTAGGCTGCGATCATGGCTATGCTGTTGGCACCCAAAATAATGCAAAGAAGTATCCCTTGTTTCCTGAGGGTGGTCAGAGGTTGTTGGGTAAGTTGTGTAGGAAGCTATGCGAAGCTGTTTTTGCCCCTCCGACTCCAATTGCTGCACAGACCTCCGAGGGGTGAGAGCGGCTATTGAGATGGGACAGCAATGGAATATGGGCAGTGGGTGAGTTGTCCTCCTGGGGTGCCTTAAAGACCTTCCAAGAGCTGACACAGTATTATGGAACCCCGACTGGAAACTTTCAGTATTCAATTAATCAATCAATCAGTCATTTGTAAAGCGCACTACATACCCGCGAGGGTCTCAAGGTGCTGGTGGGGGTGGGGGGGCGCTACTGATCGAACAGCCAGGTCTTGAGCATCCTCCTGAAGGTCAGCAGGTCTTGGGTCTGTCATAGGCTCAGTGGGAGGGTGTTCCATGTCTTAGCGGTGAGGTGGGAGAAGGATCTCCCGCCGGTGGTTGTTCTTCGGATGCGCGGGACGGTGGCGAGTGAGAGGTCGGCGGAGCGTAGCTGGTGGCTAGGGATGTAGAAGGAGAGCCGCGTGTTGAGGTAGGCTGGGCCGGTCTTGTGGAGTGCCTTGTGTGCGTGGATGAGGAGCTTGAAGGATATCCTCTTGCTGACGGGGAACCAGTGCAGGTCCCTCGGGTGGGGGGGTGATGTGGCCGTGGCATGGTACGTCGAGGATCAGTCGTGCTGAGGTGTTTTGGATGCATTGTAGTCGTTTGATGAGCTTGGTCGGGGCTCCCGCATAGAGGGCGTTTCCGTAGTCGAGTCTGCTGCTGACGAGGGCCTGGGTGACTGATTTTCTTGTATCTGTCGGGATCCATCTGTAGATCTTGCAGAGCATGCGGAGGGTGTTCAATCAGGAGGAGGAGACGGCGTTGACCTGCTTGGTCATTGAGAGTGTTGAGTCGAGGATGATTCCCAGGTTGCGTGCGTGGTCAGTGGGTGTCGGGGCTGCTCCCAGTGCTGTCGGCCACCAGGAGTCGTCCCAGGCTGATGGGTTGGAGCCGAGGATGAGGACCTCCGTCTTGTCCGAGTTCAGCTTCAGATGGCTGGTCTTCATCCAGTCGGCGACGGCCTTCATTCCTTCGTGGAGGTTGGCTTTGGCGGTGATGGGGTCCTTGGTGAGGGAGAGGATCAGTTGAGTGTCGTGGGCGTAGGAGATTATGTTGAGGTCGTGTTGTCGGGCGACGTGTGCGAGCGGGGCCATGTAAATGTTGAACAGAGTCGGGCTGAGGGAGGATCCCTGGGGTACACCGCAGATGATCTCGGAGGCTTCGGACCAGAATGGGGTGAGGCAGACGCTCTGGGTTCTGCCGGAGAGGAAGGAGGTGGTCCATTCCAGAGCCTTGTCTCAGATCCCTGCGGCATGGAGGCGTGCGCGTAGAGTGCGTTGGCAGACGGAATCGAAGGCGGCGGAGAGGTCTAGGAGGATGAGTGCTGCGGTCTCACCATTGTTCAGCAGGGTCCTGATGTCGTCGGTGGAAGCGATGAGGGAGGTCTCGGTGCTGTGCTTGCTGCAGAACCCTGACTGGGAATGGTCCAGGATCCTGTTTTCTTCGAGGTATCGGGTTAGCTGTCTGTTAACGATTTTCTCGATGACCTTGGCCGGGAAGGGGAGCAGAGAGATGAGCAGGAAGTTGTTGAGGTCTCTTGGGTCAGCCTTGGGTTTTTTGAGCAGGGCGTTGATCTCGGCGTGTTTCCAGCTCTCTGGGAAGGTCACGGTCTCAAGTTAGAGATTGATGACGTTGCGTAGGTGGGGTGCGATGGAGCTGCTTGCTTTGTTGAAGACGTGGTGCGGGAAGGGATCAGACGGAGAGCCGGAGTGGATTGTGCTCATGGTCTTGATGGTGTCATCGATGCTCACGCTGGTCCAGGCTGGCAGGGGTTCGTGGTCGATGGTGTGCGGAGGGTCTGTTGTGTTGCTGTCTGCTGGGTCTGTCTGGGTGTTGAAGCTGTCGTGGATGTCTGCTATCTTGCGGTGGAAGAAGGTGGCGAGGGAGTCGCACAGGGCTTGTGATGGCGGGATGTCGTTGGTGTTGGAGCTGGGGTTGGAGAGTTCCTTCACAATGTTGAAGAGCTCCTTGCTATTGTGTGCGTTGTTGTCTAGGCGGTCTTTAAACGAGGTTCTCTTGGCGGCCCTGATGAGGTGGCGGTGGTTGCGGCTGGCGTCATTATGTGCTGCGCGGTTGTCTGGAGTTTGTTCGCTGTGCCATTTCTTCTCTAGTTTCCGGCAGGCTTGCATGGAGGCTAGGAGTTCTGGGGTGAACCAGCTGGCCCTCTTGCTGGTGTCTCTGTGGAGGGGTTTCTTCAGCGGGGCGAGGGTGTTGGTGCAGTCTTCGATCTAGCGTCTGAGGCTGTGGGCAGCTTCGTCGGTGTTGGAGGGTTCGGTGGGTGGGCTGAGAGCGAGGATTGCATGTAGTTGGTCTTCAGTGATTTTGCTCCAGCAGCGGCGGGGGATCTGTTGGGTGCGGTGGTGTGTGGTGGGTTTCTGGAAGGTGAAGTGGATGCAGCAGTGGTCGGTCCAGAGAAGTATTATGGATGGCTGGTCAGGACCATGTACTCGATATGTAGTGAGACGTTCCTTTTGAACCTACCCCATTTGACGTTCTACAACCGGCATTTACATTTGGTGGGAGGAGGGAGAAAGCAATGACTCGTCTTTACAGGGCTCTTGCCATCAACTACAAAACTGACATTTCAGTACAGAGGGAACAATGGTCACAGAACATGGGAAAAGAGTTGGTTGAGAGAGACTGCAATTTGTTTCTGCAACACAAATGTACACTTTCCAGAAACATGTATCTCAAAATTTAGTAGTTAATTTCCTGCACTGGATTTACGTGCCTGCCAAATGCTTGTCCAAAATATGTTCTACGGTACCATCAAGATGCACCGTGATTGTTGCCACATGGTTTGGCTATGTCCAATGATTTCCAGATATTGGGGGAAAATAGCAAACCACACCATCACGAATGTAGAACAGGACTCCGATTTTGAAGACATACGTATGCCTATTTGGTTTGAGGTCCCTTATCCAAAAAAGATGAAGTTGTAAAACAGGTTCCGTGGTCTAACTCTATTTGTCACTAAAAGATGCATAGCCCAGAGCTGGAAGTCTCCTGCTGACCCGAGGTTTAGATAGCTGGGCGAGAGGCTGTACTAGGACGACATACAGGAGGAGTTCCTCTGCTCAGAATAGCTCAAAGGCAGGGGCAGTAGTGATGTTGCCCTCGAGTTGGAGAAGATGGTGCTGTCTTTCAGAACCGTAACTAATGATGACAGACTGGCCTGAGAGTGGCAGAAGGGTGAGCTGGGGTCGACACAGGACCTCCTGCTACCTGAGTGATTGTTTTATAGTTATGACAGCTTAGCCACAAGTGAGGGAACAGGCTATAAACACACACACACACACACACACACACACACACACACACACACCTTATACGACCTCCCCCAGTGATTCCTTATATCATTGAGATGAGGTAATGTCACCAACCAACAGACCTCCCTAGAGAGTTAGAAAAGTTAGCCCAAAGGGAATTAAGGCCAATTCAGACATTAATTGTGGTTCACTCTTTGGCAATATAATTACAACCATGGTATTTTCATACTGCTGCAAATACAACCTTCAGCATCACTAGAATGCTACTCATGAGAAGATGAGAGTGCAGCACAGACCACTTCAGACCTCACTGGAGTGTTACTAAAAAACAGCGGAGTGCAGACTTCCTCAGACTTCACTAGAATACTCGTCATGTAAGCTTAAATGCCAGCGTACACCAATGTCAACTAAACCACGAGTGTTACTCATAAGCAGACTCCTGGACATCACAGACCAACCCAGCAGTGCTAGTTCTTCTCGTGGGCAGCAGCAGCACAAGACACCCAAGACATTATGACAGGGTTATTCACAGCCGCCAAAGGGTAGCGTAGACCACTTCAACATCAGCGAGTTAATTGTGGGTAGTGTAAATGTGGGTACAGATCACCTGTGGCTTAACCATCGTGCTCCTCTTGGCAGTCAAAAGTGTAGCAAAGATCAGGGCAGACAATATTGTGTTGAGGGACATAGTTACCTGTAGGAAAGAAGGCCAAGGTTTTCAGTTTTGTGGTTCTCCTTTAGGTATTGATAAAAAATGGTTCTGTAGAAGATCACATATTGTAACAATCGAAGTAGATCATGTTGGTTGAATCAGTTAATTGCATCAACTTTTACAATAGGTAGAAGGTTATTCTCTTGGCAATAAAGACTTCAGCAGTTTGTGCTGCAAGTCTACAAATAACCTTGAATTGTAAATAATGTGATTGCCACCAAGTGTAGAAAACTGACACATATGGACAACTAGTGCTGTTTCAGGAATACAACAGGCTGACGGTGGAAAGACACCATGATCTTGGAGTCTCTTTTATTGCGTTGTAAGAAGAGAAGGAAGGAGAGAGGGAAGAACATTATAAGAAACAAAGAATTCATCTCATTATTTCTTGTTGCAGGGAACAAAGGGAATTTATCAGAAGGACCTTCTGATACAGACTGTGAAAGCCTGTGTTTTATGGGATGGATTGCCCATTCCTGGGAAGCTTACACTCAGGACTGGGGGAGCTGTGAGAAGGGCAAGAATCATTTTAAGAAGCCCAGCTTATGTATTGGAACCAGATTTGATTACAGCTTTCAGAAGTCTGGATGTAGGATTTTTCAGGATTAGGAGTCTGAATCCATATTTTCTGAAGTGGCTGATATCTTAAAATGCACATCTCATAAAATAATTCCTCATGTCAGGCTGTAATTATGCCACATATTGCTTCAGCACTCTTTACCACGGGATACATGCCGTACCTGCAATAGACCACTAGAAACATGCACTGCAGCACACGAGCAATAAAAGCATACTTTATTAAAGAATCAACACAAACTGCTGTGCAGCATCTGCATTGAACAACTTACATGAACTGGTGCCAGGCAGAAGCTAACCTAGTAACTAACTTTTGTTTCTCAGAATAAATCTTTTACAATCATAATATTGCATTTTTCCTACGTCACTACTAACTACTTACTTGTTGGTGACTTGAGTACTGGGTGAGCAAAGTTCATGGCAGCAGGATATGAAGAACATTTGCCAATGAGGCAATCAGGGGGAAGCGTCAGCAGGCCGTTGTGGCTCAACATCTGAGGGGGACAAAGCGAAGGCCTTCTCTACAGGATGAACAGCTCATGATTTCTGGAGAGTAAGTGTGTGTGTGGTGTGTGTGGGGGGGTGCCCCTGTATTCTGTGGGATGATATGAGTGTTTTGCTGTTTCTATGCCTGACGAGGCACTGATAGCAGGTAATAGGCAGTGCTGCCTTGCCAGGATCCCTTACACACTTTGGAAAGATACGTGCATATGTAGCAAGAGCTCAAGCTTCCCTCACATACACAAAGCATATACAATAGGTGTAACATCAGTTCAAGTTGCATATATTACCGTTACAGCCCGTAAACATATGCACAAAATAGGTGAACCATTTGTAGGAGTGTGTGTGTGTTTGTGCATGTCCACTGTAATGTATGTAAAGACGATTGGTGGGATGCTTGTAAAAGTCTCAGCCATTGGCAGTCCCCCAGGCCACGTTCTAGTCGACCAGTCCAGTCTTTGCCCTCTATGCCGCACTAGAGACACACATGTTCCACGCAGACTAACTGTTTGAGTATTGTGTAGATGTATCATCTGTGTGCAGATACACACACACACAGACAACAGTTTACACATCCTTAGTTCTATGATTACGGTGTACTCAGTAAAAGCTGCTGAAAGAAAACAAAAAGAGGGTGTAATGCACATCCACATCATAAGAAATATACAGAAAGCTAGTGAAAATTTGAGTATTTTGTGCAGTATTCCTTTTAGGCGTTAATTAGATCATGTCATGTCTGTGTGGAAGTGCAAAAGAGGTTTTGTATTCTCATATTGGTTTGCGATCAGACTCTTAAGATTTCTGCTGTATAAGTATGCTAAATCATGACTCTTATGAACAGTCACAGTGCGGTTTCGAGTATCTGGCCTTCTTTGGGTATGGCTATCGAAAATCTGATTATAATTCTAGAGTACAGATGCAAGGAGACAGTGCATGCTCTGGTTGCTCTCCACAGCGACACCAATGAGTGCCTTTCCATAGCTTTGCTCCCAGGTATTCAAGTCTACCATCCTTGTGTTTTGTGCTCTCTCTCCTTCGCAGTATTCTGACTTATCTCTTTCACTTACAGTGCCCGCAAGCGGCCAATCCCTTACTACAGGCCCAGCCCATCATCTTCCAGCTCCCTCAGCAGCTACTCCGACAGCCGCAGCCGGAGCCGAAGCTACGACAGCTACAGCAGTTACAGCCGCAGTCGCTCGCGCAGTCGCAGCCTCAGCAACAACAGCAGGAGCAGCTCGGAGAGCACCGGGTTTTGAGACGCTTTGAGTGAGGGCCTAAGCCCAGGAGTGCAGCTGGCAATCTGATTCACCTACCATTTGCCCCACTGCCGCGTGTCGCTCACAAACACCCACCCAGGTCCCCTAAATTTTCCCATGTGCTAAGGTCCTGGACAGTACAGAGAGACTTTGTGAAGGTACTGAGAAGAAGTCACAACCATGGGTGTGGGCTGGTACAACTGCACCATAATACATGCAATTAGACTGGAGTCTACCGCAAATGCAACAAGAGAGTGTTGACTGTTTCAGACGTCGCTGTGGATCGAGTTGTCTCACAGCATCTTTGGATACAGTGCATAATTCGATTTGTGGCTCGAGAAGTCTCCAGTCTGGAGTGGCAGGTTGATGAAGGGTGTGTTGGTGATGAAGATCCGTGGTGAAGGCCATGGTGGGCTTCTGCTTGGGGGAGGTCATCATGGTACCGCCTCATCTTTGTAGAAGTAAACCGAGGGTGCTCAAAAGCCTGTCTGTGAACTCATGCTCAGGCACATCAATAGCACTCTTTTTGACATATGCAAATCAGAAGTCACTTAATGGGGACACCGAGGATTGGGAGTGGAGAATAATAATTACTCCTTTGGCATGGATAGAGGGATCGGTGCCTTGCAGCTATGGTGCTGTACGGCTTATAGTGCCCAACGACTGATTACTGCCCTTAAAAGGCTGTCCAATGGGATCTCAGTTCCTGTTGTTACCCAGCTGTGATGATCCACAGGACAAAAACCTAAAAAGATGCCCAAGAGGTAAATATGAGCCAGCATTGCTATAGGATGGTGACTGCTGCCCTGAGCCATGCTACAGGCCTGCATTCCAATTTGCTGACTGCTGGAGCCATTTCAGTGAAGAATGCCGGCTGCAACCCCACCCAGTGAAAGCAGTAGACTAAGCTGGATAGACAGATGGAGTCTGGCCTAGACCAAGGTACTCCCAGTCATACTGCTTCTTTATGGCCCTGCAGTGGCCAATCCTAGAATTGCAAAGGGTTTTGATGCAGAAGGAGGAACTTTTGAGCTTAACCCTTCAATGACAGAATATGATAAGTCTCCACAGCTGGCCGAACTGCCATGCTGAATTTAGCTGTTTGAGTATTCTTCAGCTTGAGGTGATTGTGCAATGACCAAACTTGACATCCCCATTGAATTTTAACCCGCAATGTTGTCTGATCCATTTGCCCCTCAGTTTCAGACCCAGCATAAGCCTTTAAGTGGAGATACAAGCTGTTGACTTGCCCGGGTTTTCCACTTCAATAAAGTGATTAGGGTAGAGTTTCAGATAACCAGACTTTGGAATTATACATAATGCATTGATGAGAAAGACTCGATAGGGAAAAATGGGTGGGCATTGAGTTGAAATGGTACCTGAGAAGGTGTCCTCATTAAATGACAGGTGCTTTTATTCATCACCTTCACAGATAATGTGTACTCTTGTATTCCCAGATGGCGGGTGCTGCCTGCTGGTGTGAGCTTAAGGACTTCTTTTGAGGGATAGGTTTAGGTAGGGTAGCTTATTGATCATGGATTTTGGGGGTCTTTTATTGCAATGAACAAACCCAAAAGGAAACAGACAGATGTAATATTATAGACATCACTTTCCCCTTCACAGTAACTGGGGTTGGGTCTTTCTGCATTTTCTGTGTCCGAATTGGACAAAATGACTGGCTAGCTTTATTTATGTATGCTAATTTATTCGGTTAAGGTTATTTAAATTTATTATTTATTTATTTATTTTTGATGTGTGAGTGGGATGATTGTGAAGCCGCATCAGCACTTTCAACAAAACAAAGGGGGAGAACCATGTGGGACAAGAGCAACGTTCCCACTCAGGACAAAGCCTTCTTTTCCGAATGGACAATTTCAAGAACTTCGAATCATGAGTAGGCATCTGTATTCCGATACCCAGATTTTGATCCAGGGAGCCACTTCCGGAGTTCTCTATTCCAGCATATGAACATTTGCCTGCATTTGCCTCCTGCCAGTCCATTTGTTCTTGCACAGAGTCCCATCCGGAGACATGGGATTCATTCTTGGGAGCCTCAGGCGAACAAAAAAGCCCTACTCTTCCCCCAGAAAATGAAATTAAGGCTATTATCCACACTGGTTAGGCCTTGGCTCCTAACAGCTAAGAGATGGCTTGACGGAAAGTTAACAAGATGAATATGGCCAAGATGCCCTCACACTAACACTTACAGCACATACACAGTGCTTCTTCTCCATGAAGAAGTGAGCTGGAAGCCACTGGGGTCAATTAGAGGACAGACCCAGGGGACAAGGTATAGACGCTTCTGGAGAATGGTCTCAGGAGACAGTGAGTCATGCATTCGGCTCGGGGCTGAATAGGAGGGTTTATGCTTAGGGACAGTCCCAAGAACAGGAGGCCATGGGCACTGCGAGGGGCACATAGGTCCTAATTTGAGGATGGGGTAATTGGACAGCAGACTATGTGTTCTTCAATGGGACAGCGCCAAGGACAGAAGGCCGTGGGGTCTACTAAGGAGACTTCCCAGTGGACAGAAGGCCATGGAACTGAATTAGGTAACTCGACAACCTGGTAGTGTACCAGGGTACGGACGGTCATGAGTTCAGCTAAGGGGAGAATCCAAGGGACCGTTGCCTTATATTTCTGACACAGCGGCTGTGGGTTCAATTAAGGAGAGATTCATAGGGAACCAGGCCTTGTAATCAGGGGGAAGTACCTAGGAACACAGGGCATCCGGTCACCAGCACCTATGTTTCTTCTATGCAACAGTGCCAAGAACAGAGGCTATGGGTTCCACTAATGGACAACCACAAGCAACAGTGGACACTCCCACGAGATAAGAGGTCAAGGTTTCTGATCGGGTGGCTGTCCTTCAGGACAGAAGCCCATGAGTTCTGCTCAAAAACAGTTTCAGGGGAGAGGCGGTTCGCAATCTGCATGTTTGCTGTCCAGGTTTATTCTATATTTGGTCAACGGTGCTACAAAGCAACACCCAATGTTTAACGTCCAAAAATGGTAAAATGCCCTCAACCTTAGCAAATATCTGCATGTGTGATTACTGTTAAAGGAAAGGCAGGTGGCAAGCCAAACCCGACCTTAAACTTGAAGTGGGGTGCCACTGCGCCCGAAATAACACAACTGCACCACATCACTTATCACGAACCGCCACCCTATATATTTATTAATTCATTTATCTATTTATTTTTGTCAAGATGTTTTAGAAAGACGTCATCCCATCACTTACCAAATCTCGTTACAGTACTAGAAGAATAAAAGATGTCTAATTTGAATCACGTTAATTCAGATCTGTTGAATTTGAAGGGCTGCAACGAGTAGCACTGCCCCAGGACATGTCATACAAATGCTCAGTAATAACAGATTCTAGTGAACAACTTATTTCTCGCCTGATTTACGTGTTTCCTCTCCTATTGCTGAATAATGATTCCACATTTTAGTGTCACAAACTGTCACTTCTCATCTCACTAAATGCCATGCCAGCGCTCACAAAATGTCACATGCCCATCTAAAAATGTTACTCTACCGCAGTGCTTAATTTGTGAAAAAAAGTAAGTGCCAGGGCCAACATCTGGAGACCACTGCAGCTTGCACCAGACATTGCCCCTGCTAGCGCTGCCAATGCCAGTACCAACACAATTATTAATCGTCACACTCCTACAAGGGTGACAATTCAGCCTACTCCAGGCCTATAAGAATGGCTTGGGCGGCAGTCAATAGTCATTTTTAATGTATATTGAATTAATAAACAACTGTTGTTGTGCTCATCTCTAAATTAGACAGAACAGTGCCAACATGTGGCAGACTATTACAAGCCCTGGTGCTGATAATCATGTGCCAGTGCCAAGCACCGGAAACCACTGGCTCAAATTAAGCATTGCTCTACCACGCCCCTAAAAAAACTATTTCTACACTCAATAAATTACACTCCACTGCTCAGAAAGTGTTGGGGTAACTTTTACAAAATCCATTTTAGCTTCTACTGAGCAGATGCTGCATTGCTCGTTCAATCTCACTTCGCTTCTATTAAAAATCGCTTACAGCTTCTGAAATATGGTCTGGCTACTCATGGAACATCGCTCCAGTCTTTGGGTTAAAGTCCTGCCACCGCAGCTTTCATATCCCTGGTGGTTCAGACTACACGACAAACGCACGACTGCAAAATTGCTGTGCATCAATCAGTGGTGCCCACCACTGGTCCATCCGAGTTATGTTTCAGGACATCTACATGAGATATGTTTTCATTTGATTCATCTAAATAGGAGTTATTTACATAGCCAGTGTCAAGGCAATGCCTCGCAAACGCTTGGCTGACCCCTGAATGGGAAATGGGCTCAGGAGTCTTTGGTGCATATTGAAGCTTTGAGTCAAGTCTCAATCCCCCTCCTATGGGGTCTCTTGAAAACAGTTTCTCTGTTTATCTTTGTCTGCTGATTCAGTGAAACCGAAAGCTTGAGGGTCTCCCAACCTGGTGCTAACTCAAGACACATCTACATCTCCTGTCATTTCTCAGCCAGGGCTTCCATGACCAGAGTCCCAGGAGTTGAAAGTAGGGGATAAGTTGTTACTACCAAAATCCATGACCACAGATAAGTTTAGTTTGACATCTCAAATAAGTGTTGAATATTGAATGAAGGGCTCTCTTCATAGACCGCAGACTCCTAAGTGGTCAAGCACATTTTACAACTGTCCCTAAAATGCAAGTATTTCGATTTTTCCACCCATATTTAATGATTCACTCTTTCTCCATTAAAAAGAAATCTGTTCCACCAATGTGCGTCAATAAAAGATTACATTATCTCCCTGACGGGAGCTTTTAAACATTGGCAGGTGTATAGCTATGCGTGTACAGGCCACGTCTTGGGCAGCAGCCATCACAGGGCCAGGCCAAAAACCACTGTCCACAGTAGACAGTAGCTTTTGTTCTGACCCTAAGATGGCTTCCACATGTTTGAAGATCTCTAAAGCATCATTTCAATCTATTTATGATCCTCGTAGTCTTCCTCGTGCTGTTTCCAGGCCTGTTTCATGGCACCCTGGAGGATGCTCACAAGAACAAATACTTTGCTGGAAAACTAAAATATAACACAGATGTTTATTTAATCTTTATTATTTAATTTTATATTTATTTTTTAGGGTGGGTCGAATTTTGAGTCCAACATGTTGACATGTGAAGCTGGCCCAATGATGATAAAAGTATACAGTGTATATAAATATATTGTAATGTACTAATGGCTGTGTGTTTTTTTTCAATTTTACATTATTTTCTTCCATAATGAATGTGCATATTGCAAGTGCAGCGACACAGCAGACAAGAATGAATGCAAATATACTGATTATTCGCATTGTACTTGAGCACTAAGGGCCTGATTACAAGTTGCATGGCACTGGCACTGAATGTGAAATTTACATTACCAGGCAGTAACAACACATCAGTACAGTGCAATTACGAGTTGAACCTTGTGGAATGGGGAATTACTGCATGGAACTGAGCTAATCTGTCATAAAACCACACTAAATATCAAAATCCATGTGGGTCCTGCATATATTTACCACCTTTGAGCAGGGTGTGTGTGTGGGGGCAGTAAGGGAGGGAAAGGGGCAGATAAGGTCTGGTAGGGGAAGCATTAATTGCCCCTGCCAAAAAACAAATTGGGGGACAAGTCGTTTTGGCAGAATTGCCACCCAATAAAATGTGGTGCGTTGTTCCTACACCTTGGAAAAAAGAGTGTGGTGGAACTAGTGCACTCACAACCAGGTGGAGGGGAATTCCATATGGTAATTCTGCTCTGCTTGACTGATAGAGCCTATGTTGAAGAAGGCGGATATCTGAGTTTTTCCTTTTAGACATTTTATGAGATAGTTGACAATCTCCTGACTGGCACCTGTTACTTCAAATTATGAGTATATTTCTCTAAGAATTTTATTTACTCTTATGAAATCCTATGGTAAATCAAAGTAACCACTCAACCACTCCACTCTTGGCATTCAGTTAAGCAATTTTAACACACTCCACCCACTGGAACACAATGGGAGCTATTCACAAAGGTAACTTACACTTGTGAGTAACGTACATGTGCAATTTACTCTTACACATTTGAGTAACTTTATCACTGTTGCCTAGTTACAAAATCTGAGGGTAAAACTAGTCAAAAGTTTCGACTTACATATCTCCATCTCCTCAAACTTATGAGTCGAAGTTACTAATGCCAAAAAGAAACAGTAATATTTCCAGCACCACACATGGCCAACAACAGGCATTGCAACACCCTCTCATAGAAAATAAGAGAGGTAGGGACTTAATAGTCCCTACCTCCCTAATAACAAGCATTGGCATAGCCAATAGGTCTCGCCTTTGGGACCTTATAAGTGTTTAGCCATGCAACAGTTGATGTTGTTGCACCAAGGATATTATGCTGGATAACTAAACACTTATAAGGTCCCAAAGGCAAGACCTATTGGCTACGCCAATGCTCGTTTTAATAGCGCCTGTACATGAAACCGTCTCTAGACGCTATACGTTCTCAATGAGCTGAATTAATGTAGGTGGTGTGTGAAATAATGTATTTTTTTGCTTGTAAAATCCCATGAAAATTATGCAAAATGTTGATTTTTACCACGAAAGGGTGTGGTTTGGGGATATCTTACATCCCTTTTCTTTCCCCACGAAGACATACTGCAGACTGATTTGACATTTTCATCGCAAACCACTATACTTCAGGCGAAATTGCATTTTGGGAAATGTGAACTTCGGTTAATTTGTCATTGTAATTCCAATTTCACCCAGACATAGTTTTCGCGAAAGTTCTGAATGTGCTGGAATAGGCCTCGAGCCCTGAGTGGACTGGTAAGAGCTTTTCACAGTTTGAAATCAAGACTCTTGGGCATCCTCCTACCCCAAAAGTTCTATCCTTTGAATCACAAATTGGTTAAGCATAGGCATAGCGCTCCTGTGTCTGCCCCAAAGCTAGATTCTGCTGCACGTCAAATGGCACAGTTTGGAGGAAACCTTTTTATATAATCACTTGATTCTATATCGATGCTCGTGGTGCTTGAGAGGAGAGCGCGCAACCGGTGATCAAAATTGACTTCTCATTGGCATGGGCGGGAGGCCTGTCCAGGGATTATTATAATAAGCCGCAGGAGTGAGCCTCTAAGAAACCCAGTGTCAGGGGGTAACAAAGCGTAGCCCGTTTTCTAGCTCTTTTCCTCTACTGAGGTAGCCTGGCAGGCCTGGGCGAGCCTCCCCTGTTTTGCCCTGTAGATGGCACACCCCCTCCCTCATACTGCAGAGGAAGAGTCGATGGCAGTGGCTGAAGCATAAAAGCGCGGCCCTAGTCTTCCGTGCATCGGACCCACAGTAAACAAAATTGTCTTCTCCGATCGCCGTTCCCCAGCGTCGCTCCCCTGCTTGGATATGGATACTTAGGGACTGGAGCCTTCCGGACTGCGGAATTAAAGGTGAGGCAGAGGTGGTGGCGACGGCCATGGCGTATATTTCTCCGCTTTGTTTTGGTTCTCCGTTATCCACTCTGCTGGGTTCCTGCTATCTGCACGATTGTGAGAAATGAGTTTCATACGGAACTAATTTCATCAACATGGCATTTTTTCTATTCGGTCAGTGTGATGCCGTTATGCTGCATGATGGAGAGACCTCATTTAACGTGTTTTTATTTTAACAAGTGTGTATTTTTCTATTGTATTGTAATATTTATAGAGCTTACTACTCCTATGCGAGACGTTAAAGTGCCTGCCTTCATAGGAAGCATTTTGCCACTTGACTGCTAGAAACGGATGGTTGTTTTTGCATCAAAGGATGCTGCACATATTTTGACACTAAGGAATGCTGTGCTGCAAAATAAAACAAGTTTGACGAGGAGAGGAGGAGGCAGCAGGGAGAGGGGAGAGAGGAGGAGGCCTGCGCCTGTTTCCCTTGCGGGAGCGAGCGTCTGTTTGAAAGTTAATTACAAACAGATGGGCTCAAAGTTCGCTCCCGCAAGGGAATCGCCAAACGTGCATGCATTGCCATTGAAAGCAATGCAAAGTGTGCACGTTTTTGGCAGAAAAAGCGAATTGATTCCTAAAAGTCTCCTCCTAAGCAACGCATGCGCGCAGCATAGGCGAGACGGAGTCTCCCTTTGGTAAAGTATAGGGAAAATGAAACACCTTTATAATAATTTATAATAAAATTGTAACAACACTTTTGTGTTACATATTAATGTAAATTAATTTTGTATATTTAATTTAAAATACAAAATGATGCAACACTATTAACTTAATTTTGAATTAAACATGTAATTAATATAACACTACTAAATACAAATACAAATTATTTTTCAGAAAGTTAAATTAAATAATAAAGTTCCACCTCAAGTAAAATAATTTATTTTTGTAGTATGCATTAGTAATTATTAAACAGGATGTATAGAACTAATTAACAGTTTTATTTTAATAAAAATGAGTGTTACATTAATTTATAAATTCTAAAACTTCTGTTGTCAAAATATATAACTAAATAATAAATACGTTTTACTTTTAGATTTGTTCAACATAATATTTATTTATATTGTAACCATTGTAATAACTTAATTTAATGTAACATTATTTGCTGTGGGGTATTATTTTAAGTCCCTTCCTCCTTTATTTTATATGGGGGAGTCTTGCAGTACTAGTGCTTATCCATGTGTGGTGCTGGACTTAATTCTGACCTGAAGTAATTTACTAATTTTTTGGGTCGCTTTTTGGCAGTAGTAACTTTAGAAGTGCAGTTTATGAATAGCAATGGGTTTACTCTTTTGCAGGTGGGTGCATGTCCCTCCCTAAATCGCTTCCTAACACTCACTGAACCACTCATTACCCCTTCTTAAACTCCTCCCATAGTAGTAAGTATGTCCCTTTTCCAGCAACTCTCCCTGGTCCCTCTCATATTTACTACTAAGTAGTAAACGTACATGTGTGAGAATCTCACCATAGAGAAGATAGGAGAGGTTGAATTGGAGATTTACACAAACGTGTTTTGTAATCACATCTTATTGCATTTTAGTTGTACTATTGTAGTAATACTAAAGTACTACAAAATGTAACTTGTGAATAGACCCCAATAAGTTTACCCGTGCCATTACTCAAGCACTCTGTAAAATCTCTCACTAATCCTCCACAACTCTTTTGCGACCTGGCCACCGAGGGGTCTACCAGGAGCCTCTGTGTTGCCCTCATCTTACCTAAATGATCTTCCCACACAAGCCTGACTAAGTTATTGCACTTTCGGGTCGATTTAACATCCTTTTTCATAGGTGATGTTTTGCAAGCAAAAACATCTTAAATAAGCTTCCATATGTTTTCCTACAACATTCTTAAAAAAATGTCCTTGTCAAAACTACAGATTTTATTAAAAAAAATTATTTCCCTCAAGATATACTCACTGCTCTTTCTGTCAGCCCTCTCTCAAAGATAACAATTCATGGGACTGTCCATAGGCATCCTGGATGTTAGACTACACTTCACACTCCCCAAATGCTTCTTCTCATGATGGTATACTCAATATTTCTCATTGGTTGAGAGTTGACACTTTAAATTTAACAGGCATAAGACTGAGGTCAAGTCCTGTTTCGCAGGGTCTTTTCTGCTTCCTTTTGCAGTGGACTTTTGGCCGCCTTAGGATAACTCAATTTCGATTATTAAGGCATCTGTTCAGAATTTGAGAATCTATGTGAATAATGATTTATTACTCTCTAGTCATGTCAATAGACTTTCCTCCTTTTGCCTTGGATTAATGAGGACACTTCATAAAATATGACCTTTGCTACTACCCCGCTTCCTCCCTTTTGTGGTGCAAAGCATCATTCTGAGTAGAGTGGTGTTGGAAGCCGGAGTCCCAGTCCCGCACTACTGTCACCCAGTGCGAGACCCGGGGCTCCCCACTCAACGTTAGGCCAAGAAAGGACACCGTTTGAGATAGCCCTGCTCACTCCCTTTGTAGCTTGGCACGAGCAGTCAGGCCTATCTCCAACGGATTGATACTTAATAATATAGTATATAATCTAAAATAATGATCAAAGAAAAAGGGGATTATGAAAGATGTCAGAAGAAAAGGCAAAGCCATACACGTTGGATCTTTTTTATGAAGAATATTTTCCGTTTATATTTCTGAAATATTTACACAAAAAGTGGACATAAATTTACGATACAAATTAACATTAAACATACAAGTTACAAAATAGTGTCCCAATGAAAAAAACCTTACACAAAAAATTAACATAACATACAACATACAAACAAGGTTTCCATTACTCTTTACAAAGGCAATCACTAGTAATTAATAATTCAAATTAACAACACTTAATTAATGTAGGTGTTGATTGAGTGATTTGCCTATCGCGTCAACGGCGTTTCGACCCTATTCCAAGTTTAAAGGGTCTCGTCAGGACAGTCTAATATAGGGACACCTTAACGTCCAAAACTGGTCTAGCGTGTAAATGTACAGTGACACCGTGTTTAGAGTGAAAGGATAAAATACTCACAGGTACCCAGCCGGGTGCCCTGTGAGAGAAGACTCACACGGAGGCAGTTGCCCACTGTAATGCGATTCGGTTGTGAATATCACGTAAGATGAGGGTCCTTCCAGATACAGAACCTCCAAACTGCTATATTAACGAGTCCGATCAACTCATTTCTTCCTTCCGGGTTTCTGAATATCCCACGAAGCGCTGCAAAGGAAGAAATGAGTTGATCGGACTCGTTAATATAGCAGTTTGGAGGTTCTGTATCTGGAAGGACCCTCATCTTACGTGATATTCACAACCGAATCGCATTACAGTGGGCAACTGCCTCCGTGTGAGTCTTCTCTCACAGGGCACCCGGCTGGGTACCTGTGAGTATTTTATCCTTTCACTCTAAACACGGTGTCACTGTACATTTACACGCTAGACCAGTTTTGGACGTTAAGGTGTCCCTATATTAGACTGTCCTGACGAGACCCTTTAAACTTGGAATAGGGTCGAAACGCCGTTGACGCGATAGGCAAATCACTCAATCAACACCTACATTAATTAAGTGTTGTTAATTTGAATTATTAATTACTAGTGATTGCCTTTGTAAAGAGTAATGGAAACCTTGTTTGTATGTTGTATGTTATGTTAATTTTTTGTGTAAGGTTTTTTTCATTGGGACACTATTTTGTAACTTGTATGTTTAATGTTAATTTGTATCGTAAATTTATGTCCACTTTTTGTGTAAATATTTCAGAAATATAAACGGAAAATATTCTTCATAAAAAAGATCCAACGTGTATGGCTTTGCCTTTTCTTCTGACATCTTTCATAATCCCCTTTTTCTTTGATCATTATTTTAGATTATATACTATATTATTAATTATCAATCCGCATGAGCTATTGTTTCCTTACAGCACATAATACCCAGGCTCCTTGTGGGTAGGGTTTCCTTGTTTCCCAATCTAGTAGGCCTATCTCCAAGGCACGAGTGTTCAGTATGTGCAACCACACCCACAGCAATCCCCTGGTGACATCACAAATGGACTCCACACAAGGTTGATTAAAACGAGTATAAACCTTATACAAAACAATATACGATCAGACCACACGATACAAAAGCCAACATAGAATAAAGTGTAATATTCGTTCCGACTGGCTGGTAGGTTCAAATCCCAACCACCACTTTCCAATGCTATGCTGGTCGTAATGCTAGAATCACACACGTTGCCATGAACAAGCAATAATGCCCTACTTAACGATACAATCCTGTGCTAGGCAAAGGAGAAATCATACAATGAGTAACGATACACCCCGGTACCTTGCAATGGGAGAAATAATGCAATGCGTACCGCTATAATAATGTACTGCGCAATGAAGGAATAATGCAATGCGTCACACCCCAATCACGTACTTTGCAATGAAGAAATAATGCAATGTGGGCCGCTACAATCATGTACTTTGCAAAGAAGGAATAATGCAATGCGGGCTACAACAATCCTGTACTTTGCAAGGGAGAATTAATGCAATGGGTAGCGCTACAATTGTGTACTTCATTATGCAAAAATAATGTCAGGTGTCATAAGACAGTAGGTAAGCAGCAAAATTGGCAATGTGTATTACGACAATCAGCCTCTTCAATAACAGTTGCCCCCACACGTATCAACGATGACACAAAGTACATCTTCTTACTTGGGCCCCCAGTACTGCCGCTCCTTTCGTCAGTATGGGCCCCAATCTGAGCCAAAGCAAAGGCTCACGTTGTCAGAAGGACTGAGATGCGAGAGAGTGTCCCTCCGAGCCCGCACCCCGCCCAGTTAGTGATCCACGTTACCTGGAAGCGTGACCCCACTCTTCTCTTCTCCTTCCATGAACTGGACCTTCCGTGCAGAACTTTCTCAATGGGCCTCAGCGGCTTGGCTTGGCAGCTCAGCTCCTCCGTGGCTGCCGGTCCGGGCCGCGACTGTTAGGAAGGTCTCAGGTGGCTGCGGGTCACACGTACCCCACGCCCCCAAGATTACTTTACTCCGGGTGCACGTTCACCACCGCACCCTCTGAGTCTCCACTGGCACGAGGCCACACACACAACGCTAATGGGACTCCTTGTCGAGTCCGAGTGCACGCTCACCAGGCACTCCTTCCTGTGGTCTCAGTTGGCACCAAGACACGCACAACGCGTTGTAGAGACTCACTTTCTTCCGGTGCACACGATGATCAGCCAAGGGGGTCTATTCCCTGCGGTGTTCCACAGGGGTCGACACTATCCCCCCGACGATACGCAAATCATTGTCCAAATAGATAGCAGCCCTCAAGCCCACGCTCGGGTAAAAGATATTTTGAGATTTGTGGTTAGTTGGATGACCACCAACTCACTCAAGATTAACCCAGACAAAATGGAGGTGTTGGCTGTCACTAATGACAGCAATCCCTGGAACTCCCATTTCTGGCCGGACGAGCTGGGTGTCACCCCAGCCCCAGCTTTGGTGGTGAAAAGTCTGGGAATCAAGATAGATGCCACCTCTCCCTGGCCAACCAAATCACCACCGTTTTCGGTACCTGCGTGAGCCTACTCAGGCAGCTGAGGAGACTCTCCCCCATCCTCTCCATTTCAACAATGAGGACAGTGGTGGCCGCCTTGATCCTGGCCCGGCTTGACTACGGGAATTCGCTCTATATCGGACTGCCGGACTCATTGCTGCACAGACTCCAGGTGGTGATAAACGATGCAGCCAGGCTGATCTTCAAACTACCCAGGCATACTCTGGCTTCTCCCCTAATGCAACAATTGCATTGGTTACCCATCAAGCAGAGGGTCAAATTTAAAGGCCTCTGCATTACACATAACGCCTTGTTTGAGCAAGCGCCCAATTACACCAAGGAACGCCTGGAGAAATATACCCCTTGTTGCGCACTAAGGTCCTCCACGGAGAGCCTTCTAAAATGCCCACGATTTCACTACTCTTCTAAAGGTGGTCGAGCCTTCTCAGCCCTTATGCCGCAACTGTGGAACAGGCTGCCGGGTCAGCTTCGTTCTGAAAGCTGCCTCCTGCCTTTCAGGAAGAAACTAAAAACCCTTTTATTCATTGAAGCCTGGGCAAAATCACCCCTCCTGCGATACAGCCCCTCCTGGAACTTCCGTAGATCTGCTCACAGCGCTTAGAGACCTGCAGGTATTAAGTGCTCTATAAACTAAAATTAACAATAACAATAATAATCACCTCCACAGGCCCAGGTTGCACCAAAGCACACATGCTGCTTTACTGAGACTTACTCCAACTCTGGTGCCCCGATATCCAGGCGCTCTTCACCAACGCCTTTGGCCACACCACAACACGCTCACTGTGTCCGAGCCTCACATCTCCTCCGGAGCGCATGCCAACCAGGCGCTCTTCTCCAACACCTCCACTGCACCCCAACACACACCCTGCATGCCCGAGACTCACTCCAGCTTCGATGCACACGTTGGCCGGGCGCTCTTCACCTGCGCCTCCTGTTCACCACGACACGCTCCCAGCGCGTCCGAGTCTCACTCCTCCTTCATGTGTCCAATATCACAGGGCAATATCACAGGGCACACCTTCCGAGGGTCTCAAGCTGCCACAACACACTCCCACCGCGTCACTTGAAACTTCTTCGGAAACTTTTATGTTCCTGTGTTTCCAAACAGGGAGCCAGCTCACCTTAGGACCTTGGGTTTACAAGGTACAGCACAAAGCACAGTCTTCATCAAGCAGGGGAAACAGCGCACCCAGCACAGCCCCAACAGCCTCTTCCTTGGTTAGAACAGCAAACTGCAGACCAGCCCCAGATCACGAAGCAAGGGTTGGTCTTTCCCCAGCAGTCTATTCAGTTGTTCCTCCTTTAGCAGAGGTTCCTCTTGACCATGAAATGGGTCCAAGCCTTTTCAGTCTCAATCCATTTCTGTTCCGTTCAAACGTTCAGGCGTTTCAGCTCTCATAGTTATACCCCTAAATGTCTTTGAAGTTCATTGTGCTCAGGGGTCCCTGACCCCTGCCTAAATCAGTTCTGGGTGTCTCCCTCCCAGTGTCACCTTTCTCCCTTTGATACTGGGGGTCTGGATCCTTAATCACTCAGCAGGAGACAGGTCAATTGCTTTATAGCAGCAATCCAGGCCTCTTCACCTCCCGGGACTTCTCCTCACCTACTCTCCAGATGCAGGTCAGCCTGGTGCCATCTCAACCCCTCCCTTGGGTCAAGAACTCCCCCAGCGCCTCTCACCTCTCAGATCCAGACAGAGAATCCACATTCAGCAGAGACGCACAGGAATGCTTAAAGCTCAAAACTCAGCCACTTTCTAAAAGTGATTTCTGAACACACAGTGACAAAAACACTTTCATAGAAAGATGTGTTATGACACTGTGAGTTCATACATACTAAACTTCACTTCTCCATTATAAATGTATAGGAAACTAGGCTAACAAAACACAATACCCAGCCTCCCCCATTCTGTCCTATGGGCAGAATGGCCTTACACCAGTGAAAAACGAAATGGAGTGTTTTTCACTGTCAGGACATAGCACACACCTCAGTATATGTCCTGCCTTTTACCTACACTGCACCCTACCCAGGGGTTACCCGGGACCTACCACAGGGGTGCATAATGTGTATGTAAAAGGGAAAGTAAGGCCTGACAAGTGGTTGCACTTGTCAGGACAACATGCTAACTTAGCAAACTGGGCGCAGGCCCTACACTGCAGGCCTAAGTTCCCTTCTCCGCACGCCTTTGCATTACTAGCCCAGGCACACACAGTGCACATAACTAGGGGCTTTACTAGTAAGGCAAATATACCAATCATGGCCAACCAATTACCATGGTACTTTACACGGGGAACCCCGGTACTTTGCCACTGATCAACAGTGGCAAAGTACCCAAAGTATCTAAATTGGCAACTCTATGTCAGGAAAACGGTCTAGGGGGAAAGCAAAAAGTTTAGAGAACTTTAGCCCAAAAGGCAAGTCCTACAAGTGGACTATGTCAATGCCTTATTTTTAGGTGCACCAGGCTACCTTCTTCAGTTCCTATATTTGCCGCGTTGCTCCTCTAACTCAGCTGCTCTGAACTCTCTTCATTGGCTCCAGGGTGCCAAGCAAATTTAGTTTGAATCACTGTGCATAGCACACATTGCTTTCTATCACATCAGGTCTCACCCGATTCGACACACACTACAATGTTACACTCTTCCTAGATCTCTACACCCAACTAATGCTAATCATCTGAAGGTTCCTAAACTTAAGAAAGTCTGCATTGGTGGTAGAGCATTTTCTGTTTAGGTGGCCAGTCCCTGGAACAGTCTACCGATCTTGCTCCATTCCATTAGCAACCTCTATGCCTTCAGGAGAGCTTTGAAAACCTGGCTTTATAATCCCTAGATCTCTGTATGTTTTTGGATTTGGCCTCTGATAGCTATCCCCAAAATGCCTTTCAACGTAACAGTTCACACTTTATAAGTGTTTTAACATTAAAATTTACATCCTCATCCAACACCGCCACCAGCAATCTGAAAGAAAAATAAACTAAATCAACAGCCGTATGAATTCTGACTCTAGGTACACATCCTACTTCAAGCATCTGCTCTTCGAATCATGTATCAGGTAATGGCAGGTGCAAATTGTAATAGTTAGACCTTGTTTGCACCTCAGACTGTGTTCTCGTTCATACAGACAATAGGGAAAAACAGAGGGCATGTAAGTCAAGGCAAAATTCCCGGAGGACTTCAAATTTATGGAGATGGCGATAGATAGCTTTGAGGATGAGTGTGATGCTGTTGGTTGAAACCTTGTAGAAATCTGAAGAGCAGGAAGGTTCTGCTGACTTAAAAGATGAAGAGTGTGTGTCTTAGAACTGAAGGGAGGACTGCAGAGTGCATAGAAGTCTGATGGAGTGTTGCAGAAAAAGTAAGATCTGGAAGACCGGTAGGAAGACAGGAAAACTTCAGAAGGAATACTGAACAGAAGCTGAAGATCATCGAAAAAATATTCACAAGGTAGCTGTGAAACTTCAGGACTTAGAGATACACAGTTGCGAAGCACCATAGTATTGATGGGCAACTCCTTTTGTAGCGTGTCCAGTACTTCGCCACATGTAGTAACCAATGGCGTTCTTTGCAATGTAGCGTGACAACATTGCTGCACAACATATGCACAATGAGGAATTTGTTGGCGTCTTTATTTCTCAGCATCTGCTTCCATCACTATTAACCACATGGTTGAACAAGAAGCCTTCTCGAAGTTCAAGATACACCAGCATCCAGAAAACATGCATGCTACATTGTACTCCTAGAACTCTACATCCAAAGTGCCTCTTAGGTATAGAGTTGAAAGGGTGTCCCTTTAGACTGACAAAACAGGTGGTTGTTGGCATCATGGCACCCAATAGCACCATTGTGAAAATCGTGTCCAGTCACTTGCTCATAAACACTTTTCTTGATGAACTGTGATCAGTCAAGACTAAAAACATTAACCCGCTCCACACAAACATTTGAGGTTCCTAAATCACTATTAATACAGCTAATGCTTTTTTTTCTGAGTCACACAATCTACACACTAATATTCACTCTTTGTTAAACAATTTGTTCTCAATTTTTTATGAAAATAAAATATGCAAACAGTATAAAAACATTATTATATGCCGGTATTAGCGCTCGCTATCCGATGATCATCATCGCCTAATCTTATTAGCAGTACAAGGAAATAACTTCAGTAAATTACTGATCATCAGCCAGCCCAGGCATGAAATTTCCTGAACATGCCTGATAAACTCCTAAGCACTAGGAAAAAGAGAAATTATATGAGCATTGCTCTCCCCTCTTCCCTAACCTCCTAAAGCCCAGTATTCTGTCCGCTCCCCCACTATCTTTTTAAACTTCTTCAGGCAGCCTTTTAGTACTGAAGATTTATCTCGTAGGCCTAGGATCATGTCTATAGGGTCCAAAAGGACTACACACAGTGGACAATTGAACCTTCGCAACTTTCAAAAATTAGTGTAACTTTAGGCATGCATGACCAGATGATGTAAATAAAGTCTTCTGGCTGTTCAAATCCCCTGAATCACATATCATATAGTTTACCATCAACTACAAGTTAATTCTTGTATAGTACACCTGATGAAAAATGTTTAGTTGTACCTAGATAAATCCTGCTCTTTTGTTTGGCCCAACTAGAATACTGAAGGGCCTCTCTGGGGCCCAAGTCCTTTTCCCATTGTTTCTATCCAAAGTGTCTAGTTCATTGAGTTGAATAACGTGACGTGATTGCTTACTTGTACCGTGCATCACTCCTGAGTAGGGTGACTATCAGAAAAGAAGCACTCAGGATGAAAACAGTTAATAACTTTTAATAAGTGCAAGACATGACAGGCAGGACCAAATGCCTACATTCACTTCATCACCTTACAACACTCACTGTTACATCTTAAATTAATAATATTAATAACCCAATACCCATACTTGCAATTTCACACAACTACAGATCCACAGCTTTGATGGATTTGAAACTTAATATTGCTCCACTACTGTCAGAAACTAAACTGGACTTGTTGGCCTAGGAAGAACTTTTATTTTTGATTATGGGTCGTGTGGACCTCTTTTAGATGGTGCCACGCCACAGGTTTCTCTATATACTCCAAAATGTCAATTTACAATGCCTGAAACACTATTTAGATACATTAAAGCCATGCTAAGGTGGTTCCTGAGTGCTGGCTCCTAACCCAGGGTGTCACTCACAAAATGCATCCAAGCTCCATATGACAATTGACTAGGGATACCAGAACTCCACTTGTAATTTGGGGCCTCACTGGTGGTAGTCATAAATTAATGGATATACGGAGACAACCAAGACCCAACATATAGACTAGAGAGAAACTGTCTACAGAAGCACCCACCTGGATGCGGTCCAGTATGACTTTCGAAGTCAAAACAAATACCCTAACTCGCTGGCCCAAGCACTGAAGCATTTTAAATGGTTTAAGAAGATCATAATGGAAACTGCCCTAAGGAGAAGCACTTGGGTGTCCTTGATCTTGGGACTCAATGGGCTTCTACCATTGGATCTTGTTGGCATAGGATCTTGTTGGGATTTCGAGGTCGGGAGATAAGGTCGAAGGGTGGACATATTAAAACATTCACACAGTTAACGGAAAAATTCACGCTGCACCCCTCCAAATTCCTGCAACATGCAATTCGTCGTATCATCATTTGCTACAAGATGTCCCAGAATGTAATCCTTTTGAAGCCAAAGGTGGAATAGAACCACTTGGACAGATGGGTATGTCATTTTATACAGATCCCTAGAGACAAATACACCAGATCCTCTGCTGCACCTGAGAGACAGATGGCAGGCAGACACCGGGCCGATGGATGATGATGAATGGACTAAAGCCAAATTTGCTGCTACGTGTCTGGCTAAATCACTTACACTATGAATGATTCAATTAAAACATTTCCACTAAATATACTATGACCCCATCAGCCTTTGGCACAAGGGTAGGGTAAAAGATGTCTCTTGCCCATGCTGCCAGGAGGAAGGGGCAACAACGTTTTCATATGATTTGGACATGCCCACAGATTGGCTGCTACTGTAACACGATATACATAACCTTAAGCCAAACAGTGAGATACCTACTGACCCCTGACCCCAAACATGCCATACTGGGGGTGGCACAAGAGGGGGTGGATGCTGCAGGCACTCACCCCCTTGGGGCAATGGGCCTGCTTGTAGAAAAGCTCAACATTGCCAGACACTGGATTGCACCTGACCCTCCCAGGCTTGTGGAATAGACATTTGTGACAAAGCCAAACGAACAGTATACAGGGCTAGCGGCTGCCCAAGCAAGAATCACAAAACATGGTTACATGGTAGAACCACTGTAGTTGAATAATGTGAGAAGGTGCAGGGACAAAGACCTTCAACATGAGGCTGATTCTATGTAGTTGTATGATGATTCCTGTGTTTTATCACTGTTGGCTGTGATGTTGTTGTAGTGCTGTTCAGATTACCTTGTTGTGAAAACAAAAAAAAAGAATTTATTAAAAAAAGACCCAATGCATCTTCCCCTTTACAGAAACAATGGAAAAGTAATTCGGACACCCAACACACTAAAGTCACGTACAACAATTCAAATGCAGTACAACAGATCACACTGCAACATAACGACACAAGACACAGACACACAGAAACGACTGAAGGAAGCAGGCAGCACAGTAGCCCTATGCTCCAAAACGTACACTTACATGACTAAGTATATGGACGTTTTGGAAATGCTTCTCTTCCTTTGGGAAACTCTCAACTTGAAAAATATTTTTGCAGACCACTTTTGGCCCTCCATTCTCGCACCACCTTACTTTACAGCACCATGTAGCAGAAACTAAAACAATACGAGCAGACATTGCAGGATTTCACGCCAAGACAGAGGAGCTTGATCACAGGCTAATAAATGTAGAAACTCGCCTAGACTCAATACAAAACAGAGATCAAGAGCTGTTATTTCTACGAAGTAAGACAATAGATTTGGAAGATCGAAGCAGGAGGGATAATGTTCGCTTTTTCGGTTTTCCGGAAAGGATTGAAGGTTCAAATGCTAGAACATTCCTACAAAATATCCTTTCAAAAATTATGAACATCGCTTTTGACCCTCCATTGGAGATACAGCGCGCACATCGAATTGGTCCATTACGCAAGGAATCTGCAACAAACTCACGTCCCCTCATTGCTTGTTTTTTAAGGCATGAGCAGACAAGGCAAATATTAATATCAGCACGTACTCATGGTCCGTTCTCATACAATGGGTATGAAATCCGTATCGCAGCTGATTTTTCCAGAGAAACTAACGAGAGACGCAAGGCCTTCCTTTCATTTAGACCTCAATTACGTCAACTAGACATTAAATATGGTCTGTTTGATCCTGCTCGTTTCCGAATTTCTAAGGATGGAATATCCAAAGACTTTTATAACCCTGAGGATCTCCGTCTATTTTTAGACAATTGGAAACCACAACAAATGGAAACTCAGCAGACCACTCCAGAACTATCACGTCACAGTTCTTTTCCTCAAGCATCAAGCAATCCACGACATAATGTCAGCAGTCCTCGACAGAGAGGCAGGGATTTTGAAAGGACTATTCGTAGTCATGAGGACAAGAATGCTGCTCTTCAAACTGTATCCACCTTCACTAAGGAACAACATAGAGATAAATCCCGATCGCCATTAAAATCTACTTTAGATGCAGAATGTGGGTGATTCAGTACCTCTCTACAATTTTGATCACCATTAATCCATGCTCATACTTGCATCCTTTTAGATGATTAATCATCCTTAATGAACTCATAACATACAAGAAACGAAGATGATACCTTGCCTGTGGTCAGATGAGTATTAAAATCTACTTAAGACGCAGAATGTGGATGATTTAATGTTTAAATATACTTTTGTTCAGATTTAGCTTTATCTGCACACCCATTTTCTTTTAGGTGTTAGATCAAATTTAAAGAACTCATGATACAAATGGGGAACAGAAGGTATATCGTCATCAGTTTGTTTAGTAATACAGTTATTGTACTGTTCTTTATTGTTATTGCTCTTCCTTTCTTTTTTCTCTATTTTTTTTCATCACATTTATTATATTTATTATATTGCCTTTAAACATTGGGTCTATCCCTCTCACTGTTTTACACATATTTGATTGATATTCTTGGTACTTATTAATTTACTTTAGGATTGTGACTGTTACAGCTCTTCATGCTGACTATCTCAATCTCTTAATTCCTCACATATTACCTATTTATCTACAAGGTTACAACACCCTCTTCCCTTATTTCATCTTTATTTTATTTTTTATTTTCAATTCAATATTCTAATGGTTCAATAATATGTCTCACAATTATACTATGAAGTTATGTTCTTTAATAATACTTTGATATGTCTTCATATGAATTATAATAATTTTCCTGCTTCTACATTTTTCATTCAATACGTGAGCCTTATGATTAATGATAGGTCTATATTGTTTCGCTCTTCTCTTTTATTGATTCCGTAATGTTAGTAATACTGTTTTTAAATCCAAATTTACTGTTATACCTTTTCCTATACATATAGTAAATATTCTCTGAATTTATTAATGCTTTTTAAGATTGTTATTATTATACTTTTCAATCAAATAATTATTTTTAATCGTTAGTAGTGCTATCTTTTTTTACCTCTATGTATTATTTATTTATTTATTTATAAGCATAGTAATCCTCCTTAATTCAAGAGATCATCCATAGCTTTTAATGCTACAATTTACAATATATTGTTATATTTCTTATTAATAATAAGAATATCTGTTATTATATACATTTTAAGGACATATTTGGATCTATATTTGTCAACCACTGTTTCACTCTCCTGATGGGGCCCCTCCTCGTGGCAGCAGTCCATTAGTGTTTGGACCCGTGGTTAAAAGTCCTGAGATCCCGAAAGAAGTGGGAGACCTGGGAGACCGCGTAGACGACATGGAGAAGACCCTGGACGCCCGCACGGAGGACCAGGAGCACCTCTGGCAGCGACTGGCGACCCTGGAGGAACAGCACGTTGAGCTCCAGATCAAACAGGAGGATTTGGAAAATAGAGGGCGCCGCAACAACATTCGCATCAGGGGTGTCCCGATTGGGGCTGAGGGGGACGATATAATGACATTTGTGGCGGACATGCTCCAGGAGATCCGCGGGGATGATGACGTTTCGCCGCCAGCCTTGGATCGGGCGCCTAGGGTCTCGGGGCCGCCTGGAAGACCCGGACTCATCCCTGACATCCTGACGAGGGTCCACTTCTTTGTAGAGAAGGAAGCGATCCTCAAAGCTGCCAGAGACAAACCTGACATCCTGTATAAAGGCATGCATGTTCAGCTGTTCCAGGACCTGGCCTCCACAACCCTCCGGCGCCGCAGGGACTTTCGGCCCGTCACGGACAAACTGCGGGAGCTCCACATCCGCTACCAGTGGGGCCACCCCTTCGCTCTAATTTTCCAGTGGGAGTCCAAACGCCGAGTGCTCCGCTCCTACCGGGAGGCGGCCCAGCTACTCCAGATCCCGGACTCCCCATCAGTTAGTCCGACGCGGCGCTCTGCGAAGGCTCGTGGGGCTCATTTGAAACCGCAGTGGTCCATGGTGCGCCATTCATGACATCCTTCTTCTCCGGATGGCAGCAGATCGTCACGAGATAAGCAAGACGTTATCAAACATATTAAATCTCTAGAGGGCGGCTCGCCGCTGGCGGGCTCTCAGGTCCCGCCCCATGAGTGAGACCCCCTGGGGTGGCCGCCACACCGGGCTGCAGGCGCTCTTCCTGGGAGTGCTCACGATCTTCTGGCCAGTGGCTGCTTTGGTGGCTACACTTTTCCTGCTTCTGGCGCCCCGCCGGGGCGATGCGATTGGACCTGCCTCTTGCTATGCCGTGCATACCTACCGGAGAGGCGGTGGCCCGGAGCGGGCTCTTGGTGCTGTGATTTCTTGGCTGAGCGATGACAAACCCCCACGCCTATCCATGGGAGAGTGACATCTCTGGGACAGCCTGTGCCACGCGGCCTGGCTACTCCCTAGACTGGAATAGGACATGTTGGCCATGTTGGCCGGTTCAGGACACATGTGGTTTTCCTTTGTTTTTCCCTTTTCTTCTTCTTCCCCACCTTTGGCGCCCTTCTGATGGGGGGGGGGAGTACTGACATGTGTGGGTGTGGGAGGGTCAATGCATGCGGAGGGGATCTGGGACTATGGCTAGTGAGCCGTGCTGGAAGGTCCTTTCCCTTAATGTGAAGGGGCTCAACTCGCCCAACAAGCGTCGCCAAGTGTGGCAGTACCTCCTGCTTCAAGACCCTGACATAATTCTCCTCCAGGAGACCCACCTTCTCAAGGTTGATGTCACCCGCATGGCGCACCCTCGATATCCTAGGCAGTTCTGGGCCTCGGCGACCACTAAAACGGCGGGGGTGGCTATACTCTGCCGGGCAGGAATTGAACCGGGGGCGTCCAAGGTGCTTAGAGACAGCGAGGGTAGGTTCTTGAAGGTTGAGGTCAAGAGGGGTCATCGCATGCTCACCTTATGTAATCTCTACGCTCCCAATCAGGGTCAGGACCTTTTTCTACGCCGGCTGATCAGGGACCATCTAGACCAGGTCACTACGGACCTCATAGTTGGGGGTGATTTCAACCTGGTGTGGGATGCGGAGCTAGATCGCTGACATGGCCTCCACGGGGTGGGGGCCATGTCTGCGGCAGTGAAGAGCTCCCTTAGCGCCCTCAACTTAGTAGACGTCTGGCGCTACCACTCCCCAGGCCTGCGCGATTACACATATTATTCACATGCGCACCGTTCTTACTCCCGGATAGACCTGATACTTGTCTCTCACTCCCTGCTCAAAGACACTATTTCGGCGACGCACTCTAGCATCTCCATTTCGGATCACGCCCATGTGGAGCTGCGTTTTCACAAACGTGGTACTGGCCCCCCGCATTCGTGTCGCTGGAGGTTCCCGGAACACATACTCAGGGACCCGGTGGACAAGGAGGAAATACAGGAGGCTATTTTAGCCTACTTTGCTTCCAATGATCTCCCGGGGACCCCACTCCCCCTCCTGTGGGACGCCTTCAAGGCTACTATTCGGGGTACCCTCACTGCTATCGCAGCCGCGAGAGCACGAGAGGCTCGCCCCTACGAGCACAAACTCGAACGGGAGGTCAGACTGCTCGAGAGAATGGACTACGAACGTCCGTTGATGGTACACAAGCGCAGGTTGGCTATCCTTCGAGGCCAGCTGCGAGCCCACAGAACGAACAAGGCGGAGCGGGCCTTACTGGCACTTAAGCAGCGGTACTATACAGGGGGCGACAAGGTGGGTGCCGTGCTGGCGCGACGCCTGCGCACGCGGGCGGCCAAGGCCCACATCGCGAAACTGCAAAGGGCGGATGGATCCTGGGCCACTTCGGAGTCGTCTAAGCTCCAGATGTTTCACGACTTCTACGCAAATCTCTATGCTGCTGACCCCCCCGCGTCGGACTTGATTGCCTCCACCATGGAGGCCTGTGCCTGGGAACCGCTAAGTGAGCGCCAGTCGGGACTTCTTGAGGCCCCCATCACTTCAGAGGAAATGGCGAGCGCTCTGCGTGATCTCCCACTGGGGAAAGCGCCCGGACCAGATGGGCTACCGGTATCCTTCTATCGTGCCTTCTGGCCACAACTGCAACCATACCTTCTGCGTCTCTTCAACTCGTTCGACGAGTTGACGGGCGCATCGACCGATATGGCAATGGCGGAAATCACTCTTATCCCGAAACCTGGGAAGGATCATACCCTTTGCTCCTCTTACCGGCCCATCGCGTTGCTAAACACAGATCTTAAGCTGTATACTAAACTCCTGGCTAAACGGCTTAGTGTCCACATGCCCAACCTTGTCGAGCCGGACCAGGTGGGGTTCATCCAGCATCGTCAAGGAGCAGACAACGTGCGCCGAATAGCACACATCGTCGGAAAAGCCAAACACTGGGGGATACCGGCGTGCCTGCTCTCGCTCGACGCGGAGAAAGCGTTCGACCGGGTGGACTGGCGGTTCCTCCGCGCGGTGCTCCAGAAGGTGGGTCTTGGCCCGAAGATGGTGGCGTGCATTATGGCTCCCTATCTTTCGCCGGTAGCTAGGGTGCGCGTGAACGGTCAGCTCACGCCGGCCTTCTCCATCTGTAGAGGTACCCGACAGGGCTGCCCCCTATCCCCACTATTGTTCGCTCTTGTGGTGGATCCCCTCGCCATCATGGTACGCCGGTCCCCCGACATAAGGGGCATCTCCCTCCAGGGGGTGGAGCATAAAATCGCCCTTTTCGCGGACGACCTCCTCCTTAAACTATCGGACCCGCTGCGCTCCCTGCCGGCGACCCACTCGCTGCTCCAGGACTTTGAACAGGCGTCCGGGCTCAAAATCAACCATGCGAAATCATGGGCCCTCAACATCTCGATCCCGGATGGAGATCTGCTGGCGCTTCAGACCTCCACTCCCTATCAGTGGGCGGCCACTCGGTGCGTTACCTCGGCCTCAACCTGACTCCGGACCTGGCCACCTGGACGCAGGCCAATTGGCAAGAGTATAAGTGCTCTGTCCAGACGGACCTGCGCACGTGGAGAGCCTTGCCGCTCTCTTGGCTCGGCAGACTCAACACGGTGAAAATGTCTATCTTGCCAAAGATCCTGTACCTCTTCCAAACCCTGCCGACGCCGATCCCGGAACACCAGATCCAGGGACTCCAACGGGAGCTAGTGGCGTTTATCTGGGGTGGGAAGAAACCGCGCTTCTCCAACACGATCTTGATGCTCCCCCGGGACAGGGGTGGCCTAGCGTGCCCGAATCTCCTTGAGTACTACTGGGCGTCCCACCTGCGATATGTCTTGGAGTGGGGGGCGTGGGAGAGTGAGAAGGTGTGGTTCCACATGGATCGGGCTGTCACCTGCCGCCCTCTGTGGGATCATGCTTGGCTGCCTCGAGGGGCGCCCCATCGCAGCGCGTATATGGCTGTCCCCACCAGAACAGTCCTTGAGATTTGGGACAAGGTGGCGGTTCGGAGAGGTCTCACTTCCTTCCCGTCCCCGCATACCCCCATCGCGCACAATCCGCAGTTTCCGCCAGCCTGTCATCCACCCTTCTTTGCCAATTGGACGGAGACTGGCTGCAGAACGATAGGGAACCTCTTCACGGGGGGTAGTTTTAAATCCTTTGCGCAATGCCAGCAAGAATTTGGGATCTCGGAGAATGACAAACTCCAATACATCCAGCTTCGCCACTGGATCCAGGGCTCCTCCCTGACACAGGCAGCCGTACGTCCTTTCACACCGTTCGAACAGCTAGCGCGCACATTCGGCGCATACAAGGGACTGATCTCACGTATCTACGGGGTGTTGCAGCACGCGCAGCGGCCTGTTCCACATCTATACCAATCGAAATGGCAGTCCGTCTCTAGCTCGGGTGTCGCCCCCTCTCAATGGGCGAGGCTGTGGAGAGATATCCCTAAAATTCTGCGTAGCATTCCGCAACAAGAGTCGGCCTATAAGGTGATGACTCAATGGTATTACACCCCGGTTCGGCTTCAGAAGATGTTCCCTGCGACGTCTCCCCTTTGCTGGCGCTGTACTCAGGCGCCGGGAGACTTCATTCACATTTGGTGGACCTGCCCCCTGATCACTACTTTCTGGAAAGAGATCCTAAGCCATATCAAACGGGTCCTGGGGTACCCCCTGCCTGCGGATCCGCTGGTTGCGGTCCTGGGCCTCCGGCCGGAGAATACGAGAGCCATGACGGGGCGTGACCGACACCTTAGCCTACACATGCTATGCGCCGCCAAACAGACGGTGGCACTATATTGGAAAAAGGCGGAGACGCCCTCCATCAACGTATGGTTTACTCGCCTGTGGCATGTGGTGGCGATGGAGCTGCTCACGGCCCGGCTTCAGTTCCGGGATACTCAATTTAGGAAACTCTGGGCGCCCCTGGTGGACCACCTGGGGCGGTTGGAACATGCCCGAATGAAGCCACCACGGCTGCGGGCCCTGAGGTTCTTCGAAGATGTTGTATGCCCGGCGGATCCGGGAGATCATTGGGGGCTGTCGGGTGGTGGGCAGAAAGAGCCGGCCACAGCCCTTCCACCCACTGGCGAGGAGACTTCGCCTCTACTAAGCCGGGACGCCGCGGTTCCCGCTGTCTAGGGGGTAAGGTAGCGGATGCTTTTGGCTTTCCCCGCGCCTAGGACGCTTTCCCCCCCCCTCCCCTCACCCTCCCTGGCACCCTCCCTGTTTCCCCATTTTGTCCCAGGTTTTCCCCCGGTTAGTTGATTGTATTGTGGGTTCTCCTGGTCTTAGGGACGGCCCCGGGGGCCTGGCGCACCACTCTAGCGCGGTCAAATCTGAACTGCCTTATGGCCGGCTTCTTGCGGGTGGGCCTCGTCTAATGGCAGCTGTGCCGCCCCTCACCGGATAGGGCCCACTTGACAGATACGGTGCTCCTATCGCCCTAGGCCCCCCGCTACTGCATGCTGGAGGTGTGACCATGAGCGGCTGGAAGAGAAGTGGGAAGGGTGGGACTCCCGCCTGGTGACCACTTGTTTAGATGTTGCCTCTCTTCCGGGGCGGGGGTGGCGGCGCACTTACAGTAATTACCTGCCAGGCACAGGAGGCACTGAGGGGTTTCCACTCTCGGTATCCTGCAACAGGCCGATCCTACCACGGGGCATGTAGTCATTTTCTGAGCCTGCTGCTGACCTACGGCAACCCTGCGATTGTTCGTCTCTGCTGGTATACCCTGGAGGGGCCCATGGGTAGGGGGATTTGGGGCCAAGGGACCTTGAGCATGATAGACCTGTACCTCCAGCTGTACCTGGGTCGTGGCATATCTTTTTGATTGGTTGGGCCCTCGCCCATTGTTGCTTGAATGTGGTGGCTGCCGGCCCCTGTGGTTGTAGGCGAACCAGCTGTGTACTGCTCCAGGAGTGCTCCTTTAAATTCAATAAAAAGTTGTATGTAAAAGTCCTGAGATCCCTTGTGCCATTTTTTATATTTGGCACTCTTTCCTCCCTACCTCTCCCTTTGTCATTTATACTACATACTATTCTTTCTGTTGACCACACCTCTAGCTATCTTCACACATATATTCTCTCATCATTAAATAGCATTACCCATTTGGTCCATTTATTATTTACCTGATCTTTGTTACGGTCCAAGGCCTTTTTTTTTTTTTTTCTTTTTTCTTCTCTCTTTAACCCTCTTTTTATCCCCTTACCTCTCTTTTCCTTTTCTTTTCTTCTCCTTTCTTTCCCCTCTTCTATTTTCCTTTCCCTCCTTTTTTTGTTGTTTTTGTTTTTTCCTTTCTTCATATCTAATTTATCTCCTTTCACTTATACAGCAACATTATATCAATTTCTTAATTTACTAAATCACATTCTGGCATCTTTATTAAATTTGTATCGCAAATCTTTTCTATTCTTATCTGACATGGCCACTTCACACGATCTCCGAGTAATAACATGGAATGTTCATGGATTGACACATTATATTAAAAGAAAAAAGACACTCTCTTATTTACAGTCCAAACATGTGGATATAGCTCTCCTTCAAGAAACCCACCTTGACGCTAAAGAGTCTGAAAAATTAAGAAGAGACTGGGTGGGAAAGGTTATACACAGCAGCATACAGAAGAGAACAGATCCAGATGTGACACCTACCCGCAAATGTGGAGTTGCGATTCTTATCCGTAAATCCTTACCAGTGATAGTCTTGAAATCCTGGATAGATCCAGATGGACGATATGTCTTTGCCAAACTTCGCATCGGTGAAACACATATAGGTGTTGGCTCAATTTACGCTCCCACGGAGGCAAAACGATTATTTCTCCTTCAACTAAACCGCCTTTTAACTGAAATAGGTGCTTCCCAGTTTCTCATCGGTGGAGATTGGAACCTAGTACGTGATCCAGTCCTTGATAAAACAGGCCCTCTACATAAGACAAATGCGGCAGATAGAGCTCTAATGAACGATGTGGTGGCAGATAATGGTTTGGTAGACCATTGGCGACTTTCTCACCCAATGGATAAGGACTATACCTTCACTTCCCCTACGCATGGCACGCTCTCTCGCTTGGACTACTTTTTAATCTCCCAGAATGTATTTCAAATAACACAGGACTCTCAGATACTGGAGGCAGCGATCTCTGATCATTCTCCAGTTCTACTTTCCTTACAAACTGGTTTATCTAAGCCAGGTCGCAAACCCTGGCGTCTAAACATTCACCGTTATAGGATACCCAAAAACAAAATGTTATTACAATCCCATTTTCAAACCTTTATGTCAGTCAATCAGGGGTCCGTTGACTCCAACAGAACTCTTTGGGTGGCGGCAAAAGCTACTATCCGCGGGCAGCTTATGAGAGATGCAGCGCAGTTTACTAAACAAAATGCTAAGAGGCAAAAAGAATTGGAGCAAGATATTGTGTCTTACACTCGATTATATACACTTAATCCAACGATACCACATCGTAAGTCACTGGAAAAAGCTTGTATGGCTTTAAATAACCTTTTTACCTCTAAGGCAGAATACGCCTTGCATAGAATGAAAGGGAGACATTATGAGCAGGGGGAAAAAGCGGGAAGATTATTAGCAGCCCAGCTACGTCAGCAGCAAGCAGCTATGGCCATACCAGCCATTAAGTCAATGAACGGTGTTACTCTAACTAAACCCCAAGATATTGTTAACGAATTTGCCCAGTATTATCAGTCTCTTTACACTGCTGAAACTCAACTTGACACTGACAAATTGGATTCTTTTCTTACAAACGTAAACTTACCCTGTTTGTCAGATGAAGGTAGAATCTTATTGGAAGGTGAAATTACCAGGGAAATTTTAAACCAGATTGGTCGCACACTGCTACACCTACCAGGCGTGTTCCCCCAATGAAAATGGTCCCTGAAGGTCAGCGTCGGCGGATACACCTATGCTCGAGTGTGAATGCAAGTATGCGTGGCGTGTGCCATCCCTGGACACGTGTTTCGAGGTAGTTGCCTCTCGTCAGCAGGGAGTAGGAAAATGTGTGGGGTTGCTGTGTAAGCTGCTAAAATCGTATCAGGTCTAGTACCTCTCGTAGCGCGCAGGTGCGTAACCATGAGTCCGTCGACTCCACCGGCTCAAGGGAGCCTGAATATAAAGTTAAACCAGATTGGTCGCACACTGCTACACCTACCAGGCGTGTTCCCCCAATGAAAATGGTCCCTGAAGGTCAGCGTCGGCGGATACACCTATGCTCGAGTGTGAATGCAAGTATGCGTGGCGTGTGCCATCCCTGGACACGTGTTTCGAGGTAGTTGCCTCTCGTCAGCAGGGAGTAGGAAAATGTGTGGGGTTGCTGTGTAAGCTGCTAAAATCGTATCAGGTCTAGTACCTCTCGTAGCTCGCAGGTGCGTAACCATGAGTCCGTCGACTCCACCGGCTCAAGGGAGCCTGAATATAAAGTTAAACCAGATTGGTCGCACACTGCTACACCTGCCAGGCGTGTTTCCCCAATGAAAATGGTCCCTGAAGGTCAGCGTCGGCGGATACACCTATGCTCGAGTGTGAATGCAAGTATGCGTGGCGTGTGCCATCCCTGGACACGTGTTTCGAGGTAGTTGCCTCTCGTCAGCAGGGAGTAGGAAAATGTGTGGGGTTGCTGTGTAAGCTGCTAAAATCGTATCAGGTCTAGTACCTCTCGTAGCGCGCAGGTGCGTAACCATGAGTCCGTCGACTCCACCGGCTCAAGGGAGCCTGAATATAAAGTTAAACCAGATTGGTCGCACACTGCTACACCTACCAGGCGTGTTCCCCCAATGAAAATGGTCCCTGAAGATCAGCGTCGGCGGATACACCTATGCTCGAGTGTGAATGCAAGTATGCGTGGCGTGTGCCATCCCTGGACACGTGTTTCGAGGTAGTTGCCTCTCGTCAGCAGGGAGTAGGAAAATGTGTGGGGTTGCTGTGTAAGCTGCTAAAATCGTATCAGGTCTAGTACCTCTCGTAGCGCGCAGGTGCGTAACCATGAGTCCGTCGACTCCACCGGCTCAAGGGAGCCTGAATATAACGTTAAACCAGATTGGTCGCACACTGCTACACCTACCAGGCGTGTTCCCCCAATGAAAATGGTCCCTGAAGGTCAGCGTCGGCGGATACACCTATGCTCGAGTGTGAATGCAAGTATGCGTGGCGTGTGCCATCCCTGGACACGTGTTTCGAGGTAGTTGCCTCTCGTCAGCAGGGAGTAGGAAAATGTGTGGGGTTGCTGTGTAAGCTGCTAAAATCGTATCAGGTCTAGTACCTCTCGTAGCGCGCAGGTGCGTAACCATGAGTCCGTCGACTCCACCGGCTCAAGGGAGCCTGAATATAAAGTTAAACCAGATTGGTCGCACACTGCTACACCTACCAGGCGTGTTCCCCCAATGAAAATGGTCCCTGAAGGTCAGCATCGGCGGATACACCTATGCTCGAGTGTGAATGCAAGTATGCGTGGCGTGTGCCATCCCTGGACACGTGTTTCGAGGTAGTTGCCTCTCGTCAGCAGGGAGTAGGAAAATGTGTGGGGTTGCTGTGTAAGCTGCTAAAATCGTATCAGGTCTAGTACCTCTCGTAGCGCGCAGGTGCGTAACCATGAGTCCGTCGACTCCACCGGCTCAAGGGAGCCTGAATATAAAGTTAAACCAGATTGGTCGCACACTGCTACACCTACCAGGCGTGTTCCCCCAATGAAAATGGTCCCTGAAGGTCAGCGTCGGCTGATACACCTATGCTCGAGTGTGAATGCAAGTATGCGTGGCGTGTGCTATCCCTGGACACATGTTTCGAGGTAGTTGCCTCTCGTCAGCAGGGAGTAGGAAAATGTGTGGGGTTGCTGTGTAAGCTGCTAAAATCGTATGTAAATGTAAATGTAAATGTATAGGTATTTATATAGCGCCGATCACCACTACGGGTATCTCAGCGCTGTACTCATACAGCTGAAGGAACTTCCATGTGAGGTGTCCACTCCTGGGCACCCCCATGGTGAGGCCAGGCATCCCAGCGCTGTTGGGGCCGTTGTGGAGATTAAGCAAGCTATTGCCCAGAGTTGCAGCGTGGGACCCATGATTAGAATAGGCACTGAGGCGAGAATATCCGGTCCGCGGAATTTATAGCCCGAAACCCTGCCGCGACGGGAATTGAACACTGGTCCCGGACCAGTGCTCTGCATCAAGGTCTGCCGCTCTAACCATTGAGCCACACTTCTCCACAAGGTCTAGTACCTCTCGTAGCGCGCAGGTGCGTAACCATGAGTCCGTCGACTCCACCGGCTCAAGGGAGCCTGAATATAAAGTTAAACCAGATTGGTCGCACACTGCTACACCTACCAGGCGTGTTCCCCCAATGAAAATGGTCCCTGAAGGTCAGCGTCGGCGGATACACCTATGCTCGAGTGTGAATGCAAGTATGCGTGGCGTGTGCCATCCCTGGACACGTGTTTCGAGGTAGTTGCCTCTCGTCAGCAGGGAGTAGGAAAATGTGTGGGGTTGCTGTGTAAGCTGCTAAAATCGTATCAGGTCTAGTACCTCTCGTAGCGCGCAGGTGCGTAACCATGAGTCCGTCGACTCCACCGGCTCAAGGGAGCCTGAATATAAAGTTAAACCAGATTGGTCGCACACTGCTACACCTACCAGGCGTGTTCCCCCAATGAAAATGGTCCCTGAAGGTCAGCGTCGGCGGATACACCTATGCTCGAGTGTGAATGCAAGTATGCGTGGCGTGTGCCATCCCTGGACACGTGTTTCGAGGTAGTTGCCTCTCGTCAGCAGGGAGTAGGAAAATGTGTGGGGTTGCTGTGTAAGCTGCTAAAATCGTATCAGGTCTAGTACCTCTCGTAGCGCGCAGGTGCGTAACCATGAGTCCGTCGACTCCACCGGCTCAAGGGAGCCTGAATATAAAGTTAAACCAGATTGGTCGCACACTGCTACACCTACCAGGCGTGTTCCCCCAATGAAAATGGTCCCTGAAGGTCAGCGTCGGCGGATACACCTATGCTCGAGTGTGAATGCAAGTATGCGTGGCGTGTGCCATCCCTGGACACGTGTTTCGAGGTAGTTGCCTCTCGTCAGCAGGGAGTAGGAAAATGTGTGGGGTTGCTGTGTAAGCTGCTAAAATCGTATCAGGTCTAGTACCTCTCGTAGCGCGCAGGTGCGTAACCATGAGTCCGTCGACTCCACCGGCTCAAGGGAGCCTGAATATAAAGTTAAACCAGATTGGTCGCACACTGCTACACCTACCAGGCGTGTTCCCCCAATGAAAATGGTCCCTGAAGGTCAGCGTCGGCGGATACACCTATGCTCGAGTGTGAATGCAAGTATGCGTGGCGTGTGCCATCCCTGGACACGTGTTTCGAGGTAGTTGCCTCTCGTCAGCAGGGAGTAGGAAAATGTGTGGGGTTGCTGTGTAAGCTGCTAAAATCGTATCAGGTCTAGTACCTCTCGTAGCGCGCAGGTGCGTAACCATGAGTCCGTCGACTCCACCGGCTCAAGGGAGCCTGAATATAAAGTTAAACCAGATTGGTCGCACACTGCTACACCTACCAGGCGTGTTCCCCCAATGAAAATGGTCCCTGAAGGTCAGCGTCGGCGGATACACCTATGCTCGAGTGTGAATGCAAGTATGCGTGGCGTGTGCCATCCCTGGACACGTGTTTCGAGGTAGTTGCCTCTCGTCAGCAGGGAGTAGGAAAATGTGTGGGGTTGCTGTGTAAGCTGCTAAAATCGTATCAGGTCTAGTACCTCTCGTAGCGCGCAGGTGCGTAACCATGAGTCCGTCGACTCCACCGGCTCAAGGGAGCCTGAATATAAAGTTAAACCAGATTGGTCGCACACTGCTACACCTACCAGGCGTGTTCCCCCAATGAAAATGGTCCCTGAAGGTCAGCGTCGGCGGATACACCTATGCTCGAGTGTGAATGCAAGTATGCGTGGCGTGTGCCATCCCTGGACACGTGTTTCGAGGTAGTTGCCTCTCGTCAGCAGGGAGTAGGAAAATGTGTGGGGTTGCTGTGTAAGCTTCTAAAATCGTATCAGGTCTAGTACCTCTCGTAGCGCGCAGGTGCGTAACCATGAGTCCGTCGACTCCACCGGCTCAAGGGAGCCTGAATATAAAGTTAAACCAGATTGGTCGCACACTGCTACACCTACCAGGCGTGTTCCCCCAATGAAAATGGTCCCTGAAGGTCAGCGTCGGCGGATACACCTATGCTCGAGTGTGAATGCAAGTATGCGTGGCGTGTGCCATCCCTGGACACGTGTTTCGAGGTAGTTGCCTCTCGTCAGCAGGGAGTAGGAAAATGTGTGGGGTTGCTGTGTAAGCTGCTAAAATCGTATCAGGTCTAGTACCTCTCGTAGCGCGCAGGTGCGTAACCATGAGTCCGTCGACTCCACCGGCTCAAGGGAGCCTGAATATAAAGTTAAACCAGATTGGTCGCACACTGCTACACCTACCAGGCGTGTTCCCCCAATGAAAATGGTCCCTGAAGGTCAGCGTCGGCGGATGCACCTATGCTCGAGTGTGAATGCAAGTATGCGTGGCGTGTGCCATCCCTGGACACGTGTTTCGAGGTAGTTGCCTCTCGTCAGCAGGGAGTAGGAAAATGTGTGGGGTTGCTGTGTAAGCTGCTAAAATCGTTATCAGGTCTAGTACCTCTCGTAGCGCGCAGGTGCGTAACCATGAGTCCGTCGACTCCACCGGCTCAAGGGAGCCTGAATATAAAGTTAAACCAGATTGGTCGCACACTGCTACACCTACCAGGCGTGTTCCCCCAATGAAAATGGTCCCTGAAGGTCAGCGTCGGCGGATACACCTATGCTCGAGTGTGAATGCAAGTATGCATGGCGTGTGCCATCCCTGGACACGTGTTTCGAGGTAGTTGCCTCTCGTCAGCAGGGAGTAGGAAAATGTGTGGGGTTGCTGTGTAAGCTGCTAAAATCGTATCAGGTCTAGTACCTCTCGTAGCACGCAGGTGCGTAACCATGAGTCCGTCGACTCCACCGGCTCAAGGGAGCCTGAATATAAAGTTAAACCAGATTGGTCGCACACTGCTACACCTACCAGGCGTATTCCCCCAATGAAAATGGTCCCTGAAGGTCAGCGTCGGCGGATACACCTATGCTCGAGTGTGAATGCAAGTATGCGTGGCGTGTGCCATCCCTGGACACGTGTTTTGAGGTAGTTGCCTCTCGTCAGCAGGGAGTAGGAAAATGTGTGGGGTTGCTGTGTAAGCTGCTAAAATCGTATCAGGTCTAGTACCTCTCGTAGCGCGCAGGTGCGTAACCATGAGTCCGTCGACTCCACCGGCTCAAGGGAGCCTGAATATAACGTTAAACCAGATTGGTCGCACACTGCTACACCTACCAGGCGTGTTCCCCCAATGAAAATGGTCCCTGAAGGTCAGCGTCGGCGGATACACCTATGCTCGAGTGTGAATGCAAGTATGCGTGGCGTGTGCCATCCCTGGACACGTGTTTCGAGGTAGTTGCCTCTCGTCAGCAGGGAGTAGGAAAATGTGTGGGGTTGCTGTGTAAGCTGCTAAAATCGTATCAGGTCTAGTACCTCTCGTAGCGCGCAGGTGCGTAACCATGAGTCCGTCGACTCCACCGGCTCAAGGGAGCCTGAATATAAAGTTAAACCAGATTGGTCGCACACTGCTACACCTACCAGGCGTGTTCCCCCAATGAAAATGGTCCCTGAAGGTCAGCATCGGCGGATACACCTATGCTCGAGTGTGAATGCAAGTATGCGTGGCGTGTGCCATCCCTGGACACGTGTTTCGAGGTAGTTGCCTCTCGTCAGCAGGGAGTAGGAAAATGTGTGGGGTTGCTGTGTAAGCTGCTAAAATCGTATCAGGTCTAGTACCTCTCGTAGCGCGCAGGTGCGTAACCATGAGTCCGTCGACTCCACCGGCTCAAGGGAGCCTGAATATAAAGTTAAACCAGATTGGTCGCACACTGCTACACCTACCAGGCGTGTTCCCCCAATGAAAATGGTCCCTGAAGGTCAGCGTCGGCGGATACACCTATGCTCGAGTGTGAATGCAAGTATGCGTGGCGTGTGCCATCCCTGGACACGTGTTTCGAGGTAGTTGCCTCTCGTCAGCAGGGAGTAGGAAAATGTGTGGGGTTGCTGTGTAAGCTGCTAAAATCGTATCAGGTCTAGTACCTCTCGTAGCGCGCAGGTGCGTAACCATGAGTCCGTCGACTCCACCGGCTCAAGGGAGCCTGAATATAAAGTTAAACCAGATTGGTCGCACACTGCTACACCTACCAGGCGTGTTCCCCCAATGAAAATGGTCCCTGAAGGTCAGCGTCGGCGGATACACCTATGCTCGAGTGTGAATGCAAGTATGCATGGCGTGTGCCATCCCTGGACACGTGTTTCGAGGTAGTTGCCTCTCGTCAGCAGGGAGTAGGAAAATGTGTGGGGTTGCTGTGTAAGCTGCTAAAATCGTATCAGGTCTAGTACCTCTCGTAGCACGCAGGTGCGTAACCATGAGTCCGTCGACTCCACCGGCTCAAGGGAGCCTGAATATAAAGTTAAACCAGATTGGTCGCACACTGCTACACCTACCAGGCGTATTCCCCCAATGAAAATGGTCCCTGAAGGTCAGCGTCGGCGGATACACCTATGCTCGAGTGTGAATGCAAGTATGCGTGGCGTGTGCCATCCCTGGACACGTGTTTTGAGGTAGTTGCCTCTCGTCAGCAGGGAGTAGGAAAATGTGTGGGGTTGCTGTGTAAGCTGCTAAAATCGTATCAGGTCTAGTACCTCTCGTAGCGCGCAGGTGCGTAACCATGAGTCCGTCGACTCCACCGGCTCAAGGGAGCCTGAATATAACGTTAAACCAGATTGGTCGCACACTGCTACACCTACCAGGCGTGTTCCCCCAATGAAAATGGTCCCTGAAGGTCAGTGTCGGCGGATACACCTATGCTCGAGTGTGAATGCAAGTATGCGTGGCGTGTGCCATCCCTGGACACGTGTTTCGAGGTAGTTGCCTCTCGTCAGCAGGGAGTAGGAAAATGTGTGGGGTTGCTGTGTAAGCTGCTAAAATCGTATCCGGTCTAGTACCTCTCGTAGCGCGCAGGTGCGTAACCATGAGTCCGTCGACTCCACCGGCTCAAGGGAGCCTGAATATAAAGTTAAACCAGATTGGTCGCACACTGCTACACCTACCAGGCGTGTTCCCCCAATGAAAATGGTCCCTGAAGGTCAGCATCGGCGGATACACCTATGCTCGAGTGTGAATGCAAGTATGCGTGGCGTGTGCCATCCCTGGACACGTGTTTCGAGGTAGTTGCCTCTCGTCAGCAGGGAGTAGGAAAATGTGTGGGGTTGCTGTGTAAGCTGCTAAAATCGTATCAGGTCTAGTACCTCTCGTAGCGCGCAGGTGCGTAACCATGAGTCCGTCGACTCCACCGGCTCAAGGGAGCCTGAATATAAAGTTAAACCAGATTGGTCGCACACTGCTACACCTACCAGGCGTGTTCCCCCAATGAAAATGGTCCCTGAAGGTCAGCGTCGGCGGATACACCTATGCTCGAGTGTGAATGCAAGTATGCGTGGCGTGTGCCATCCCTGGACACATGTTTCGAGGTAGTTGCCTCTCGTCAGCAGGGAGTAGGAAAATGTGTGGGGTTGCTGTGTAAGCTGCTAAAATCGTATGTAAATGTAAATGTAAATGTAAATGTATAGGTATTTATATAGCGCCGATCACCACTACGGGTATCTCAGCGCTGTACTCATACAGCTGAAGGAACCCTTCCTGGCTTTCCATGTGAGGTGTCCACTCCTGGGCACCCCCATGGTGAGGCCAGGCATCCCAGCGCTGTTAGGGCCGTTGTGGAGATTAAGCAAGCTATTGCCCAGAGTTGCAGCGTGGGACCCATGATTAGAATAGGCACTGAGGCGAGAATATCCAGTCCGCAGAATTTATAGCCCGAAACCCTGCCGCGACGGGAATTGAACCCTGGTCCCGGACCAGTGCTCTGCATCAAGGTCTGCCGCTCTAACCATTGAGCCACACTTCTCCACAAGGTCTAGTACCTCTCGTAGCGCGCAGGTGCGTAACCATGAGTCCGTCGACTCCACCGGCTCAAGGGAGCCTGAATATAAAGTTAAACCAGATTGGTCGCACACTGCTACACCTACCAGGCGTGTTCCCCCAATGAAAATGGTCCCTGAAGGTCAGCGTCGGCGGATACACCTATGCTCGAGTGTGAATGCAAGTATGCGTGGCGTGTGCCATCCCTGGACACGTGTTTCGAGGTAGTTGCCTCTCGTCAGCAGGGAGTAGGAAAATGTGTGGGGTTGCTGTGTAAGCTGCTAAAATCGTATCAGGTCTAGTACCTCTCGTAGTGCGCAGGTGCGTAACCATGAGTCCGTCGACTCCACCGGCTCAAGGGAGCCTGAATATAAAGTTAAACCAGATTGGTCGCACACTGCTACACCTACCAGGCGTGTTCCCCCAATGAAAATGGTCCCTGAAGGTCAGCGTCGGCGGATACACCTATGCTCGAGTGTGAATGCAAGTATGCGTGGCGTGTGCCATCCCTGGACACGTGTTTCGAGGTAGTTGCCTCTCGTCAGCAGGGAGTAGGAAAATGTGTGGGGTTGCTGTGTAAGCTGCTAAAATCGTATCAGGTCTAGTACCTCTCGTAGCGCGCAGGTGCGTAACCATGAGTCCGTCGACTCCACCGGCTCAAGGGAGCCTGAATATAAAGTTAAACCAGATTGGTCGCACACTGCTACACCTACCAGGCGTGTTCCCCCAATGAAAATGGTCCCTGAAGGTCAGCGTCGGCGGATACACCTATGCTCGAGTGTGAATGCAAGTATGCGTGGCGTGTGCCATCCCTGGACACGTGTTTCGAGGTAGTTGCCTCTCGTCAGCAGGGAGTAGGAAAATGTGTGGGGTTGCTGTGTAAGCTGCTAAAATCGTATCAGGTCTAGTACCTCTCGTAGCGCGCAGGTGCGTAACCATGAGTCCGTCGACTCCACCGGCTCAAGGGAGCCTGAATATAAAGTTAAACCAGATTGGTCGCACACTGCTACACCTACCAGGCGTGTTCCCCCAATGAAAATGGTCCCTGAAGGTCAGCGTCGGCGGATACACCTATGCTCGAGTGTGAATGCAAGTATGCGTGGCGTGTGCCATCCCTGGACACGTGTTTCGAGGTAGTTGCCTCTCGTCAGCAGGGAGTAGGAAAATGTGTGGGGTTACTGTGTAAGCTGCTAAAATCGTATCAGGTCTAGTACCTCTCGTAGCGCGCAGGTGCGTAACCATGAGTCCGTCGACTCCACCGGCTCAAGGGAGCCTGAATATAAAGTTAAACCAGATTGGTCGCACACTGCTACACCTACCAGGCGTGTTCCCCCAATGAAAATGGTCCCTGAAGGTCAGCGTCGGCGGATACACCTATGCTCGAGTGTGAATGCAAGTATGCGTGGCGTGTGCCATCCCTGGACACGTGTTTCGAGGTAGTTGCCTCTCGTCAGCAGGGAGTAGGAAAATGTGTGGGGTTGCTGTGTAAGCTGCTAAAATCGTATCAGGTCTAGTACCTCTCGTAGCGCGCAGGTGCGTAACCATGAGTCCATCGACTCCACCGGCTCAAGGGAGCCTGAATATAAAGTTAAACCAGATTGGTCGCACACTGCTACACCTACCAGGCGTGTTCCCCCAATGAAAATGGTCCCTGAAGGTCAGCGTCGGCGGATACACCTATGCTCGAGTGTGAATGCAAGTATGCGTGGCGTGTGCCATCCCTGGACACGTGTTTCGAGGTAGTTGCCTCTCGTCAGCAGGGAGTAGGAAAATGTGTGGGGTTGCTGTGTAAGCTGCTAAAATCGTATCAGGTCTAGTACCTCTCGTAGCGCGCAGGTGCGTAACCATGAGTTCGTCGACTCCACCGGCTCAAGGGAGCCTGAATATAAAGTTAAACCAGATTGGTCGCACACTGCTACACCTACCAGGCGTGTTCCCCCAATGAAAATGGTCCCTGAAGGTCAGCGTCGGCGGATACACCTATGCTCGAGTGTGAATGCAAGTATGCGTGGCGTGTGCCATCCCTGGACACGTGTTTCGAGGTAGTTGCCTCTCGTCAGCAGGGAGTAGGAAAATGTGTGGGGTTGCTGTGTAAGCTGCTAAAATCGTATCAGGTCTAGTACCTCTCGTAGCGCGCAGGTGCGTAACCATGAGTCCGTCGACTCCACCGGCTCAAGGGAGCCTGAATATAAAGTTAAACCAGATTGGTCGCACACTGCTACACCTACCAGGCGTGTTCCCCCAATGAAAATGGTCCCTGAAGGTCAGCGTCGGCGGATACACCTATGCTCGAGTGTGAATGCAAGTATGCGTGGCGTGTGCCATCCCTGGACACGTGTTTCGAGGTAGTTGCCTCTCGTCAGCAGGGAGTAGGAAAATGTGTGGGGTTGCTGTGTAAGCTGCTAAAATCGTATCAGGTCTAGTACCTCTCGTAGCACGCAGGTGCGTAACCATGACTCCGTCGACTCCACCGGCTCAAGGGAGCCTGAATATAAAGTTAAACCAGATTGGTCGCACACTGCTACACCTACCAGGCGTGTTCCCCCAATGAAAATGGTCCCTGAAGGTCAGCGTCGGCGGATACACCTATGCTCGAGTGTGAATGCAAGTATGCGTGGCGTGTGCCATCCCTGGACACGTGTTTCGAGGTGGTTGCCACTCGAGCATAGGTGTATCCGCCGACGCTGACCTTCAGGGACCATTTTCATTGGGGGAACACGACTGGTAGGTGTAGCAGTGTGCGACCAATCTGGTTTAACTTTATATTCAGGCTCCCTTGAGCCAGTGGAGTCGACGGACTCATGGTTACGCACCTGCGCACTACGAGATGTACTAGACCTGATAACGATTTTAGCAGCTTGTGAGAAGTTGGCCTGATGTATGATGTCACTAGTTATAGTGTACACCTTATATCAGTCCAAATACCCTTATGGTGATTGGTTGTAAAGTCAACCTTATAGACCAGCTATCCTAGTGGTAGCATGGACAAGAGCAGTCTTAGGCTAAACTCTGAATGGCATGTGAAGCCAGCTGTGATACCATATATAATCCCTTGAATACCAAATGAAAGGACACCACAACAGATATATATATAAAATAAAGTGTATTTATTCTAAGCAAACCCTCAGCACTCTTTATGAGTTTAGAGGTAAGTACAACACAGTCTTATTAATGCATACAGTAAGTCACACAGGTAAGTAATACAGTTAGGCCCTAGGGGCCACGCAAACCATATACTAAAGAAGTGGTATAAGAACCACTGTCACGGAAATAGAATAGGCCTAGGCCTAGGGAATCGCTGGGGCTACACTACACTAGCGTTAGTTAGGAAGTGGGAGGCCCACGGGATTCGTGTGCAGAGTGGAAACACTCACGCGTAATGCGTAAAAGTCAATAGCAATGTTACAGTTTAGAAATAGATAGATTTAGGACACTTCCGGAGTAGCTAGGAAGTTGAGACTTGAAAACTAGACACTAGGATAGTCACTATCCTGATGAGCACCGGAGTACCCAAGTTACCTAGCCCACAGGCTGCGGGTGCATAGGGGTGAAGATGCGTCGTTTTCGTCGTCGACTCCTATGGATGCCTGAAGAAAGATGCTGACAGGCAGTCAGGAGAGAGTGTCCGGTGGATCCCAAGCCTGGGATCAAGAAGAGAAGAAACCTGCAAGCAGAGGGGACAGAGTCAAGGTCACTAGCCAGTGACCACGTGGAACCAGGAAGGAACCAGGCGATGTCGTGAAGAGTTGCAGGTGAAGGTGAAGCTTGTCGCTGCAGCCAGGAGGACCAGGAAGCGTCGAGGACGACCAGGACCAGGAGGCGAGCTGTCCCCCGAAGGCTCTTGCTGTCGGCGGCGTCGAAGTTGGACTAGGACTCACCAAGCCTTGGCAAGCGGAACCCACGAAGAACAAGGGACTTGCTTCTGGTGCAGACCAGGAAGGTCTGGGGTGCTTCTTCTTTGCAGAGAAGCGGGAGCCAGTCTGGAGGAGCCAAACCAGCGCAGAAGATTTCAGGGAGCGTCGTCACAAAGGCCACTAGCCAGCGGGCAAGCAACCGGACAGACGCGGCAAGCAGGAAAATGCTGAAGGGCCCCACGCAGGACTCGTGGAGTGTGGGGGGCTGGTCTTCGGTGCAGATGGTGCTTGGGGTTGGGGCTTCTCAATCCCCGGTGCACAACTTCGAGGGTACCTCAGAAGCTGCGCTGTAAGTTACTAGCCACTTTTCCCAGGTGGCCGGTCCCACGTCGCTCGTCGCCTCCACGGATCTCAGCTCTGCTGCAGATGTGGATGAGGGTCCGAGAAGTCTGGAAATCAAGGCTCTGGTCGGGCTCTGCAGTCGGTTCCTCGTCGAACGTTTCACAAAGCAAAGGGTAGTCACTTGATGGTGCCTGTTTGCACAGGGTAGCCACTCCTTGGCTACAAGGGAGATTCTTCAGTCTTCTTCTTTCGTCGAATGTCGAAGGTCCAGAGTTTCTGTTCAGTTTTGCAGGTTCAGGATAATCTAAAGTCTTGAGGCCCAACTCCCACTCTTATACTAATCTGGGGGGCTGGGATACCTGCTAGGTCACGCCTTATGGGTGGGACCTGGGAGGGGGTGGTTACACCCCCTTCCCTTTGTCCAGTTTCGCGCCAGAGCTGGGGCTGGAGTGCCCCAGCGCCGGTTTGAACTGGACTATGCAAGGAACACCTTGTGTGCCCCAGGCATGTCTCATTCCTTTCAGCCCACCCTGCCCCAATACACTAAAGGCTGTCTGGGGAGGTGCTAGCACCTCCCCAAGCAGGAAACCTATTGTCCAGGCCTCCCTGGCTGGGATCACTCCCAGCAGCAGGAGGTCAGACTTGTGTCGTGGCAGCAGCATCCATTTTGTGATGCTGAGGCTTTGGTCAGAGGCTAACAGTTGAAGTATGATTTTAACATGTCTTTCCCTCTAGAAGGGGGGAATAATATTCTCAGGTCCAGAAATGGCATGGGGGTATTATTCCCGAGTGTTAGACACCTTACACGACATGCTTTGATAAAGCCAAACCATAGTTACCATAACCGTCTAAGATTATAAGGCACTTTAAGAGTATATGGTAGGCTATATCATAGAACAGCTATAAGGACATGGTTCCGAAAGCTGCAGACAGGCTCAGCTCATGCTAGAGCACCATCTCACATGTTACCAAGCACTCTGCCTCCAGGATTGTCAAGGCCTGCCATAGGAGTGACTGATAGGTACACATGTGTCTATATGTAAGTTAGGCATAGGAATACTACACCTAAGCAAGGGGTGATTACACGACCTTGCCCCAGCTGAGTGATCAGCCAGTTGTGTCAAAATGGAAGGCCAGGCCAGGGGTGGCACAATACATGCTGCAGCCCCTGGTAGGCCTAGGGTACACCTATGCCCTGGGTACCTAGGGTACACTGTACAGGGGCCAATAAGGTGATCCTATCCAAATGGGTTATGCACCTAAAGTACATAGTGTTAATTTAGAGAGAGAACAGCAGGGCTGTGGGTCTGATTAGCAGGCCCACAGCCACATCTAAGTCGAAAACCAGTAAAGCAAAAGCAAAAAGTGGGGGTGAACATAGAAAGCAGACCCTACTCTCCTACACAACCCCCCCCCCAAACTTAGGGACATTAAACTAACCTTGACCAGTTGAGTCTTCATGTTCTAAGTGGAAATATCTGGAGAGTCCATCTGCATTGGCATGGTCAGTCCCAGGTCTATGTTCCACTGTGAAGTCCATCCCCTGTAGGGAAACGGACCACCTAAGAAGTTTGGGATTTTCACCCTTCATCTGATTTAGCCACAAGAGGGGCTTATGGTCTGTCTGAATCTTGAAGTGAGTGCCAAACAAGTATGGCCTCAGCTTCTTCAGGGCCCAAACCACAGCAAAGGCCTCCCTCTCAATAGCTGACCAACGTTTCTCTCTAGGGGTCAGCCTTCTACTTATAAAAGCAATGGGCTGGTCTTGACCATCTACATTCAGTTGTGAAAGAACAGCTCCCACACCTAACTCAGAAGCATCTGTCTGGACAATGAACTCTTTGGAGTAGTCTGGACTTTTCAGAATAGGTGCACTGCACATGGCCTGCTTCAGGTCATCAAATGCTTTTTGACAGCTTGCTGTCCACTGAACTTTCTTTGGCATCTTCTTGGAGGTCAAGTCATTAAGTGGTGTCACTATGGACCCATAGTTCTTAACAAACTTTCTGTAGTACCCAGACAGGCCCAAGAAAGCTCTGACCTGAGTCTGGGTAGTTGGAGGAGCCCAGTCCTTTATGGTCTGGATCTTGCTCTCCAGTGGTTGAACCTGACCCCCACCAACTAGGTGGCCCAGGTATACAACCTTGCTCTGCCCTATCTGGCACTTAGTGGCCTTGATAGTGAGGCCTGCCTTTTGCAGGGCCTCTAAAACATTCCTCAGGTGGACCAGGTGATCCTCCCAGGTGGAGCTAAAGACAGCAATATCATCAAGATAAGCTGCACAATAATCATCCAACCCAGTAAGGACTTGATTCACCAGCCTTTGGAAAGTGGCAGGTGCATTCTTCAACCCAAAGGGCATTACCACAAATTGATAATGTCCTCCTGGGGTCGAGAAAGCAGTTTTGGCCTTTGCACTCTCAGCTAGTCTGATTTGCCAGTAGCCTGCTGTTAGGTCAAATGTGCTCAAAAACTTAGCAGCTGCCAGTCTGTCAATGAGCTCATCTGCCCTAGGTATTGGGTGGGCATCTGTCCTAGTGACAGCATTGAGACCTCTGTAATCCACGCAAAACCTCATCTCTCTCTTACCATCTTGGGTGTGAGGTTTTGGCACAAGGACTACAGGACTAGCCCAAGGGCTCTCTGAAGGTTCAATGACTCCCAGCTCCAACATCTTTTGTACCTCAACTTTTATGCAGTCCCTGACATGGTCAGGTTGCCTGTAGATTTTACTCTTCACAGGCAGACTGTCACCAGTGTCCACCTCATGGGTGCACCAGTTTGTCTGACTTGGGGTCAGAGAGAACATATGTCTGTAGGCCTGCAGAACTTGTCTGCAGTCCTGTTGCTGATGGACAGTGAGGCTGTCAGAAAAGACCACACCATCAACTGAGCCATCATCAGGGTTCTGAGTCAACAGGTCTGGGAGAGGGTCACTCTCTTCCTCCTGCCCCTCATCTGTAGCCATGAGTAGCCCCATGTCTGCCCTGTCAACATATGCCTTCAATCTGTTGACATGAAGCACCCTGTGGGGGCTTCTGGGAGTCCCAAGGTCCACCAAGTAGGTGACTTCTCCCTTTTTCTCAACAATAGTGTGGGGTCCAGACCATTTGTCTTGGAGTGCTGCTGGGGCCACTGGCTCCAACACCCACACTTTCTGTCCTGGCTGGTAAACAGTCAGTACAGCCTTTTGGTCATGCCAAGCTTTTTGGAGTTCTTGGCTTGCCTCAAGGTTTTTAGAAGCCTTCTTCATATACTCTGCCATCCTGGAGCGGAGACCAAGTACATAATCCACTATGTCTAGTTTGGGTTGTCTGAGAGGTCTCTCCCATCCTTCCTTCACCAAACACAGGGGTCCTCTTACAGGATGCCCAAACAAAAGCTCAAAAGGGCTGTAGCCAACCCCCTTCTGTGGGACCTCTCTGTAAGCAAACAGAAGGCAGGGTAAAAGGATGTCCCATCTTCGCCTAAGCTTGTCTGGTAATCCTTTTATCATTCCCTTTAGGGTCTTGTTGAATCTCTCAACAAGCCCATTGCACTGTGGGTGATAGGGTGTGGTGAACTTATAGTTAACACCACACTCCTTCCACATTGCAGTCAAGTATCCTGACATAAAGTTGGCACCTCTGTCAGAAATGACCTCCTTTGGAAAGCCCACTCTGGAGAATACTCCAAGCAGGGCCCTTGCCACAACAGGAGCTGTTGTGGTCCTCAGGGGAATTGCTTCTGGGTACCTGGTGGCATGGTCCACTATCACCAGTATGAATCTGTGCCCAGATGCTGTTTGTGGGTCCATTGGTCCTACAATATCTATGCCCACTCTTTCAAAGGGGACCCCCACCACAGGTAGTGGTATGAGGGGGGCCTTTGTGGTGCCACCTGATTTGCCACTGGCTTGGCAGGTGACACAGGAGCGACAAAACTCCTTAGTATCTTCTGACATATGGGGCCAGTGAAAGTGAGGGACAAGCCTGTCCCAAGTCTTGTTCTGGCCTAAATGTCCTGCAAGGGGAATATCATGGCCCAAGGTTAGAAGGAAGCCTCTGAACTTCAGTGGTATGACCAACCTCCTGGATGCACCAGGCTTGGGGTCTCTAGCCTCTGAGTACAGTAGCCCTTCATCCCAATACACTCTATGGGTACCTTGAGCATTCCCTGCAGCCTCAGCAGCAGCCAGCTGTCTGAGGGGTTCAAGAGAGGGGCAGTCTAATTGAGCCTGCCTCAGATCTGCCCTGGAAGGTCCCCCTGTCCCAAGAAACTCAACCTGATCAGGTTCAAGTTCTTCTAGGACAGTTCCTTCAGGGCTCTCAGAACCATCCTCCTGGGAGGGCTGATCCACCACCTGAGGCAGGGGGGAAGGCACAGCCTTAACCCTACTGCTCTTTCTCTTGGATTGTGACTGGTCCATAGTTTCAGGATCCAGCACTTGTTCAGTGTTGCACTTTTTGGCCTGTGACCTGGTCACAGCAAGGACATGTGCATCTATCCCCAGCATTTCTGCATGGGTCCTATACTCCACTTCAGACCAAACTGAAGTTTCAAGATCATTGCCCAGTAAACACTCTACAGGAAGGTCTGAACTAACAACAACTTTCTTGAGGCCAGTTACCCCTCCCCAGGAGAAGTTAACAATAGCCACACTATGGGAGGTAGTGGCATTGCTAGCGTTGGTCACTAGGTAATTCTCACCTAGTATGATCTGTCCAGGGTCCACAAAAGCAGGTGTCACCATTGTGACACTAGCCTCAGTGTCCCTGTAGGCCTGAGCCATTCTTTGGTTGATAAAAGGTGTCTGTCTGTACTTGCCCAGGTTACTGGGGCCTACAGTAGAGGACAAAGCTAAGTCCCCATCACAGATCAGGACAGCCTGAGTAGGCACTCTGACTAGGCCAGAATCCTCCTCAGTTCCCAGGGTTAACCCTACTACACCCTTTTGCTGGGAACCACCACTTACAGCTGAACTAGGGGGTACAGTTGCCTTAGGGGCAATGGTGGCTGGGGGCTTATCCTTTTTGGTGCACTCACTAAACCAATGTGAGGTAGACTTACAATAGTTGCACCATGGTTTCTTTTGGCCTTCTTTCTTCTTATCCTTTTTGGAACCACCCTCCCCCTGAGCCTTTTGGGGGCCTGGTGAAGACTTCTGGTCTTTTTGTTTCTGCTCATTACCCTTCTGGTCTGCCTTTTTCTGATCACCGCCCTGGTTCTGGTTTTTCTGCTTAACTCTAGTCCTGACCCATCTATCTGCCTTCTTTCCCAATTCTTGGGGAGAAGTCAGATCAGAATCAATCAGGTGTTGATGCAATAGCTGGTTTTGACAGTTGTTAAGTATTTGTTCTCTCATGATCAAATTATACAATCCTGTATAGTCCTTAACCTTACTTCCCAATAGCCAGCCTTCCAGAGCCTTAGTGGCACAATCTACAAAGTCAGTCCAGTCCTGAGTCTGTGTCTTCTGGGTATCCCTGAACAACAACCTGTATTGTTCAGTGGTTAGGCCAAACCCATCAATCAGAGCACTCTTCAGGACAGTGTAATTATCTGCATCCTCATCACTAACTGTGAGGAGCTTGTCTCTTCCTTTCTCAGAGAAGGAGAGCCACAAGATAGCTGCCCACTGACTTTGGGGTACCTGCTGTACTTTGCAAGCTCTCTCCAAAGCAGTTATCCATTTTTTGGATGTCATCCCCACACTTGTAGGGAGGGACAATCTTGCTCAGGTTTCTATTATCATAGTGCCTGTCTCTATCTCTAGGAATGTTGCTGCCACCAGTGGGTTCTAACCCACTTAACTTTTGTTCTCTAGCCAGAGCAAGCTTCTCTTTGGCAAGGGCAAGTTCTTCCCTCTGAATCCTCAGATTAGCCTCCCTCATTCTGGCTGCATGCTCCTTTCTCTCAGGTGAAGTCATTCCCCTGTGAGAGGAAGCATTAGAGGTGTTAGAGACATGGGAGTGGATGGATTCCCTTGAAGGGGATCTGTCCCTCCTGCTTCTCTGTGAATGTCTACTTGTGGGTCTGTATGGGGGGACCCCATGCAAACTCCCATGTAAACTTAAGTTAGCCTGGCTAAGTCTCCTTACTTGGCTCTGGCTGTCTACCTCCCCATCTGAAGGCCCATCTGACTCCTCTGTGGTGGGTAGACCCTCCTCTGTGCCTAGGGCACCTTCCTGTGATGCCCTCTGAGCATCATACTCCTCTAGGAGTTGTCTTAACTGAAGGAGGGTAGGGTTTGCACCCTGTTTTATTCCTCTGGAGGTACACAATTGTCTCATCTCCTGGAATGTTAAGGTATCATACCTAGAGGGGGTCTTCTGCAGACCTGCCCCTCCTGAGAGAGCATCTACTTGATCTCCTCCCAGAGGCATGATCTAGTGAGGGTGTGGTGTGTGCACCTACCTACACTAGTTGTATCTACTAAACCTTTCTAGTAGTTGTAGTCAGGGTGTGTTATTCCCTTCAACCTACAACTACAAAGTCCAGTAGGACTTAAGTATAATAATCTATGTTATATGTACCTAGACAATATCTGTGTGATCTTTCAATTTAGTATCTCAAGATTACAATGGTATTACAACAGCAAGCTCAGATCCCAACCGCTGCTCACCAATGTGAGAAGTTGGCCTGATGTATGATGTCACTAGTTATAGTGTACACCTTATATCAGTCCAAATACCCTTATGGTGATTGGTTGTAAAGTCAACCTTATAGACCAGCTATCCTAGTGGTAGCATGGACAAGAGCAGTCTTAGGCTAAACTCTGAATGGCATGTGAAGCCAGCTGTGATACCATATATAATCCCTTGAATACCAAATGAAAGGACACCACAACAGATATATATATAAAATAAAGTGTATTTATTCTAAGCAAACCCTCAGCACTCTTTATGAGTTTAGAGGTAAGTACAACACAGTCTTATTAATGCATACAGTAAGTCACACAGGTAAGTAATACAGTTAGGCCCTAGGGGCCACGCAAACCATATACTAAAGAAGTGGTATAAGAACCACTGTCACGGAAATAGAATAGGCCTAGGCCTAGGGAATCGCTGGGGCTACACTACACTAGCGTTAGTTAGGAAGTGGGAGGCCCACGGGATTCGTGTGCAGAGTGGAAACACTCACGCGTAATGCGTAAAAGTCAATAGCAATGTTACAGTTTAGAAATAGATAGATTTAGGACACTTCCGGAGTAGCTAGGAAGTTGAGACTTGAAAACTAGACACTAGGATAGTCACTATCCTGATGAGCACCAGAGTACCCAAGTTACCTAGCCCACAGGCTGCGGGTGCATAGGGGTGAAGATGCGTCGTTTTCGTCGTCGACTCCTATGGATGCCTGAAGAAAGATGCTGACAGGCAGTCAGGAGAGAGTGTCCGGTGGATCCCAAGCCTGGGATCAAGAAGAGAAGAAACCTGCAAGCAGAGGGGACAGAGTCAAGGTCACTAGCCAGTGACCACGTGGAACCAGGAAGGAACCAGGCGATGTCGTGAAGAGTTGCAGGTGAAGGTGAAGCTTGTCGCTGCAGCCAGGAGGACCAGGAAGCGTCGAGGACGACCAGGACCAGGAGGCGAGCTGTCCCCCGAAGGCTCTTGCTGTCGGCGGCGTCGAAGTTGGACTAGGACTCACCAAGCCTTGGCAAGCGGAACCCACGAAGAACAAGGGACTTGCTTCTGGTGCAGACCAGGAAGGTCTGGGGTGCTTCTTCTTTGCAGAGAAGCGGGAGCCAGTCTGGAGGAGCCAAACCAGCGCAGAAGATTTCAGGGAGCGTCGTCACAAAGGCCACTAGCCAGCGGGCAAGCAACCGGACAGACGCGGCAAGCAGGAAAATGCTGAAGGGCCCCACGCAGGACTCGTGGAGTGTGGGGGGCTGGTCTTCGGTGCAGATGGTGCTTGGGGTTGGGGCTTCTCAATCCCCGGTGCACAACTTCGAGGGTACCTCAGAAGCTGCGCTGTAAGTTACTAGACACTTTTCCCAGGTGGCCGGTCCCACGTCGCTCGTCGCCTCCACGGATCTCAGCTCTGCTGCAGATGTGGATGAGGGTCGGAGAAGTCTGGAAATCAAGGCTCTGGTCGGGCTCTGCAGTCGGTTCCTCGTCGAACGTTTCACAAAGCAAAGGGTAGTCACTTGATGGTGCCTGTTTGCACAGGGTAGCCACTCCTTGGCTACAAGGGAGATTCTTCAGTCTTCTTCTTTCGTCGAATGTCGAAGGTCCAGAGTTTCTGTTCAGTTTTGCAGGTTCAGGATAATCTAAAGTCTTGAGGCCCAACTCCCACTCTTATACTAATCTGGGGGTCTGGGATACCTGCTAGGTCACGCCTTATGGGTGGGACCTGGGAGGGGGTGGTTACACCCCCTTCCCTTTGTCCAGTTTCGCGCCAGAGCTGGGGCTGGAGTGCCCCAGCGCCGGTTTGAACTGGACTATGCAAGGAACACCTTGTGTGCCCCAGGCATGTCTCATTCCTTTCAGCCCACCCTGCCCCAATACACTAAAGGCTGTCTGGGGAGGTGCTAGCACCTCCCCAAGCAGGAAACCTATTGTCCAGGCCTCCCTGGCTGGGATCACTCCCAGCAGCAGGAGGTCAGACTTGTGTCGTGGCAGCAGCATCCATTTTGTGATGCTGAGGCTTTGGTCAGAGGCTAACAGTTGAAGTATGATTTTAACATGTCTTTCCCTCTAGAAGGGGGGAATAATATTCTCATGTCCAGAAATGGCATGGGGGTATTATTCCCGAGTGTTAGACACCTTACACGACATGCTTTGATAAAGCCAAACCATAGTTACCATAACCGTCTAAGATTATAAGGCACTTTAAGAGTATATGGTAGGCTATATCATAGAACAGCTATAAGGACATGGTTCCGAAAGCTGCAGACAGGCTCAGCTCATGCTAGAGCACCATCTCACATGTTACCAAGCACTCTGCCTCCAGGATTGTCAAGGCCTGCCATAGGAGTGACTGATAGGTACACATGTGTCTATATGTAAGTTAGGCATAGGAATACTACACCTAAGCAAGGGGTGATTACACGACCTTGCCCCAGCTGAGTGATCAGCCAGTTGTGTCAAAATGGAAGGCCAGGCCAGGGGTGGCACAATACATGCTGCAGCCCCTGGTAGGCCTAGGGTACACCTATGCCCTGGGTACCTAGGGTACACTGTACAGGGGCCAATAAGGTGATCCTATCCAAATGGGTTATGCACCTAAAGTACATAGTGTTAATTTAGAGAGAGAACAGCAGCGCTGTGGGTCTGATTAGCAGGCCCACAGCCACATCTAAGTCGAAAACCAGTAAAGCAAAAGCAAAAAGTGGGGGTGAACATAGAAAGCAGACCCTACTCTCCTACACAGCTTACACAGCAACCCCACACATTTTCCTACTCCCTGCTGACGAGAGGCAACTACCTCGAAACACGTGTCCAGGGATGGCACACGCCACGCATACTTGCATTCACACTCGAGCATAGGTGTATCCGCTGACGCTGACCTTCAGGGACCATTTTCATTGCGGGAACACGACTGGTAGGTGTAGCAGTGTGCGACCAATCTGGTTTAACTTTATATTCAGGCTCCCTTGAGCCACTGGAGTCGACGTACTCATGGTTACGCACCTGCGCGCTACGAGAGGTACTAGACCTGATAACGATTTTAGCAGCTTACACAGCAACCCCACACATTTTCCTACTCCCTGCTGACGAGAGGCAACTACCTCGAAACACGTGTCCAGGGATGGCACACGCCACGCATACTTGCATTCACACTCGAGCATAGGTGTATCCGCCGACGCTGACCTTCAGGGACCATTTTCATTGGGGGAACACGACTGGTAGGTGTAGCAGTGTGCGACCAATCTGGTTTAACTTTATATTCAGGCTCCATTGAGCCAGTGGAGTCGACGGACTCATGGTTACGCACCTGCGCGCTACGAGAGGTACTAGACCTGATAACGATTTTAGCAGCTTACACAGCAACCCCACACATTTTCCTACTCCCTGCTGACGAGAGGCAACTACCTCGAAACACGTGTCCAGGGATGGCACACGCCACGCATACTTGCATTCACACTCGAGCATAGGTGTATCCGCCGACGCTGACCTTCAGGGACCATTTTCAGTGTGGGAACACGACTGGTAGGTGTAGCTGTGTGCGACCAATCTGGTTTAACTTTATATTCAGGCTCCCTTGAGCCAGTGGAGTCGACGGACTCATGGTTACGCACCTGCGCGCTACGAGAGGTACTAGACCTGATAACGATTTTAGCAGCTTACACAGCAACCCCACACATTTTCCTACTCCCTGCTGACGAGAGACAACTACCTCGAAACACGTGTCCAGGGATGGCACACGCCACGCATACTTGCATTCACACTCGAGCATAGGTGTATCCGCCGACGCTGACCTTCAGGGACCATTTTCATTGGGGGAACACGACTGGTAGGTGTAGCAGTGTGCGACCAATCTGGTTTAACTTTATATTCAGGCTCCCTTGAGCCAGTGGAGTCGACGGACTCATGGTTACGCACCTGCGCGCTACGAGAGGTACTAGACCTGATAACGATTTTAGCAGCTTACACAGCAACCCCACACATTTTCCTACTCCCTGCTGACGAGAGGCAACTACCTCGAAACACGTGTCCAGGGATGGCACACACCACGCATACTTGCATTCACACTCGAGCATAGGTGTATCCGCCGACGCTGACCTTCAGGGACCATTTTCATTGGGGGAACACGACTGGTAGGTGTAGCAGTGTGCGACCAATCTGGTTTAACTTTATATTCAGGCTCCCTTGAGCCAGTGGATTCGACGGACTCATGGTTACGCACCTGCGCGCTACGAGAGGTACTAGACCTGATAACGATTTTAGCAGCTTACACAGCAACCCCACACATTTTCCTACTCCCTGCTGACGAGAGGCAACTACCTCGAAACACGTGTCCAGGGATGGCACACGCCACGCATACTTGCATTCACACTCGAGCATAGGTGTATCCGCCGACCTTCAGGGACCATTTTCATTGGGGGAACACGACTGGTAGGTGTAGCAGTGTGCGACCAATCTGGTTTAACTTTATATTCAGGCTCCCTTGAGCCAGTGGAGTCGACGGACTCATGGTTACGCACCTGCGCGCTACGAGAGGTACTAGACCTGATAACGATTTTAGCAGCTTACACAGCAACCCCACACATTTTCCTACTCCCTGCTGACGAGAGGCAACTACCTCGAAACACGTGTCCAGGGATGGCACACGCCACGCATACTTGCATTCACACTCGAGCATAGGTGTATCTGCCGACGCTGACCTTTAGGGACCATTTTCATTGGGGGAACACGACTGGTAGGTGTAGCAGTGTGCGACCAATCTGGTTTAACTTTATATTCAGGCTCCCTTGAGCCAGTGGAGTCGACGGACTCATGGTTACGCACCTGCGCGCTAAGAGAGGTACTAGACCTGATAACGATTTTAGCAGCTTACACAGCAACCCCACACATTTTCCTACTCCCTGCTGACGAGAGGCAACTACCTCGAAACACGTGTCCAGGGATGGCACACGCCACGCATACTTGCATTCACACTCGAGCATAGGTGTATCCGCCGACGCTGACCTTCAGGGACCATTTTCATTGGGGGAACACGACTGGTAGGTGTAGCAGTGTGCGACCAATCTGGTTTAACTTTATATTCAGGCTCCCTTGAGCCAGTGGAGTCGACGGACTCATGGTTACGCACCTGCACGCTACGAGAGGTACTAGACCTGATAACGATTTTAGCAGCTTACACAGCAACCCCACACATTTTCCTACTCCCTGCTGACGAGAGGCAACTACCTCGAAACACGTGTCCAGGGATGGCACACGCCACGCATACTTGCATTCACACTCGAGCATAGGTGTATCCGCCGACGCTGACCTTCAGGGACCATTTTCATTGGGGGAACACGACTTGTAGGTGTAGCAGTGTGCGACCAATCTGGTTTAACTTTATATTCAGGCTCCCTTGAGCCAGTAGAGTCGACGGACTCATGGTTACGCACCTGCGCGCTACGAGAGGTACTAGACCTGATAACGATTTTAGCAGCTTACACAGCAACCCCACACATTTTCCTACTCCCTGCTGACGAGAGGCAACTACCTCGAAACACGTGTCCAGGGATGGCACACGCCACGCATACTTGCATTCACACTCGAGCATAGGTGTATCCGCCGACGCTGACCTTCAGGGACCATTTTCATTGGGGGAACACGACTGGTAGGTGTTGCAGTGTGCGACCAATCTGGTTTAACTTTATATTCAGGCTCCCTTGAGCCAGTGGAGTCGACGGACTCATGGTTACGCACCTGCGCGCTACGAGAGGTACTAGACCTGATAACGATTTTAGCAGCTTACACAGCAACCCCACACATTTTCCTACTCCCTGCTGACAAGAGGCAACTACCTCGAAACACGTGTCCAGGGATGGCACACGCCACGCATACTTGCATTCACACTCGAGCATAGGCGTATCCGCTGACGCTGACCTTCAGGGACCATTTTCATTGGGGGAACACGACTGGTAGGTGTAGCAGTGTGCGACCAATCTGGTTTAACTTTATATTCAGGCTCCCTTGAGCCAGTGGAGTCGACGGACTCATGGTTTCGCACCTGCGCGCTACGAGAGGTACTAGACCTGATAACGATTTTAGCAGCTTACACAGCAACCCCACACATTTTCCTACTCCCTGCTGACGAGAGGCAACTACCTCGAAACACGTGTCCAGGGATGGCACACGCCACGCATACTTGCATTCACACTCGAGCATAGGTGTATCCGCCGACGCTGACCTTCAGGGACCATTTTCATTGGGGGAACACGACTGGTAGGTGTAGCAGTGTGCGACCAATCAGGTTTAACTTTATATTCAGGCTCCCTTGAGCCAGTGGAGTCGACGGACTCATGGTTACGCACCTGCGCGCTACGAGAGGTACTAGACCTGATAACGATTTTAGCAGCTTACACAGCAACCCCACACATTTTCCTACTCCCTGCTGACGAGCGGCAACTACCTCGAAACACGTGTCCAGGGATGGCACACGCCACGCATACTTGCATTCACACTCGAGCATAGGTGTATCCGCCGACGCTGACCTTCAGGGACCATTTTCATTGGGGGAACACGACTGGTAGGTGTAGCAGTGTGCGACCAATCTGGTTTAACTTTATATTCAGGCTCCCTTGAGCCAGTGGAGTCGACGGACTCATGGTTACGCACCTGCTCGCTACGAGAGGTACTAGACCTGATAACGATTTTAGCAGCTTACACAGCAACCCCACACATTTTCCTACTCCCTGCTGACGAGAGGCAACTACCTGGAAACACGTGTCCAAGGATGGCACACGCCACGCATACTTGCATTCACACTCGAGCATAGGTGTATCCGCCGACGCTGACCTTTAGGGACCATTTTCATTGGGGGAACACGACTGGTAGGTGTAGCAGTGTGCGACCAATCTGGTTTAACTTTATATTCAGGCTCCCTTGAGCCAGTGGAGTCGATGGACTCATGGTTACGCACCTGCGCGCTACGAGAGGTACTAGACCTGATAACGATTTTAGCAGCTTACACAGCAACCCCACACATTTTCCTACTCCCTGCTGACGAGAGGCAACTACCTCGAAACACGTGTCCAGGGATGGCACACGCCACGCATACTTGCATTCACACTCGAGCATAGGTGTATCCGCCGACGCTGACCTTCAGGGATCATTTTCATTGGGGGAACACGACTGGTAGGTGTAGCAGTGTGCGACCAATCTGGTTTAACTTTATATTCAGGCTCCCTTGAGCCAGTGGAGTCGACGGACTCATGGTTACACACCTGCGCGCTACGAGAGGTACTAGACCTGATAACGATTTTAGCAGCTTACACAGCAACCCCACACATTTTCCTACTCCCTGCTGACGAGAGGCAACTACCTCGAAACACGTGTCCAGGGATGGCACACGCCACGCATACTTGCATTCACACTCGAGCATAGGTGTATCCGCCGACGCTGACCTTCAGGGACCATTTTCATTGGGGGAACACGACTGGTAGGTGTAGCAGTGTGCGACCAATCTGGTTTAACTTTATATTCAGGCTCCCTTGAGCCAGTGGAGTCGACGGACTCATGGTTACGCACCTGCGCGCTACGAGAGGTACTAGACCTGATAACGATTTTAGCAGCTTACACAGCAACCCCACACATTTTCCTACTCCCTGCTGACGAGAGGCAACTACCTCGAAACACGTGTCCAGGGATGGCACACGCCACGCATACTTGCATTCACACTCGAGCATAGGTGTATCCGCTGACGCTGACCTTCAGGGACCATTTTCATTGCGGGAACACGACTGGTAGGTGTAGCAGTGTGCGACCAATCTGGTTTAACTTTATATTCAGGCTCCCTTGAGCCACTGGAGTCGACGGACTCATGGTTACGCACCTGCGCGCTACGAGAGGTACTAGACCTGATAACGATTTTAGCAGCTTACACAGCAACCCCACACATTTTCCTACTCCCTGCTGACGAGAGGCAACTACCTCGAAACACGTGTCCAGGGATGGCACACGCCACGCATACTTGCATTCACACTCGAGCATAGGTGTATCCGCCGACGCTGACCTTCAGGGACCATTTTCATTGGGGGAACACGACTGGTAGGTGTAGCAGTGTGCGACCAATCTGGTTTAACTTTATATTCAGGCTCCATTGAGCCAGTGGAGTCGACGGACTCATGGTTACGCACCTGCGCGCTACGAGAGGTACTAGACCTGATAACGATTTTAGCAGCTTACACAGCAACCCCACACATTTTCCTACTCCCTGCTGACGAGAGGCAACTACCTCGAAACACGTGTCCAGGGATGGCACACGCCACGCATACTTGCATTCACACTCGAGCATAGGTGTATCCGCCGACGCTGACCTTCAGGGACCATTTTCATTGGGGGAACACGACTGGTAGGTGTAGCAGTGTGCGACCAATCTGGTTTAACTTTATATTCAGGCTCCCTTGAGCCAGTGGAGTCGACGGACTCATGGTTACGCACCTGCGCGCTACGAGAGGTACTAGACCTGATAACGATTTTAGCAGCTTACACAGCAACCCCACACATTTTCCTACTCCCTGCTGACGAGAGGCAACTACCTCGAAACACGTGTCCAGGGATGGCACACGCCACGCATACTTGCATTCACACTCGAGTATAGGTGTATCCGCCGACGCTGACCTTCAGGGACCATTTTCATTGGGGGAACACGACTGGTAGGTGTAGCAGTGTGCGACCAATCTGGTTTAACTTTATATTCAGGCTCCCTTGAGCCAGTGGAGTCGACGGACTCATGGTTACGCACCTGCGCGCTACGAGAGGTACTAGACCTGATAACGATTTTAGCAGCTTACACAGCAACCCCACACATTTTCCTACTCCCTGCTGACGAGAGGCAACTACCTCGAAACACGTGTCCAGGGATGGCACACGCCACGCATACTTGCATTCACACTCGAGCATAGGTGTATCCGCCGACGCTGACCTTCAGGGACCATTTTCATTGGGGGAACACGACTGGTAGGTGTAGCAGTGTGCGACCAATCTGGTTTAACTTTATATTCAGGCTCCCTTGAGCCAGTGGAGTCGACGGACTCATGGTTACGCACCTGCGCGCTACGAGAGGTACTAGACCTGATAACGATTTTAGCAGCTTACACAGCAACCCCACACATTTTCCTACTCCCTGCTGACGAGAGGCAACTACCTCGAAACACGTGTCCAGGGATGGCACACGCCACGCATACTTGCATTCACACTCGAGCATAGGTGTATCCGCCGACGCTGACCTTCAGGGACCATTTTCATTGGGGGAACACGACTGGTAGGTGTAGCAGTGTGCGACCAATCTGGTTTAACTTTATATTCAGGCTCCCTTGAGCCAGTGGAGTCGACGGACTCATGGTTACGCACCTGCGCGCTACGAGAGGTACTAGACCTGATAACGATTTTAGCAGCTTACACAGCAACCCCACACATTTTCCTACTCCCTGCTGACGAGAGGCAACTACCTCGAAACACGTGTCCAGGGATGGCACACGCCACGCATACTTGCATTCACACTCGAGCATAGGTGTATCTGCCGACGCTGACCTTCAGGGACCATTTTCATTGGGGGAACACGACTGGTAGGTGTAGCAGTGTGCGACCAATCTGGTTTAACTTTATATTCAGGCTCCCTTGAGCCAGTGGAGTCGACGGACTCATGGTTACGCACCTGCGCGCTACGAGAGGTACTAGACCTGATAACGATTTTAGCAGCTTACACAGCAACCCCACACATTTTCCTACTCCCTGCTGACGAGAGGCAACTACCTCGAAACACGTGTCCAGGGATGGCACACGCCACGCATACTTGCATTCACACTCGAGCATAGGTGTATCCGCCGACGCTGACCTTCAGGGACCATTTTCATTGGGGGAACACGACTGGTAGGTGTAGCAGTGTGCGACCAATCTGGTTTAACTTTATATTCAGGCTCCCTTGAGCCAGTGGAGTCGACGGACTCATGGTTACGCACCTGCACGCTACGAGAGGTACTAGACCTGATAACGATTTTAGCAGCTTACACAGCAACCCCACACATTTTCCTACTCCCTGCTGACGAGAGGCAACTACCTCGAAACACGTGTCCAGGGATGGCACACGCCACGCATACTTGCATTCACACTCGAGCATAGGTGTATCCGCCGACGCTGACCTTCAGGGACCATTTTCATTGGGGGAACACGACTTGTAGGTGTAGCAGTGTGCGACCAATCTGGTTTAACTTTATATTCAGGCTCCCTTGAGCCAGTGGAGTCGACGGACTCATGGTTACGCACCTGCGCGCTACGAGAGGTACTAGACCTGATAACGATTTTAGCAGCTTACACAGCAACCCCACACATTTTCCTACTCCCTGCTGACGAGAGGCAACTACCTCGAAACACGTGTCCAGGGATGGCACACGCCACGCATACTTGCATTCACACTCGAGCATAGGTGTATCCGCCGACGCTGACCTTCAGGGACCATTTTCATTGGGGGAACACGACTGGTAGGTGTAGCAGTGTGCGACCAATCTGGTTTAACTTTATATTCAGGCTCCCTTGAGCCAGTGGAGTCGACGGACTCATGGTTACGCACCTGCGCGCTACGAGAGGTACTAGACCTGATAACGATTTTAGCAGCTTACACAGCAACCCCACACATTTTCCTACTCCCTGCTGACAAGAGGCAACTACCTCGAAACACGTGTCCAGGGATGGCACACGCCACGCATACTTGCATTCACACTCGAGCATAGGCGTATCCGCCGACGCTGACCTTCAGGGACCATTTTCTTTTTTTTTTTTTTTTTTTTCTTTTTTTTTTAAAACCTTTATTTGTGCATATTAAAAGAACAAATACGGGCCTACAACCATCAGGCCGGCCACAAAACGGTTAAGCACTGAGACAAACATTACATCCCCTGTGCATCAATGGTCAAGATTAGCAACGATTCAGGAGTTATACACTGGAGAGAACCTTGACACCAGGGGAAGGAGAAGTGGAGGTTAATTTTAAGGTTTTCAAAATAATTTTTTCGATGAAAAAGTCAGTAGAGGATAGAACCAAGGAGATTCGAGTCCGCAAGATGGCTTCATCACACGGGAGAGCAGCAGCATCATTAAAAACGGCCATAGAAAATCTCAGACAGTGAGGCGATGCAGTTATATAGCAGGATAGTCACATGAGTAAATACGCACCCCTCCAAAGCCGCCCCCACTCAATCCACCCCACACCCGGACCCCGAATCGGAAACAAGGAGAGCGCAGAGACATAGAAGAAAAAGGCCCATAGAACTAAAAAGAAACAGTAAATTACCCCCCCACCCTACACCAATGCGGAGGCTACGGCCTGCCCCCCCCCCAGCATAGTGCCTGTCGCCCAATGAACCCGAAATATAGACAAGAGAGAAAGTAGGAATAAAGGAAAGAAAATAAGAAAACAAAGAAGAAAGCGGGGAGGAGCCCACGTAACCTCGGAGCGCCCGAAACCACCGGCCAACTACGTCTCCACACACTGAGAACCCACTACACCCAAAGGCGGTCGTGTGAAGATAACGTGTCACAACAATATAATGAAGACAGACAAATCGCGACGAGTGCGCACAACATATGCAGACAGTTCCAGTCCCAGTCCAGCCCATCCGTGAAACCATGGTGATTGAAATCAATCTAGCCCTGGCCCGATCGCGGGCGTAAGATTAGACTAGCCCCCACATAAAGGCCCCGCAGCCCGTGCAGACAAAGACAATATGGCCGCTGGGGAGAAGATGGAGAAGTAGAGTCACAAAATGGCCGCCGATCATCTATTGAGGTCCCCTTGTGCACCATATAAAATCCAGACCTGGCCTGTAAAGTACAGGAGTTCCACATAAAAGAAGCCGTAGGCCACCGTGAACGGTTCCTCGAGGACGTCGAGTGTCGCTCAGCTGGATATTCTTGCGGGCGCGGTGAGGCAGGCAACAACAAAGCAGGCAGCAATGAACGGGGAAACAAAGTGTCCACAATTGAGCTGGAGATCGATTGATCCTGGGTGCCGGGAAAGCCAGATGCAGACACCAGTGTAGCACGGTTATACCCAGTCGTTGCGTCCCCGCAAGAGGACAGAGGCACCGGCAGACCCACGTCTTGTTGAGAACAAACGGGGCGCTCACGACCCGCAGCCGACAGTATGGAGTCGAACCGCTCACTCAGCGTTTGCAAGCCAACACACAATTGCAGACGAAAGTCCCGCAGGGCAGCCAGAACGGAGCCGCATGTCAGCGGAAGCTGCGCCCCCACATCGGCAGCAATCCGGGACGGCACTGTGGAGCTGGAGTCTGGTAGAGGGAGGGCGAAGCGGACAGCGGGCGAGACCGGAGCATCACCCCCCAGCAGCGAGCAGGCAATCAACGCCATGTTTTACCGCTGAACGGTACAGTGGCCAGGGGGGGGATCGTAACAAGGAGGCAACTCCCCGCAGGTCTGCGCCGCAACAGGTGAAAGCCAACATTCGCTTCCCCTCCCTCGGACTCTCTTTGCAGCCGACTAGGCAATAGAAGAAGGGGGTCTGCAGCCTTCCACAGCGCGGGCTACAGAGCGGGGCAGGAGACCCGCCACACCGGGGCTTACCCTATAGCTCCAGCCCGTCAGGTGAAAGGTGAAGGAGGTGTCCGGGCGTCTCTCCCCCGGCTCGTCTGGCGACAGTCCGTGGTGTGAGGCGGGATCAAGGCCGCGGGGCTCAGATTTTCGCCGGGGGTCCAGTGACTGCGGAGCTTCCAGGGGGCCGGCCAAGGCCACAATGCAGCAGGGGTCCAGCGCGGAGAACAAAGGCACCAAGAGCTCCGGCATCCGGGCGGGCTCAGACTCCGGGAAAGCGGAGGCGCGGTCAGCGCGTCGTCGCGCACGTTGCACCTCGAAAATCGGCGCGGATAGGAATCAGGATGATAGTCCGAGGCCAAGGGCCGGCGGAGCCGGGCGCTCAAGCGTCTGCTCCGGTCGCCATCTTGGCTCCTTCCCCCAGGGACCATTTTCATTGGGGGAACACGACTGGTAGGTGTAGCAGTGTACGACCAATCTGGTTTAACTTTATATTCAGGCTCCCTTGAGCCAGTGGAGTCGACGGACTCATGGTTTCGCACCTGCGCGCTACGAGAGGTACTAGACCTGATAACGATTTTAGCAGCTTACACAGCAACCCCACACATTTTCCTACTCCCTGCTGACGAGAGGCAACTACCTCGAAACACGTGTCCAGGGATGGCACACGCCACGCATACTTGCATTCACACTCGAGCATAGGTGTATCCGCCGACGCTGACCTTCAGGGACCATTTTCATTGGGGGAACACGACTGGTAGGTGTAGCAGTGTGCGACCAATCAGGTTTAACTTTATATTCAGGCTCCCTTGAGCCAGTGGAGTCGACGGACTCATGGTTACGCACCTGCGCGCTACGAGAGGTACTAGACCTGATAATGATTTTAGCAGCTTACACAGCAACCCCACACATTTTCCTACTCCCTGCTGACGAGAGGCAACTACCTCGAAACACGTGTCCAGGGATGGCACACGCCACGCATACTTGCATTCACACTCGAGCATAGGTGTATCCGCCGACGCTGACCTTCAGGGACCATTTTCATTGGGGGAACACGACTGGTAGGTGTAGCAGTGTGCGACCAATCTGGTTTAACTTTGTATTCAGGCTCCCTTGAGCCAGTGGAGTCGACGGACTCATGGTTACGCACCTGCGCGCTACGAGAGGTACTAGACCTGATAACGATTTTAGCAGCTTACACAGCAACCCCACACATTTTCCTACTCCCTGCTGATGAGCGGCAACTACCTCGAAACACGTGTCCAGGGATGGCACACGCCACGCATACTTGCACTCACACTCGAGCATAGGTGTATCCGCCGACGCTGACCTTCAGGGACCATTTTCATTGGGGGAACACGACTGGTAGGTGTAGCAGTGTGCGACCAATCTGGTTTAACTTTATATTCAGGCTCCCTTGAGCCAGTGGAGTCGACGGACTCATGGTTACGCACCTGCTCGCTAGGAGAGGTACTAGACCTGATAACGATTTTAGCAGCTTACACAGCAACCCCACACATTTTCCTACTCCCTGCTGACGAGAGGCAACTACCTGGAAACACGTGTCCAAGGATGGCACACGCCACGCATACTTGCATTCACACTCGAGCATAGGTGTATCCGCCGACGCTGACCTTTAGGGACCATTTTCATTGGGGGAACACGACTGGTAGGTGTAGCAGTGTGCGACCAATCTGGTTTAACTTTATATTCAGGCTCCCTTGAGCCAGTGGAGTCGATGGACTCATGGTAACGCACCTGCGCGCTACGAGAGGTACTAGACCTGATAACGATTTTAGCAGCTTACACAGCAACCCCACACATTTTCCTACTCCCTGCTGACGAGAGGCAACTACCTCGAAACACGTGTCCAGGGATGGCACACGCCACGCATACTTGCATTCACACTCGAGCATAGGTGTATCCGCCGACGCTGACCTTCAGGGACCATTTTCATTGGGGGAACACGACTGGTAGGTGTAGCAGTGTGCGACCAATCTGGTTTAACTTTATATTCAGGCTCCCTTGAGCCAGTGGAGTCGACGGACTCATGGTTACACACCTGCGCGCTACGAGAGGTACTAGACCTGATAACGATTTTAGCAGCTTACACAGCAACCCCACACATTTTCCTACTCCCTGCTGACGAGAGGCAACTACCTCGAAACACGTGTCCAGGGATGGCACACGCCACGCATACTTGCATTCACACTCGAGCATAGGTGTATCCGCCGACGCTGACCTTCAGGGACCATTTTCATTGGGGGAACACGACTGGTAGGTGTAGCAGTGTGCAACCAATCTGGTTTAACTTTATATTCAGGCTCCCTTGAGCCAGTGGAGTCGACGGACTCATGGTTACGCACCTGCGCGCTACGAGAGGTACTAGACCTGATAACGATTTTAGCAGCTTACACAGCAACCCCACACATTTTCCTACTCCCTGCTGACGAGAGGCAACTACCTCGAAACACGTGTCCAGGGATGGCACACGCCACGCATACTTGCATTCACACTCGAGCATAGGTGTATCCGCCGACGCTGACCTTCAGGGACCATTTTCATTGGGGGAACACGACTGGTAGGTGTAGCAGTGTGCGACCAATCTGGTTTAACTTTATATTCAGGCTCCCTTGAGCCAGTGGAGTCGACGGACTCATGGTTACGCACCTGCGCGCTACGAGAGGTACTAGACCTGATAACGATTTTAGCAGCTTACACAGCAACCCCACACATTTTCCTACTCCCTGCTGACGAGAGGCAACTACCTCGAAACACGTGTCCAGGGATGGCACACGCCACGCATACTTGCATTCACACTCAAGCATAGGTGTATCCGCCGACGCTGACCTTCAGGGACCATTTTCATTGGGGGAACACGACTGGCAGGTGTAGCAGTGTGCGACCAATCTGGTTTGAAATTACCAGGGAAGAAATATCGCATGCAATTGCTGGATTGCCATCTCATAAGGCCCCAGGAGAGGATGGCTTTCCTGCAGAGTTTTATCGTTGGGCAGGAGTGCATGTGCTTGACTCTCTTTTACTCGCGTTCCAAGAGGCAGAGGGTGAGGCCTCCTTGGGCCTTATATCTAATAAAGCTATTATTGCTGTGTTACCTAAACCTGGCAAAGACCCTTTATTATGTAGCAGCTATCGTCCCATATCGTTATTGAATTGTGACATCAAAATTCTAGCTAGCATTCTGGCCTCTCGCTTGCGTAAGGTTATCCCATCTCTCATAAATCATACCCAAGTAGGATTTGTTCCGGGGCGTTCCTCTAGGAACCATCTTCTCACTCTTGCCCACACACTATGGTATGCCAAGAATCTTCCGGATGACGCTTTGGCCTTGTCGCTTGACGCAGAAAAGGCATTTGATCGAATTGAATGGGATTATCTTTTTAGGGTGTTACAAAAATTCGGCCTGGAGGATCAATTCATAAACAAAATACGCTTGTTGTACAAAAATACTTCGGCACAGGTAAATTGTGGGGGCTTTATCTCAGATCCATTCTCTATCAATCGAGGTACTCGTCAGGGTTGCCCCCTCTCCCCGTTACTCTTTCTTCTAGCCATGGAACCGTTGGCTGCCTCCTTAAGACAATGTACTTATATTAAGGGCATTTCTCTTCCGACAGGAGAATCCAAAATGTATCTCCACGCAGATGATATTCTCCTTACCCTCACAGATCTCTCCATCTCTTTACCATCTGTGTTAAAAATAATAGATGACTTCTCCTCCATTTCTGGGTACAAAATTAATTGGAACAAAAGCGAAGCACTGCCCATCTCGAATGGGACCACAATAGCGGCCATTCAAGGTTTTCCCTTTCAATGGAAATCTTCTCATCTCAAGTATTTGGGCATACTAGTGAACAAAGGCCTAGAGAGTATGGTTACGGATAATCTCAATCCCCTCATTGCTCAAATGCAACGTGATTTTGAAAAATGGAAGGCACTGGGTCTCTCAATGTGGGGCAGGGTTCAAGCCGTGAAAATGGTTACTCTTTCTCGTTTTCTTTATGTCCTCTGGATGCTTCCTATTCAAATTCCTTTAACCACGCTACGTTCAATTGATTCTAAGATCAAATCCTTTATATGGAACTCTGCCAAACCCCGTGTCTTAGCTTCAAAACTGAAGGCTCATCGCTCCTATGGAGGAATAGGTCTACCCTCAGTGGAGCATTATGCTTTGGCATTACAGCTTTCTCAAATGTCATATATGCTTTCACATTCATCGGATGCGCCACAGTGGGTACATCTTGAACGCCACCTTTCATTAACAAACGCAGGTCTTTCTGTTTTATACGGCTCGGAATCTCGTCCCCGAGACTTCACCACTAATCCTATTTTGTTGGCTATGCGTGCTGCTTGGCAAAGGGCACACCGCTTACTGGGCTCACATCCTCGTCTCCATAGAAAAGCCCCATTATGGAATAATTCTGCAATTCGTATTAATAGACAATCAATATCTTGGCCTATTTGGGAAACAGCAGGTGTTTCTACCTTAGATCAACTTTTTTCAAACGGAGATATTAAATCATTTGCCCAACTGCAGGAAGAATTCCATTTGCCTGATATACAAGTCTCAAAATACAACCAGTTACGACAATCCTTACGGAGGAGTCTAGGACCTCCACCATGGCTCTTGCCTGACTCACCAATTGTAACATATCTCAACACTTGGGGTAAGATGAAAGGAGCTACATCTGGCTTTTACCAAACTCTCACTTCGCATCTTTTTTCTCAACCCTTATCGCAAACTTTACGTACTAAATGGCAAACCTTATTATCAGTCTCTTATACTGACGATGAATGGTCTGACATTCTTAACAATCTCAACAAGGGTGCACGTGAAGCACGATTGAAATTTTGCATATTCAAGATTTTACATGATTGGCATTGGTCACCAACAAAACTGCATAAAGCTGGCTTGCTTCCCCATTCTAACTGCTGGAGATGTGATAGTACGTCTTGTAACATTTCTCATATCATTTGCGGATGTCCAGTGATCCAACCCTTTTGGAATTATATAGGTAAAACCTTACATTCCACGATGCCTCTACAAACTCCACTTTCGCATGCTACCATTCTTCTGCATGATACACGTCAATCACAATCACTTTCTAAACCACAAGCCCGACTCTTACACACAGCCTTAGCTACAGCCAAAATTTGTATACTACGGCAATGGAAGTCGCCTCAACCACCATCACAAGAAATATGGATGGTGGCCATGATTCAAACAGCTTCCTACGAACGTATTATATACAACATACAGGATCAATCTGATCTCTTTCTTCGAGTATGGTCACCTTTTCTAGCTTTAAATACCGATGCTAATATTAATGACCCATCTACGCAGTAATTTAATTCTTATCCCTTTTCATTCTCATTCATTATTCATTATTGGTGGTTAATAAATCTTAATACATATTGTGTCTACCTATTATTTGTTGTTTTTAATATCTACTCACCAGAACACTTACATATAATTCTGTATCTTTTAATATATATATTTATACATGAGGGTTTCTCTGCTTACACTTTCATCTTACACAATATACCCATTGTCTTTATTTATTGTTTGCACATTTTCTATATTGTCCATTTCATTATCCTTTCTATTCTTATCTCGTAATTCCTTTCCATACTTTATCTCCCTTGGCTCCGTAACAATATATTCATATACCTGTAGTATAATTTAATTTATTTCATTTTGTCTATTTCAAAGAATATTATTCTTTCTCTTTCTTCGAATCAGCATAATTACTTTATGTTATGGTAAGTATTTATCATATCGTATCTTATCTTACCTTATGCTATCTATCACTTAGAATGTCCTCTCGTACATCAAGTGAAATTATTATCCCTTATATTCATCTTTTCTCTATTCTTATTGGTTTTCTAGAGTGTCTTCTTTTCTCAGGAACATATTTATATAGCTTTATATAGCATTATGTGTTATATTTGTGTACATTTTCATTTATCGTTTTCTTTTGTGATCCCTTCTTTGCCTTCCCTTTCTCTCTCCTCCCCCCCCCCCCCCCCCTTCCCGTAATTCCATCTTTTATGGCCTCAATATACAGTCAAATATTTGTCTTTGCATAGATCTGTTTATATATTTATTAAATTATATAATATGATTAATTATTCAGAAATTTTTATTATATGCTTATGTATAACAATTTTCTTATATATTTATTGTATGATAATGCAAACAGTTATTATACTATATGTATTCTTTTGTAAATTTCAATAAAAAATTAAAACACAAAAAAAAATCCCTTCACGAGTTGCCTTTTTTTACTGCCATATACAAGGATGTCATCTTGGAGGAACACCGCATTTTAAGGGACACCACAACACTTTCTTCATCACTCTTAAAAACGTCTGCAGACACTGATGCCAGGCCATTTGGAATCCTAATAAACCTATACACTCCCAATAACATTGAAAAGAGCTTAATCAGAGTCACAAAATTATTTGACAAATGGGACTTAATCGGCATATCCTTCGTAGGAGACCTGTGTAGGGATGGAGAAGTCCTCTCCTTTGACCAGCTGAGAGTCGAGTATGACCTGGCGGTCTCAGAACACTACAGATATCTCCAGGTTAAGCATGCGTTGCAAACAGTGATACCTAGGGGTGACAACCCGCCTGAATCCTCACCGCTTGAGTACAGGGTACTAGATGACCACCTCCCGGAGAAGGCAAACTACCTCATATATAAAAAACTGATCAATAATTCTCACAATACCGTTCTCCGACTCCGCTCGCATTGGGACCACGATGTGGCCGGGCTGGATGATGAGGAATGGCTAGAAGCACTATCATCTCCAAAAGAAACTGCAGTCTCATCCAGATTGAGACTTGATCAACTCAAAATACTACATATAATATATTATTCGGGACCAACATTGATGAAGATGGGTTTTAGGCAGGACGGACTTTGTGTCAGGGGCTGTGGGCTTGATGGTACATTTATACATATACTTTGGGAGCGCCCGTTATTCCTGCGCTATTGGGAGAGGGTAACGAACTGTATGATAGAAGTCACGTGGATAGCTACAGACTGCAACATAAAATTATGGGAGATATTCTCAAGAACGCGTGAAAACTACCGCAAAAGTAGCTTAGCAAAACTCTTCACATCGCGGTCTATCGTGGGAAAATAACACTGTGTTAACGTAGTATTCCCAACACGGCCTTACAATGCGATAGACCCATCACAACGCGACAAATGAACGCGTTAAAATCACACAACACTGCAAAAATGCGAAACACCAACGCGAAAAAAGCAGCGATGACGCAAATCGCGATACAGAAATCAGCGAAAACCAGCCACAGGCCTGCAATCCCCACACGACATGTGGGAAAATGCACTACAAAAGTTGGTGAAAAAAACACATACAAAAACCAAACAACAGCTAAGCACAATGGAGGCAGCCGGAGCAAGTGCAGAGGACAACCAGAACCCCACAAGCCCCCCGGAGGACCAGCCTGGGACCTCGGGGTCAGGGAAGGGCAAGGAGAAGAAGAGTAGGAAGAAAAGGTTCAGTTCGCAGGAAAACAGAATCCTGATAACGGAGGTGATAGAGCACCATCAACTACTGTTCGTCACAGCCACTGTGTCACTGGGAACCAAAGATGGAATATGGCAGACCATAGTGGACAAGGTGAATGCAGTCGGAGTCCGGATGAGGACAATGGAAGAGGTCAAGAGGCGCTGGAATGATGTCAAGCGCAAAACCAAGCAGAAACTTGCAAACAACCGGAAGGCAGCAATGCAGACTGGAGGTGGGAGTCCAGCGCCACAGGAGGAGCTGGACGAGATGGAGGAAATGGTGTCCATAGTCATCAGTGGGGAGACAGTGGCAGGAGTCGGGGACCCCGGACACTGCTCAACATGACCAGACACAACAGCAGAAGGGTGAGTAACGACCAGGGACTGGGGGGACGAGGGGAGGTGGGTACAATTGCACACATGCACAGGTAAGCATTGCACATCTGCGGACAAACCATGCCTCAGACCCCCAACTCCCACTAAGAGACCAATGCACCCAAGTATGCAACCTCTCAGCACTGTATAAGCACAGAAGTCAGAGGCACACCGCATGTAAGGGATAAGGGGCAGCCAAATAAGAGCTACAGGGGCGACTCCCCCAAAATGCGGCACACACACACATCACCTACAGAGCACATCAACATCTACAACCATGTGGCACAATCCGCAACACGTCCACCACAGAACAGAGGACACAACTGGTGTCATTTGTGTGCAGAAACTGGTCAATCACACGTGGCATAGCAGGGAAATGTGAGTTGACAATGTACAAGTACAAACACACATCCGTGATGTTGTCGGAATGTCCACTGTCAGGCACCATTTAGGCAGCTCCCCACAAACAGTCACAATGTACACTGTCCTGCAGTCTGAATGTAAACATGTACAAAGCGACAACATTCATGTGAACACAATGTTAAACTGCATCTCCCCTTCACATTGCAGAGGAAAATTCAACACCTCCTGCAGAGCAGTCCCTACCTCTCTCCTCTGATGACGAAGAGGACCACGACACCTTTGACTCTGACGCCCTCCAACAGCTCGTGGAGAGCCTCCACAGCCCACTTCCAGGAGCAGGGCAGCCCAACTGCTACCAGGAGAACCCACCCCCTGCACAGAACACACAGCAGGCAGCACCCACCACCACGGCTGCCTCCCAGGACCCCCACGAACAACACATGGCCTTCCAACGCCATGTGTTGGGGTGCCAGGAGAAGCTGGATGAACAGGTGCAGGTGAGGTTCGACCGCATGGCAGACAAACTAGACGCCATGCATGGGTGTCTAAACCCCATCAGGGACCACTCACAGTCCCTAACGGACACCCACAGTCCGCTCCATGCCCTCCAACAGACCATGGCTGATATCGCCAGAGTCCTGACTCTGAGACAAGAACGACTGTCTAGCCAGAGTGGCTCCAGCGAGCTCGCCCGGGAGTTGGGACTCATGCGGAGGCTCATGGAGAACATGGAGCGGATGCGGGCGGAAAGATCGGCTGCCACGGCTGCAGACGAGCGAGAGGTAGCTGGGTCCCTCAATGCCATAAAGACCGTCCTCATGGCATTGCTGCCACAAGGCCTGGCGCTGATGCATGCTGCTGCTACCACTCCATCCACATCCCCGGCCCCTGATGTGTCAGTGCGACACAGTGCTGGAGACAGACCACCACCACTCACATGTGAGGCACCGGGAACAGCAGAGGACAAAGATGCGGATGAATCTGCCCTTGTGGTCAGAAGGAAGCGGTAGCATCCATTTCTGCCATATGGCCTGTTTCTGCTTGGTTCTGCCCTCTGCATCATCACCTTCCACTGTCCCCCGATGCACCCAGTGACACTCACCTTGGACCTCGACATGGACTGCCATATCCTGTTTGGTTACCAGAGACACAGCTATCAGACTGCGGACTGGACTCCCCCTCTTCTGAGGTACTTGTCCTTCCCTGAAGGACTCTGGCTGGCCCTCCACGGGCTGTCAATGTGGCGTGGGGTTTGCATGTACCTGAACTGCTCAATCCACGACACTCCATTGAATGTGCATTAAACATACATTGTCACACCGATGTGTCATGTCTATGATCTTGCAAGTGTGGAGGTATGGATGAATGTAGGGTCAATGATTCCTCCTTACGTCCATGTTGCTCATGTTGTGGGACTTGGGTCACAGGGTGACACATTGCCGATTGTGTTGTGGGTTTCGCCAACACTGGAACGAAGACACACGCATTAGTCACTTCCCTGTCCAGCCCTGAACGTAAGCACGCCCAGAGCCCCGAGGTCATTGTTCACACCCTTACGCTGGACTGCATGCGGCAGGCCAGCCCACTCTGCTTACGCTCACAGGGGGGGGGGACAACGATACATGTCCCAGGTCTTCCCTGTAGGGATCTGCTGATCACAGGTCTAGTTGTCAGCATGCCACAGCCACTCTCTCACGGCTGGTTCACACCACACCCATTCAGCACCGGCGTAACAGGACATGTGACCCTGCCAATAAAAATCGCCTGGCGCACGTGCTAGACGCCATTTCCACTCTGTCACTGGGTGGTTATCCTTTCTGCCTGAGGGCCTAGGGCCCTGCCACAGCACATTGCACAGTGCCTGGGGTGACATGATGGCATCCGCAACATGGGACTCAATCATAAATGGTCCATGGCTTGCGGTGCACAGACTTGGTAGCACCGGATACACTGCGGCAGGCACACTGCCACGGGACGGTGTCTTTCGGTGCACTGCGGTAGGGGCACTGTAAGTGCTGAGCGGATGTTCAGCCTGCAATGATGCGCCATCCAGGTGGTCCGGAAGGGTGGCATTGGTGTGAGCCTTGCTGGACCGCAGTGTAGGCCTGAGCAAGCGGGCAGTGCGGGCCTACCGCCACGTGGCGTCGCTTCGCAGTTCACAGAGGTAGTGGCACCTCTGGTGCTGAACGGGTGTGCAGCCTGCGATGAGGCCGGGTGCACTGATATGTTCTCTGCCATGGCGAAATCAAGACCCAGAATCAAGTGTGTGACCTGGTGGCCTTCGGTGCGGGGCTGCATGATGTGGAGGGTGCCATGGTCGCTGGCCCCGGGCTTGGTGCTCCCAGCGGCACGTGGTAGCCCCTCATGGAGACACGCCGGTGTCGGAAGGTGAGCATGGAGGCCTGGTTGCGCAGGGGCGGGCAATCACTGCTGGGCAGTGGGAGGGGCTGGGGTGCAGCAGCCTGTGTGCGCAGGGGCGGGCAAGCGAGGATGGCTTGTGCTTTTGTATGGACTCTGCCATTCATGTCACTGGCAACTGTTTCAGAAGAGGGACCTGGGGAACTGCAGTGTGTACCGGCACGTTGTTGGAGACACACCGGTGGCTGCAGGCGAGCAGTGAGGCCTCGGTCTGCAGTGTTGGAACTCTCCCTCCCTCTCTTTCTCTTTCTCTCCATCTCTTTCTCTCTCCCCCTCTCCCTCCCTCTTTCTACCTCTTTCTCTCCCCCTCTCCCTCCCTCTCTTTCTCTCTCCCCCTCTTCCCCCTCTATCTACCTCTCTTTCTCTCTCCCCCTCTCCCCGCCTCTCTCTGCCAATTTCTCTCTCCCCCCTCTCTTTCTCTCTCTCTCTTTCTCTCTCCCCCTCTCTCTTTCACTCTCTCTCTCTGTACTTTGATGGGCGCATGACGGATCTTCTTATCTGTCTTTCTGTCTTGCAGGCTGTGACTTACAGAATGCCCAGAGAAGACCTGCCGTAACTCTATAAGATTGTTGTTTTTTGCTTGTTCTGCAATTGAGTTTTTTATTTAGATTATATGATTTGGATGTATGATTTCCATTTGTCTAGCCGCACCTGTATGTTAGGTGTTGTGATTGTGCGACTTCAGAGGTTTTTTGGGGTTCATGGTTTTGACATGTAGATGTGCATTTTCTTTGTCGGGGGGTGGGGTGGTTTGGTCCGGGGGGTGGTGGAGGTGGGTGTTGTTGCCCTATTGGGGCTCCGGGCTGCATGTTCAGTTGCTCGGGGGCATCTGTTGTTTTTCATGTTTGGCTACAGGCTGTGCTCCCTTGGCTGCTGCCGGTTGTTGTCCGACTTTACACCAGGTCAGAGCAGGTGTTAGTTTCCCGCTGCTAGCGCGCCTTATTGCCTGTTTTGTGATCTTATTGCCGAACTGGCTGGTCGTTGAGAATGTTGTGGAGTGGTGTTGTCGCGGCTTTTTGCTCGGGAACGCCTACTCTGCATCTCATTAGCGATAGTTGCCGGGGTCATCCGTGGCGATATTTTTTGAGGATGCTATCGCCGGAAAACTGGTGATATGAGCTGGTAGCACCGGCTTGTGAATGAGGTGGTAAATTTATCGCGAGTTTGGCTGCGATAAAGTGCGATGACTCGGTGATAGCTCCTTGAGGTTATGCCCCTATGTCTCCTAAACATCTGGGGCCCTACAGATATAAACGTCAAAAATAAGATGTGGGTATCATTGGGGATGATGGTGGCCACGCTATATTACAAAACTATGAGGGGCGAAAGAAAAACCATCCCAGACGATTTGGATAAATGACATGGATTATTGCATGTTCACTGAAAAAACTGTATATATTTCATGAGGATGCCCAAATAAATGGTCACAAATTTGGCAAAAATGTAATGCGTACAGGGGGTACATATGTGAGCCACCTAGAACTCTACAAAGTACGGATCTGGACTGACTGCCACCTGATGGATATAATGTCGTACATTGATTCCCCGACTGAAGATGTACTTTGGATCTAAAATGGTAAACGGCGACAATGATGTCTGAACTTGTCAGTAAGGTGTTATTTGATATGTTAATTGTGTAAATAAAAAGAAATTTTAAAAAAGAGCTTAATCGTCGAATCGTCATGCAACTTCACTTGATGATAAGCAGAGAAGAGGATGGATCATCACACTAAAAGCTTTCCCTAACAGTACCACTCTTCAGAAATGTTGGAAACAGAATGTGTGTTGACCCAGACATTGTGATTCATGTCCGTCAAGTGGGAGACATCTTATACCCAAGCCACAAGACTTGGTCGTCAAGACCACTGACTCCAGCCATTATGAAGAGTCAATCTCCACAATCACCCCATTGTTCAACACTCTACATTTCAACCTTAAGAGGCGTCTTCATCACATGGAGAATGTGTCACACTCTATGAACAACTCAAATGGTATCTTTTTTCAACACAACATTGTGCTCAAACCCATTCCACAACTGCAACTTTTCTTCAAATACTGTTGGGCCATGTTCCTAGATTCAGACTACCGCCACGGTCCCGGACACCAACCCTACCTGCACTCCAGCAATTGGGTCAAGTGTCATTCCTAAATAGTGCTAATACCTGCAACCCGATGCATTGTCACTCCTTACATCAGATACACCTTCTCTATGATAGTTATCCCCTTAAATTCTATTTTCATCTGTATCATACCCACCACTTCAAATTTGCTTTTGTCATACATTTCTGACACCTCTAATCCAGACTGCAGATAACTTAGCAAATGTGTTATCGCACAGGTGTAGGATGAACCTGAATCCGTTAAAACTACAATAGTCTGAAGTCAAAGTGCAGTCTGGCATAACCATCATCAAATTTGTTTATTTTGGAATCAAAAGGCCTGATTCGGTGTATGACAGATGAGACTACATCCGTCGGGCAGTCGAGGACGTTATCTTTGCCATCCTGACGGACTACTGTCTGTAAAATTTAGAGATGACCGCCAGCCTAGGTAAACTAAAAGGAACTGCCGTCACTGAGGTTCCTTTCATATGGTAGATGTCTACCATCTGTTTTTGATGACCGTTCACCAAACTTTTAATATTTTTTAGCTTTTTAGAAACAAACTCCCAAAATGGAGTTTGTTTAAAAAAAACAGAAAACGAATGACCCCCACACCCTGAGAGTTTTATATTGCGTGACCACATGCGGCCCATGACAAAGCATGCATGACTGCTGCCCACCCTGTCTTTTAATGATGGCTTACACCACTCAAACAAAGATTGTGTGTGAGATACCAGGACCACGTGCTTGAGGTGCGCTGCAGCCCAACCTTGACTTCTGACGACAGCTGACACAGAGCATTCCGAGTGGTATACCGCAGTAGAGAGGGGCATCCCTCTCTTTGCCATGGTGCTTAAATGAACAGAACTGAGAAACTACAGGTTACAACATGACTACCACGTTTGAAAATTAACTCTTTGTCTGTGCCAAAGTAGGCCTACTTGGAAAGGCTCAGAAGAATCTAAGGGGGTCCAACACACTCTTGTCCACAGTTTGCATAGAGGCAGTGGGGCAGGTATGGTGCCATATCTCTCACTGGTGCTGCAGGAGCAAAAAGAGTCCAAGTCACTGTTGCATCAAAACTGCTGTTATGTGAAGACTGGGCTCCTGCTCAGATACTGAAAACCAAGTGACTAGAGTGGGATTACAGCGGTGAGGGGGGATTCCCTCAGAACATATCTGGTCCAAAACTGACTGCACGAGTGCAGCTGTTCCATCTTCTACCCGGCAGAGCCACACATGGTGATGCAAAGCATGTCTTAAATAACCTGGAGGAAGCCTACGTCTTTATAGAGGGACCTCACTGTAGCATCGTGCTACAAATAATGACAGACGCCCTTTACGATTTCTCAGGAGCTTTATTCTCTACTCCTTATCTCTACCTCGTCCCTATTCTAACTGCCCACTTCTCTCCTCGCTCCTCCTCTTCCCCTCACCCCAAGGCTCCGCCCCCGCCAGCTACTAGAATGCTCACAACCTTACATCTCCCCCTTTGTTACTAAAGCTTGTGACAGTGCTCACATCTCTTCGATCAACCGTCTCGGTTTTTGAATATCTCTTCTTGGCCGGAGGGACAGGCCTTCAGACACAGTTCCATTGCCGCCCTCAGCGTCCCGTTCCTGACCTATAGGTGTTCGACCATGCCCTTCACAGTGTCCAGTCACAGACGTTGTAGGCCCCAGCGTGAGTGTCTCTTTCATGGTGAGACCGCATCTTTGAAGGTGGGGGGCATTGCGAGTGGTGCGCCTGTTTTCCGACTCAGCCGTCAGCGCGGTACTCGTTCGTCTAGTGACTGTGAGGGGCGTTGCCCGGAACCAACAGTCCGTTTCCTTACTTGGTTCTTGTTTGACCACGACGCAATCCCCTTCCCGAGGCGAGAGAGATCTGGCTCGTCTCTTGTGGTCCGTAGAATTTCTCATGCTCTCCTTGTCAGCGCGATCAGCGTTAGTTACTATTTCTTGGTGAAGATGACCTGATGACACCGGTCTTGATGCCCCCTCCCAAGTGGGTATCCGCGTCCAGATGGGGCGCCCTAACATGAGTGTCGCTGGACATTTGCCTGTCGTGGCATTGGGTGTTGTTCGATATGCTCGAAGCACTTCGTTGAGAGCCATTTGCAAATCTCGTCTATCACAGGTAGCCTGCTGGAGAGTCTCTTTGAGTATGGCCATAAACCTCTCACCAGTGCCATTGGCTTGTGACCACACAGGTGTTATCCGCCGAAGCCGGACACCCACGGATTTCGCAAAGTCGCTGAATTTCCGTCCAGTGAACGATGGGCTATTGTCTGTTTTCAGTTCCTTGGGCACACCACAGGCTGCAAAGACTTCATCTAGAACCGCAATGGTGGCGGCAGCACTGGTGGACGGCACAAACTGGGCAATGGGAAACCGGGAGTACTCGTCCATTATTACGAGAACATATTTGCCTGATTGCATTGGGCCATAAAAGTCCAGGGCTAGTTCGTGCCACACTCCAGGCGGCGGCGGTGTCATCTGACTCGGGGCCGGAAGATCACCGTGCCCTACTATTGGACACTGTGGATACTCTTTCAGGGTGGCATGAAGGGTGGTCTCCAGGGGGCCCGCAGGCGGTCGCGCTTGATCCTCCCCAAGGTGGACATCTTCCTCCACAACGGACAGTCCAAGTGAGTGTGGTGCCCTGGGGTGTCGCGACTTGTAGTCAGCCACGTTGACTGATTTGCCTGGCTTGTACACGATGTCATTGTCATTGCTGACGCGATAGAGAACTTCCACCAGACGCAGCCGCTCGGCCGTCGGCAGGCTAAGGAGACAGTCAGCCTCCGGCCCTTCTATGACGTGGATCACAGCGGGAACTGACATTGTGTTGTGTCTCAGCGTAGTTGAAAACTTCCCGAGGCAAGGGAGGGGCTTCCTGGACATCCAGGTGTAGACCCGAACAAATGCAGGACTCAGGCGCGGGAGGGGTTTCATTTTTTTGTACTCCGTCACCGGAATGTAATTTAGTGACGCTCCGCTGTCCATCACAAATTTTGTGGCATGTCCACCGACGCTGATGTCCAGTCGGGAATATTTCTTAAGTTGGTCCGGGTCGGCAACCATGCTCGCGTATTCAATTGAATATTCTTGTTCGTCTGATGTCGATCTAGAGTCCCGAGAGGGTGATCTCCTCGACCATCGCGATGTCCGCGACTCCCTGCTGGAGTGCGATGATCTTGATGACGACTTTGGGCGACCATGCACCGCTCGCGCATGTTGCCGGCAAGTGTCACTCCGCGACGTCACGGGCGGTTTCTTTCCTTTCTCGCGGCGATACTCTCCGCACATGGCTTCAAAGTGACTGCTCCGACCACACTTGCGGCACTGCTGGCCCATAGCCGGGCACACTCTGGAGTGTGGGAAGTCGTACCCGCATCTGTAACATTTTTGTGCTGTCGCCTTCTTCACATAATCATGTCGTCTGTTGTTTCTCCCCGAGTCCGGTCGACGGTGCCCAGAATGGCGCCGGCGCGATGATGGCCGATCGTGTCGCCCGCGCTCCCTGGACCCTCGGCGAGGGCGACCGGTTCGCACCTGACATATCTGCTCTCGGCGTTCCGTACGCCCTGCTTCCATGGTCTTGGCCTGCTCCTCGGTCTGGTCATGCACTCTCGTCAGTTCCTCTATTTCGTCTAGGGTGTGACTTTTCTTTAACAATTTTCTTCGGAGGGTCTCAGATTGACAGCCGTCAATGACACGCAGCCGTATGGCATCCTCCGTAGAGAATGCTTCAAAGTTGCAGTGGCGTGCCAACCGTCGTAGTCGGGTTATGTATGTGTTCATCGCTTCATCCTTTACTTGGTGCGCCCGCTGGAACACATACCTCTCGTAGTCTACATTTTTTTTGTGTAAAAATTTCTTATCCAGGGCTTCCCGTACCTTGGCGTACGTCCCTGCATCCGCAGCTGGGATTTCCTTAATTATCTTGCTAATGTCCTTTCCCACGAGGTTTCGAAGCGCAATCAGTTGGTCCTCATCGCCGAGGACCTTGGAACCTTTGATGTAGTCCTCAAAGTCCTCGATCCACTCCTCCCAACGAGGGCCCATGCTGCTACCGACTACAAGCGTCAGGGGCTCCGGAGGGCGCAGATGTGACAGCCCTATGACGATGGGTTTGGCCTCCTGTCGGGTCGGTGATCCTTGATTCGACATTGTGAATCCCGTGCGCTCGGGTCAGTTCACTTCAGTCGGCTTGCGTGCTCGCACCTGCGTTTGTAGCACACTTGTCTCGGGTTTGCTCGTGCTTGTTTGTTTCTTTGTCTTGGCTTTGCTTGTGCTTGTTTGTTTCTTCGTCTTGGCTTTGCTCGTGCTTGTTTGTTCCTTTATCTTGGCTTTGCTCGTGCTTGTTTGTTCCTTTATCTTGGCTTTGCTCGTGCTTGTTTGTTTCTTTATCTTGGCTTTGCTCGTGCTTGTTTGTTCCTTTGGCTTGGCTTTGCTCGTGCTTGTTTGTTCCTTTATCTTGGCTTTGCTTGTGCTTGTTGATGACTTATCCTGGGTATGCTTATGCTTGTTTGTTCTCCCTCAGTGAATCCTAGGCGCCTGACTTCAAGATGGCCGCCAATTCACTTTAATGGGGGGTGTCCCAGGAGGATTGCCTGACTTCAAGATGGCCGCCGTCCCTGCACACACGCGCGAGGCTCTCTCCCGGCTCATTCAGTCTACTACAAGTTGGACTCACCGGCGGGCATCTTCAGGGGTGGCACCCTCCAGTCCCTGCTCATTCACGGCGGCGACAGCTACCAGGTGAGGTCGGGGTGGGCTCCCGCCTTGTTCTGCAGCTTCCCGCTCTTCTTGCGCGCCGACCCTGCCAAAGCTCACGCATCGGGCGTGAGATTAGCCGGCAGCGAGGGATTTTCGGTCTTCGTTTTTCTTTTATTTTTTTTTGCGCGCTCAACAGCGCTTACAGGCAGGCTTTTGGAGACAGCGTCTCCAGCGTCAGGCACCTTCTCCTTCACTCTGGGGACACGAGGCGGGGTCGGGGTAGGCTCCCGACTTCCGTAGTCACTGGTGGCATCCAGAGGTGCTCAATCGCCTCAGGCAGGTCCGGTTCTTCACCACGCTCCAGGGCTCTGTAACTGGTGTGGGCTTGCTCATCCCACCCTCGTCGCCAGTTGTAGCATCGTGCTACAAATAATGACAGACGCCCTTTACGATTTCTCAGGAGCTTTATTCTCTACTCCTTATCTCTACCTCGTCCCTATTCTAACTGCCCACTTCTCTCCTCGCTCCTCCTCTTCCCCTCACCCCAAGGCTCCGCCCCCGCCAGCTACTAGAATGCTCACAACCTTACACTCACCACTTTCAGGGCCTGTGCTTAGCAACTGGCAGATAGCAGGATCACCATTCTGTGAATTAATTATTCATGTACACAAAAGCCTGAATGCACACAAGAGCTTTCCAACACCAGACATTCCTAGAGGCTTCAGAAATTGAATATGTAGGGGTGTATGCGAAAATCAGGGAATTTGCTTTTGTGTAATTACGCAGAATTTCTGCAGAATAATGTGCAATTACATAAAAATGCAAAACTTGCCTTTGGTGCTGTATTTTAACTCAAAAGGCATCCTCGCGTCCACTTTGGCCGTGACTATGCATTTCTTGATAAAATAACAGTGCAAACAAACAAAAGAACCGCAACCAACTGCCACTCGCTGTCTGTCGTCCATGTTGTTCTAAAGCATGCGCTGTAAATATTTATTGCGAATGGCACATAAGTGGTACGTTTTTACAGCAAATGGTATGGAATTAAGTGCTGTGGTATAATAACATAATTTCAGGAATTCTGTATAGGAGCAACGAGAAATATACCTGAATTTACGCTAAGTTTGTCAGTGCAGCTCACTAAGGAAGAGTTTCACAGAACATACCTGTCACAATTATTTGCAGCACTAAAGCCATAAAATGTAAGACTAAAAGGGATCATGCAAAAAGGTTGACCAGAACCAGGGCCGGCTTTAGCACTGGTGGCGCCTGGTGCGGCAATCCCTTTTGGCGCCCCTACACCCCTGGACCACCTCCTCGGATTCTCTCACTACCACCTGCAAAAGTGCCCCTCATCTCTCCAATCATAATATATTGTTAAACAGAGCGCCCCCCTTGAGGTTACAGAGCTCCCTCCACAGGTCAGCGCCCAGTGCGGCCGCACCAGTCGCACGGCCCTAAAAAGCCGGCCCTGACCAGAATTCCAAAGCTGAAAACCGGAACCACCCTGGGGGATGCTGTGAAGGTCAGCCCTAGCTCAGGGTGAGTAGGCCTTGCAATGCAGCACTCCTGCTCCTTTAATGACTGGGGCTCGGAAGAGGGACATGGAAGTAATGACCGAAAAAGTGCGTTAGAACTGAGGAGATGCCTTTCAAATGGAACCCCCAAATGGGTGCATGTTATCCTGCATTATGCACGCCACGGGTACCCCTGCTCGCCCAAAGCCAGTTACCAAGGCTCTATGTAGCCTTTCTCTGTACTAATAAAGGCTCACAGGTTTTGTTGCTGATTTTTACACGAAAATAGATGGGAACATTGTTTCCTGACCTGTATTTTTATTTTTTACGGAAAAAATGAAAAGTATTATGCTACCCAATACAGCAGCCTAGAGGCCCTTTTTCCTTCCTTACACTAGGCCCCGTGGCCTTGTTACGTCATTGCTTACGCTGCTGACGTAGATGGAAACGGTGCCTTTTCTGGGACGATCTGGAAACTTCTCTGTCTCGTGCTCTTTTCCGGGACTTGCACGACAGCCGCACTGGGGAGGGCCATCTGCGCAGGCGCTAGATTAGAACGCTAGATTGTTCTCCGATATTCCCACAGCCCTTTCTGCTCCCTGTAGTAGCTATTCTTATACCCCTTGGATCAGCAGGAGGGACCTGTCAATCAACTGACAAGCATAGCAGGAGCCCAATGCAGTTTCAAGCCCCCTTATTTGGCGAGCCCGCTCATGTTTTACTTTCAAATTGCCAATTTCCTGCATTGCTCCATATTCATCCGGTCTAGTGCACGTGAACGAAAATTTAAAGACAGACTAGCACGTTAGTCGAGCCCCATAACAGCGCAGGGAGAAACGTATTTCTCAGGGCAAGTGCAGCAGTACCGAGAGAAATGAATAGTTAGATGCTGGAAGTAGGGGTGGGGACGGGAGGGGCGCTGCACCACCCCTAAAAATAACCATGCGGCAATTCATTTGTGTACTTTATAGTTTTACCATTGAAATTGCATGCCTATGCTCTATTAATGGCCTATTCAAAGTAAAATGTGGTGTCTATAAATTACGGTGCGCTACCACTCCAGTGCTTTAAAATACGCCACCAGCTGCATACCACACCCTTACCACTCCTCTTTGAATGGGCGTGGCATATTTGGTGCACTCGTGTTTTTTTGTGTGACACTTGGATTTTTCAGTCCTATGACTCGAATAAAGTAACATTAATTGCTGCACGCCCACTGTGAAAATGATTGCAGCACCACTGGAGTGATGTATTCTAAGGGGAGCTCCAGAGCTTTGAGTGGGATGAACAAAGTGTGTAGGGGGAATGTCTCTAAAAAGGCATGGCCTGTGTAATTAAAGGTGTGGCTTTAGCACTTAAACGAAGGAGCATGTTTACGAAAAGTTTACGCAATGCAGAGAAGCAAGCGCTGTACCTACAAAGATATGGCATTCTTCAACTGCATACATGCACTGGCGTACTTGAGGCTGCTTAGCCCCAATACAGACACCCTTCCATCATGGTACAAAGCGCCTGCATGATGCATCATGCATTGAAAGAGGAAGTAACATGAGAAAAAAGCTAATTTCTACTTTTTAAGCCATGGACATCATTGCTGCACCCACAATCGACTTGGAGCACTACATCTTCCTAGGGAACCTTAACTTCCAGCTCGGTGACGCCAACTCCACCAACCTCCTAGGAAACGTGAGCAACATCGGACTCAAGCAGCTAGTAACCGACATACCCACATAGCAGGAAACATGCTCGGCCGCATCTTCAACTCCAGCAACATTTAGATACACCCACACCACACCATTTACCTAATACGACCACCACAGTATACACTTCACCGTTGCAGGATCCAACTTCCTTTCCCCGGCCCCATCACATCCATGCTCAAAGACTGGAAAAGGTTATCAGATGATCAGTGGAATGACATGCTCCACTCCTGCCCCCCAGACTCTACATATGACCCGAACAAGCAGCAAATAACTTCGCCCAGTGGATCACAAAATGCACCAATGCCATCGCCCTTGCCAAGACACCCAAGACCATAGAGCAAAAAAAGAGCGAGCTGGTTCACCGAGGAGCTACACTCCACCAAATACAACTGCAAGCAACTTGAAAGGAAGTAGCACACCTACAAAAAAACCAGAAGACTGCACCACCTACAGGTCTGCTCTCAACCAGTACCACCGCTTCCTGAAAGAAACCAAGAAGGACGCCCTAACATACTGCATCAAAGCCAGCGCAAGCCACAGCAAACAACTCTTCGCCTTCGTGAAGGAGTTCACCAATCCTGCAGCCGTCAAGAACAACATTGCTCCCTCCCAGGAAGCATGCGACAAACTCGCGGACTTCTTCCATGACAAGATCTCAGCCATCGCTCCCTGCCAGGAAGCATGCGACAACCTCACAGGCTTCTTCCATGACAAGATCTCAGCCATCTACAATACTTCGAAGGCCAAACCTCTGCCACAGGCAGCATCAACCAGCTCACACCCATGAACACAAATGCCAAACACCCACTGGGAACCCCTCACCTCGCTAGACACTATCAACATCATGAACTCCGTGCACTCTGGGGCATCCACCAATCCATGTCCCCATTACATCTTCAACCTCAGAAGCAAGACTATCGTTGACAAACTCAGTAAGGACATGAACACATCCATCACTGCGTCCTCCTTCCCTGAGGAATGGAAACACGATGAAGTGAGGCCCGTTCTGAAGAAACCATCCACTGACCCGACCAATATGAAGAACTACCAGCCCATCTCTTTACTCCCCTACCCAGCAAAAGTCCTTGAGAAAGCGATCAACCAGCGACTCACCCAACACCTAGCAGACCTCAACCTCCTGGACCCCTCCCAATCCAGATTCAGAACCAACCATAGAACCGAGACAGCCCTGATCACAGCCACTGACGTCATCAGAACCTTCTGGACCACGGGGAAACAGCAGCCCTGATCATCCTGGACCTTTTTGACGCACTTTACACCTGATCAACAGACTCCACCACATTGGGATTCAAGGAAACGCCCTCAAATGGATTGCCTCATACCTCTCTGGCTGGACCCAAAAGAACTGTCTCCCGCTGTTCACTTTAGAGCCAAAGAAGATCATGTGCTGGGTTCCCCAGGGTTCCTCCCTCAGCCCGACCCTCTTCAACACCCACATGACCCCCTGGCGGACACCATCAGATCACACGGACTGAACATCATCTCCTACATCAACAACACGCAACTCATCTTCCAAAGACCCCTCACCACAAAAGCACATTTTAACAGATGCATGATGAACGTTGCAGACTAGATGAAGGGGCAACCGTTTTAAACTCAACTTGGAGAAAACAGAAGTCCTCAAATTTAGAAATAACACTGTGGGAGCTCTGCACACCCCCTGACCCAACAGACCATGCACAAAACCTCAGAATCGCCTTGGATAACAAGATATCCTGAAGAAACAAGTAAATGCAGTCTCTTTCCCCTGCTTCAACACCTTTTGAATGCTCCAGAAGATCTTCGGGTAGCTCCCGGTAAACATCAGAAGAACTATCACATAAGCCTTCAACACCAGCAGACTGGATTACGGAAACACGCTGTACATAGGAATCACTGTATGCCTCCTGAGGAGACTCCAAACAATACAGAACTCAGCAGCAAGACTCATACTCAACCTTCCTAGAAGGACCCACATCACACCCCACCTCAGGAAACTACACTGGCTCCCGATCCCGAAGAGATGCCAGTTCATGATGCTGACCCACGCCTACAAAGCCCTACACGATGAAGGACCAGCATACATCAACAACCACCTAACCTTCCACCAGCCATCCAGACACCTCTGTTTCACCTCCCTCTCCATCGCAGACACCTCATAAATCTATTGAGCCAACAGCGGAGGACTCTCCCTCTCGCACCTGGCAGCCAAGGCTTTGAACAACCTCCCTTTGCACCTCAGAAGCTTGCCATCACTACAACAATTCAGGAGAGATCGAAAGATCTGGTTATTTGTACAAAAAACCTCCACACAGAGACTACAGCTACAGCGCCTCGAGACCCTCATGGGTGAGTTGCAGCGCTTCAAAAATGACTGATTGATTGAATGATGGTTGGGTGCATACCATTTTGGCGCTATCGAAAGTTTACTGATTTCAATAATTCTGGGATTAGGTCATATACCCTGGGTGGATGCACGGGAACAGCCATCCTCCAGCCATGGAATATCTACCACTGCGAAATGAAAGACAACGCAGCTCAAACTGCTGCATTGCATTACATTTCTTTACAAAGTCAAGCAGGTCAGCTCAAATCACCTGTTGCATGGCTTTGCAAATCTTACTTAAACCTTTGAGATGCCTTGCATGACACATGGACAATGCAAGGACGTAGTAAATCTGGGCCTGGATTTCTGTGATTTTCATAGTCTGTCACCCAACCGATTTTGTGTGACTCTCTGAGCTTTCTATTATTGCATCCAGATATATAACACAACAACTGACATACACATACACCAGCCAGGACTATTGGCTTTGTCAAAGAATGTCACCAGTTTAAGAAAAAAAGTAACAACAGTGATTTTGTTGTAAACAATTAATATTGAAAACATTTAAATTTTGAAATTATGAGACTGAATTAAACATTACTGAGTCCTGTAGAAGGGGTAGTGGTATTCACACCGTCCTAAACACTCCTGTTCTGTACATTCTATGCTAAACATGTACACCCTGTATTTCTCCATGTCTCCTTCCCTCTTCAACACCCTGTTTTCACCCTCTCCTGAATGCACTTCCTCCCATCTCCTTCATTTCACCACCCCAAACACACATCACACCAACTCTTCTGTAAGCACTGCATTTTCTTTTACTTTCAGCCTGTCAATATTTTAACTACTGCGTACCTTCTTCACACACATTTGAACAGAACCACAACTGCAACTGGAATACATTACCTCCTCGAAAGTCTTCCTCGCCACATGACTAACAAAGTGAGCTTCAGCTCCACACCAGAACCCTCAAAAGCAAAAAAGTCAGCCTCCCATGCCTCCCATCCCTTCCCAATATTGCTGACGCATTACACCCTTGACCTCTATAAGAGGCGGGCCGGCCCAACCCTTCAGCCTGTTTTTTTGTTTCTGCGCACGATTACTCTCCAGATGTACGTTCAGGTAAGGGGTTCCTGCTATAGCAGGTACATGGGTCCCTGGTTGGTGGTCCTGCTCTAGCGGACTTGTGGGATCTAGGACCCTTCCTTCCAGCGGTATCCTACAGGGCCGGTTAAGCTCTGCCGGGGTGGTTTGGGGCCCTGCCTTGCGGCTCTTTCTGACAATGGTTTGGTACTTTGTCTGTGTCCTGCCCTCCCGTCGCAGGGATAGGTGCGGGGGGGCCTTTTTTTCCCCTCCCCGAGTCTCCTGTGCTTTCACTGGGGGGTGCCCCTGTGTGAGACGGGCAGTTGGCAGGGTTGAGCATGGGGGCCCAGCAGGACGTTCTACGGGCCACCCCCCCCATTGCTGTATTCATCCACCATATTCACGGGTTCGGATGCCAGCTTCTCGTCTTGTCAGATTAGCACGGAGCTCCATAGCTAAAGCTGAGGCTGCACCTGGGCGCTCGGGTAAACAGAGCCCTGCGCCAGTGTATTTGGTGACTAGGATGCGTGAGGACTCCTGCGTGTCATATGGAGTTTTATACACTTACATCCGAATGCCTCACGCGTGTGCAAGTTACCAGACAGAATTAGTCTTATGCTTCTACGCGTGTCCTTCAGGGGTCTCGCTGCGGCCTACGCTCTCTGTCCCGAGGGGCTGGCTGCCAGCAGCGGGGCTTCTCTCTTCCTTTTTTCTGTGCTCCTCTGAGCTCATGGGGCTTACCGGCTTGGGCCTGGGTGGGTGCAGTCCCCGGCGTGGCTTGTTTCGCCCGTGGCACTCATGTTTGGTGGCCTGACCTCTCCTGCGGGACTTCCGCACGCCAGGCTGGCCGGGTCTTCTTGGGGGTGGGGTGCCGCTTGCCATCACGGTTTCTGTCTCTACCTCCGAGGGGCGTGGCTGTTTCTCTCTCAGGTGCGGCCGGTCCTGCTGTTCAGTGAACATCTGTCTCCCTCTCGCTTATTCGGTTCCAAGGGCTGTCTGCATTCAGTCTGGGCTGTGATGTATGAGCAGTGTTTTTCTTACCCTCTGTATTGGACCTGCGTGCGGCGTGTTCAGTGTGGCATCTATGTCATGTGGGGGCGTAAAAGACCGTCTTCGAGCTCCAGTGGTGCAATCAGTTAGTGCGCGGTCCTTCTACAGCAGTACATGCACTGAGCCATGCCGAGGTTGTGAGTTCGTACCTCACCTGGAGCAGCTCAGTAGTTTTTTATAAATCATTTCTCTAAAGGTACGGTTTAACCTCAGAGTAAAGACTGCCCTTGCTTGAGAGTCTTTATTTTTAATCCGAGTCTCGGTGCTGGCGCTGGGTCAGCGACCGCGCCCCCACATTATTACTTCCCGGTGTCGCGGGATGTCTTGGTGGAGCCTGTTCTTGGATCTTGTTTTTCCCTTGGGGCTCTCTCCTGTTGACTGCCCATCTGCTGATCCTTTGTCGCAGGCGCCCTCCTCTCCCCTCCATGGCTGTTCGTCTCTCCAACGGTGCGTGCAGCACCCTGTGCCTGTTCCTCCATCCAGGGTACATGCCAGTGGGTCCCTGTGGTTCTGCCCTTGGGTTCCCGGCACCCAAGGGGTTCCAGGTGGTGGGGAGATTTGGTGTTCCAACGGGCTAGGGTGCGCAGTTCCTCATTTCCGTCTCCTGTCTTCTGCCCCGCATGCTTGTGTGGCCCAGTTGGCTGTTTTTTCGGGTTCTTTTTGGGCTTGGCTTTTCGTCCCGTTCCTGTTGGCATGACTCACTGTTTTGTCTTGTGCCTCGGTTGGCACAGGCTATCACAGGACGAGGGTTCGGAGTTTCGCTATGGGTCCAGAGGTCAGTGGTTTTTCTGCCTGTGTCCATTCCGCCCTGATCATGTCTGCTCACGTCTCCCCCTTGTGCTTTCATGGTGTCACATCGTGGTTTTGGTTCATGCAGTGCTTTTGGGGGCTCTGTTGTGGGGCCGTCTTTTGCCTCTTCTCGCGTCCTGGGTGACCTCTGTCTCAGGATCATGGATTCTGCCTCCTACCTTGCCGCCCTGCTGTCCCCTGTTTTCAGTTATGGGACTCGCCTGCTCGTGCCCGGTGGGGGTTGATCGTTGAGTGGGTTGCTACCTTTTGATGGCGTTTGCTGGGTCAGGTCGAGGATTCGGCTCGCGCCTTTTCTGCGGTTGGTCATTGGCCAGTGCTTGCTGTGGCACGGTTAGCTGTGTTTCGGGTCCTCCCGTGTTCGGCTGGGACCTGTCCCCCTTCCTCGCATGGTCTCGGCCTGTTTCGGTGTGGTGGCATGCTGTTCTGATGCCGGGCGCTCCCCCTTGGTTTGTCCTCTGCCCCACTGGTTTCAGGTCCCGTCTGGGTCCCATGGTTGGGGTTCTGGTGTTGCTCTCGGCTTCTACCTGTGGCTCCTCTGGGCTGCCAGGTCCTGTGGACTTGTGGTTGGTCTTGTGCCTCTGTGGCGCAGGCTCACACGGGACTAGGGTTCAACTCCGGCCTACGTCTTCCTCTGTTTCCTTGTGGGTGCCTTCGGTTGTCCCGGTGGTCTCCTTGTCCCTCGGTTTCCGTTCGACCGTTGGTTGTGCCCCGCGGAGTTGGTCCGGTCTGGGTTGGTAGTTGGTGGTGCCCACTTCCTCCCCCTTCTTCTGGGTTGCAGGCCGGGCGCTCGGTTCCCGTCTCTCCCTGTCGGCAGGTAGGTCCTGCGGTCTTCTTTTTCTGGTGTCCTTTTCCTGGGTGATTGTGGCCTTTACCGGCCTCTGGGGCTGAGGCAGGGGCTTGAGTTCCCGGTTTGTGCATGGACCGTGACTGCCTGGGGCTCCCTGGTGCTGTGGGCTAAATCTCCTGTGGGGCCCATGTCTTGGGTGTGTTGTGGCTCCGCGTCTTCGGGCACTTCCGTATTGGGCCAATGGTCTTTCTGTTCTGGGTTCCCCTTCCTGGGTGATGGCGGCCTTTGCCGTCCTTTGGGGCGTGCGTGGGTTCCCAGTCAGTGCTGGGTCGTTTGGTCTGCCTTCTGTCGCCCGTTCTTTGGCTTATCTGGGGTTTGCCCCGGCCTTGCGGGGGCTTCTTGTTGCTCTCCTGGTCGGTTTCTCCCCTGCCTTGTGCTCCGGCGGGTTTGCAGGGTTCGCCCCTGTTGACTTTTTAGCACGATGGTGCTGTCCTTGCCTGGGTCACTTTTATTCTGGTTTGTGTCCCTGGTGTTGGGTCTTCGGCCTTCTCACCCGGGCTCCCGGCTTTGCACTTTCCTAGGGTCCCTTTTCTTCCAGGGGTTCTGGGTAGGGGTGGGCGGAATTTGCGAAATCCACTTTCGCAAATTATCGCGAAAATGTTAAAAATTATCGCAAACACGCGGAAATATCGCGAAAATACGGACGTTTTTTTCTCGCATGTTCGCAAGATTTTCTGCATGGTTGCGGCTCGCCGACTTACCCATGTGGTTGCTCGCGGGCGCGGCCATCTTGTTTTCAGTTGTCTCGCGGTGCATGATCGCGAGAAGAAAGACGTGATCGCGCGACGCATGACGTTACTGCGGGCGCGAACTGTCGCGAGACAGCGCAAATGGCTAAAAACAATACAACATCTCATGGAGAACGCGACCCGATCAAGAAAACTTGTCGGCGAACGCAGGGATTCAGGTAAGGCGATCGCGCGCGCGCGAGAATGTATTATTTTACAGCGCAAGCAAGAAACAAATTATCGCCAAGCTGCGGAATGTGGAAATATTGACATTTTCGCGCTTTCCACGGAACGTGAAAATGTCAAATTATCGCAATTTCTGCGAACGGAACGAAATTTTAGCCCAGGCCTAGTTCTGGGCTTGTTTGGCCTGGCCAGGGCTTTTGTCCTGTTGGTGGTGCTCGCCTGGGTGCTTCTCCAGTGGCGTCTGCTACTGCGGTTGGTGGACTTGGGAGCTGTTGCTCACTGGTCCGTGTTATGCCTCTGTGGGCGCGGGTTTTGTGTCCTGCCCCTGCTTTCTAGCTTTCCCTTGGTGGTTTTTGTTTCCGGCGGTGCTTTTGGGTGTCTGGGGGTGCTGGGCCTCCTGGTTCTCCTCCGGTGTCGATTTTGTATCCTCTTCTTCTTTGTCCCTGGTTTTGGGGTTCTGGGGCCTGCTGGCTCAGGTGGCTCCCTGGAAGTGTTGACATGGCTCAGGCTCTTTTCGCCCAGCTCTTCTGTCCTTCTCACCTTTGGTGTGTTTCTGCCTGTGACTTTTCCTCCCTGTGCGCTCCTGTTCATGTCGGTGTTTCATTGTTCGGCTGGGCCGGGCCTGGTTGTTGGCTGGCTGTGTGGCAGCCTGGGTTCTCGCTTCGGCGGCTCGCTTCCTTCTTGTGGTACAATGCAGGGATGGTTTGCTTGGTCCCTGTGCAGAGCGGTCTCGCTCCTCCGTGCTGCATTCCCCTCCCTGCCAGGCTCTATGTGCTTTATTCTACATGGTGGCCTCTGGTGGAGATTCGCTTCCTTTCTGGTGGCTTGGCATTGGGTCTGGTCCCTTTCGTTCTTCGGGCTCCGTGGCCGACCTTATGGCCTTTCTGCTTTTCGCTGTTGGCCGGTTGGGTTCCCTTGGTGGCCGGGTCTCTTTGGTGTCGTTTCCTGTGCCTTCCTAGGTCTTTTTTGCCTTGTGCCTACCTGGGTTCTCGGTCCCTTCCGGGGGGTCCTTTGTGCGACTGGGGTCCGTGTCCCACCTGTTTATATCCTTGCGGGTGGGTTTGTGGTGCCCTTCGTTTTTTTGGTTGTTCGGTTGGCATACTGGGTTCCTTTTGCACCCCTATCCGTTCTTGCGGCTCCTTCCAGTCTGTTTGATTGAGTCTGGTTCCGCTGCCCCGTTCCTCTGGTAGTTTCAGCTCTCTTGCGGTTGGTGGTCTACCGTGCGGTGTTGCTGTGTTTCTGTCGGACTGCTGTGGCTTTTTGTTGGTTCGCTGTAGTGGGGATGCCCTCGGTTTCTTCGGTTCCTCTGTCTGGGCTTTTGCTCCCCTCTCGCTTTTGGATGTCCGTTGGGCAGTCTTGATGTGTTTGGACTGGCTTGCTGCTTTCTGTTCTGGGGCCTGTTTGCTGTTGCTTTTGGCTCCGTGCGGTCTGGGTCCGTGCCTTCTCTGTCCTCCTTCGGCCTTTGGTTAGGGCGGTTTTTCTGGCAGCCCTACGTGTCTTGGGGGTCCGGGTTTTCGGCCCTCCCGGTGTCTCTCTGTCCCGGGCTGGTTCTTCCTACTCGTGGTTACCTCTCTCTTGGGTGGTCTTTCCACTCGTCTGGTCTTTTGGGTTTGCCCTCTTCCATTGGCGTCCCGTTCTGGTCCGTTGGTTTCTTGTGAGTTTCCATGAAGCCTCTTGGCTTTGGTATGTGCTCACTTTGTTAGTCTTGTGGCGAGGAAGAATTACGAGGAGGTAATGCCCCGGTTACTTACCGGTAATCTACATTACTCCGAGTATAGTCTTCCTCGCCACGTGAGTTGCCATCCCTACCTCCCTGTCTGGCTATCGGCTTCATGTTTATGCTTGGTAGTTTCAGGCTGAAGGGTTGTGCCGGCCCGGCTCTTATAGAGGTCAAGGGTGTAATGGGTCGGACATATTGGGAAGGGATGGGAGGCTTTGTTAGTCATGTGGCGAGGAAGACTATACTCGGAGTAATGAAGATTACCGGTAAGTAACCGGGCATGATCATTGCTCTGTGCGCTCCACAGAGAGGCCAAGGTTTGTATGACCATGTATTCCGGACACCTTTATGAATCACTAACAGGCACTGTTTGACACTAGCACAACCTTCAGTCTCCACTCCAGAGCTCTCAATCATGGCCCTGGTAACACTTTGAGGTAACTCAATTCAAAGTATGCCTCATACTGGAGTAATGTGATACCCGGAAAAAAAATGCAGAAACACATCATCCTAGAAATAGCAAAGTCTCATAAAGAAAGCAAGATTAAGTAAAAAAAATATGAAACATAAACAGGAATTAAAAACCAAGATTAAGTAAAAATGTGAAACATAAACAGGAATTAAGTCTCTGACATGGACTGCCTTAACTTTTTCACATTCAATGTTCAGAAATCGATCAGTGTGTTGTTTGTAAAGTTAAGGACATGATGTCCGTTTTCAATTACTTCCAGTTCTGAGGCACAGGTGCGACCCAGTTCACTTAAAGCGCTGGGTCGCTCTCCTGTCTAGGGTGCTACTGTGAGTCGTGTATTAACCTGAGCAGACCGATGTAGTCCAGGGCCTTACAAAGAGATGTATGATTGAGAGATGTCTTTTCTGGTTTTATGAAAGCCGTGTGACTTGAGGGGAGGTGTAAGGGTTTTACTAAGAGGCTTGTCAACTAAATGATAGCTTTGCCAAATCAAGTCTTAATGAGAGCTGGGAAACTTGAGTGAAAGATCTGTTGTCTCATTTCAATCAACTTTATTTCGTTCATAAATACAGACCATAAAAGCACACAATGCATTTAAATGTTTAAAATATGCAATGTGTACACATTATTACAGATGTGAAGAATCTGATTAGTAATGTAAAGTTTCCAAATGTCTCAAACATTTTCTGTCATAAACCAATTGATTGACGAAGGAAACTATAGAATGTCATACTTTAACATTACCCATATTGCACAAATATAAAAAGCAGGTCTATGACCACTAAAATTTCTATCAATCAATATTGGTTTTAAAAAACCCTTCCTTGAAAGTGCAATAACATTTACAGAAAAGTACAAAGTGCAATGTAGACTGCTTTGCCTTCCCATCACAGGGACAGTGTATTCCTTTTTTTTACTCTATTTACTTATTTTTGGAAACGCTGCCATATGATGTACTACATTCATCCTAAAGCATGTTCATGTTTAGTGATGCCTTGTTTTGTTTATGAAGGTCAGATACTGTGGCAGGCCTAAGAACAACATGATGAAAAGACATATAGTGTTGGACTGTTTCTGAGTTTCTAAAACTTCTTATGATCCAAAATCAGACATTTGAGTTCCTTTTTCTGGAGTCACACCATAGATTTCGGGTTTTCAAAAAAAGATTGATGATTAAATTATTGAAAACTCTTTCTGATAGAGGTCAACAAAGGTATATTCAAAACATGGTCAAGGTCAAGACAATCCTTTATAATATCCCTAGTGAGCGAAATCTCAGGCTTGGACCAGATCACATACCAAAGGAGAACAGGCTTTATATGAGCACTATCTTCCAAGTATGGAATTCCCAGTTCCTTATGGGCAATACATGCTGAAATGGATTGGAGCAGAGATAAGTGTCTTATAGGAATAGGTTGTCTTGTCTTTGAAGAAAAACGGTATCGAAATACCCCATATACTGTCCCCATATAGAATAGCAGAGAGAGGTTTGTTATTCCATGCATTACTGAGTACCGAGTTAACTGGAAGAGTGCTCTGTAGCCTTGACATTGCTAAGCACTGTATAATCCATTCTTTAGTCTGTGGTCTAAAGGCTACTGAAAGCCATACCTAGCCAGCCTTACACTGAATCTTTGCTGAGGGACTACTTGCACGGAAGAAGACCTCACACTGGTCTAGAACAGTTTGATATTTTTTATGCATTCCCAAAGGAAGAAGCAATGTTCAGTTCTTTGTTTTTCATGTCAAGATAACGGACTGGGTTTAAGTGTAGAGACCACTAAGCACTTTGAAGGTCATAGTTTTGAGGAACAGGAAGATAGCTCAGTGAGTCAATACACATGCTCCCGAGATCTATGTGTAACCCATAGGGGTTAGGGTTGAATCCCACAGAGGACAAGAAATGTCCTGCTTTTCCAATCTCAATAAAATTAGTACCATTGGGTAATAATATTCTTTTACTAGTGAGTTTGTGGTGTGCACTGTCCAAATGGTAATTGCTAAACACGTTAATACATGCTACATGGTGGGAAAGATAGAACGGACGATTTCCTTTGGAGAACATGGGCAGTCAGTCTTACTTTTTATTCTTTCAATCATCAACTATTTCTTCTTGTTGGGACGGTAAAGATCCACTGAGAGGCTCTGGAGAGAGAGCACCCTTGCCTCGAGTTGCTCATCGTGAGCTGAATGTTTTGACCCCCATATCAGCACACAAGGTGATTATGTGTGTGCATTGGAGGTAGAGTATATAAAGTATTGAGACCCAGAGTGAGACTTTGTGATCTAGAGGGACATATTATGTGCGCCCTCTTCAGGCCGAGAGTGACTACCATCTACTAGAGGGACATATCATGTGCGCTCTCTTCTGGTCGAGAGTGACTACCATCTGCTAGAGGTACATATCAAGAGCGCCCTCTTCTGGTCGAGAGTGACTACCATCTGCTAGAGGGACATATCATGTGTTCCCTCTTCTGGTCGGAGTGACTACACTCTGCTAGAGGGTCATATCATGGGCGCCCTCTTCTGGTCGAGAGTGACTACCATCTGCTAAACCCCTCCCATGGGCGAGTCTCCCTCTCCTCCCATTTCCCACTTAACTGCGTCTCTTTACCTTTCAATTTACACTACTGACAACGAGATTTGGTTCCTTAAAAGGACGCAGTTTATTCATCATACATAAAATGGTTGTACATTCTGCAAATTCACTGGTCATTCTTAAACATCCATGTTATCGCATACTTTCATTGTCCTTGTACCCACATTCCTTGTGGTCATGTGCTCCCAGGCAGCGTCTTTTTTGCTGGGTGCCCCTTTGACTGGGCCTCTGTGTTCGCAGTTCCAGACTTCAACATGCTACCAAATTTGGTGGGTATCCATCAGGACCTGCCTGGGCTGCAAGTGCTGTTCCGCTTGCCCTGGATCCACTGTTGGCACCTCGCCTGCTCCTCAGGGGCCCTGCTGTGTGGCATCCCTGGGACCCTGTGTGAGCATTTCATCTACTCTGCCTGTGGCTGTGCGCCGTCCTTAGCTCCCTCAGTGCCCCTACCATGAGGCATCCCAAGGACACTGTGTGAGCCTTCCATCTACCTCTAGTAATTTTTCTCCCTTTTGTCTATCTTTCCTGGGTTTCTTCTGCCACGCTACCTATGGTTCCCTTCCTTCCTTCCTACCATAATAGAAACCCATTTGCTCTAGTAGCCCCACGATGTTTAACAGGAACATGTCCATGCCCACCCCTGTCAGGTGTATGCAGTCATCCGAATAGTACCCCGGGGACCTCAAGTTGATGAAACCGTGTCTCACTAACCCCATATTTTGGCCATTGTAATGTTCAGCTTACATCTGGACTTCTCCACTGCCCCCAGGTCCAAGGCCACTCTCCATGCTTTGCACACTATTATCTATAAAAATATCACCTTGGCTCGGCGTACCAGTCGTGCTATAGCTGTGACGCCTGCCTGCATTTTGACCAAGAGGCCCCTCCTCCCTATTGCCACCAGGTAATTCCCCTCCAGATGTACCACCACGGCATCCGGTTTGCCACCTCGTCCCAGGGCTTCCTGCAGTGTGGGGAGGCAGTTGGTTCCATTTCATCCCTGATCACCCCAGCCAGATTACTTCCTTGTCCCGAAGCCAGACACCGCCAAATTTGCATCTGGCCGCAGCCCACCATTGCATCCGCGTTATGTATGAGTGACCCGCCATCCAGACCTTCTTGCGCCACTCAGCCGGACTTAAATGGTGGGGGGGGGGAGAAAAACAGACTCAGTACATTGTGGGGTAGATGAAACGCTTAAAGGCGCCGGATGCCCAGCGTCCTATCCCTTTGATTTGGTCAGCTCCCAGACCTAGCTCTGCTGCAGCGGTGGCCGCCCCAATTCGGAAGGAGTGGGACCTGTACGCCTGTGCCGGGAGCCCCACCTTTTCTAGCGCCTTCCTCATCACCGATATGAATTGGAACCGGCTCAGGTAAAACCCATCCCCATGCGTTAACAACGGCCCCTGCTTGTGCTCCCTGTTTTGCACGTACTTCCGCACTAAGCACACTGGACAGCATGACTTATCCCTGATGCAGTTGATCCTGGTCCACCTCCCTTTGCCTGCCTGGTCCGTTTTTGACCGTCGCAGGAGGATGTTCATATATCCTACCCCCAGTTCTACGTCAGCCCGGCGTATAAAGGCCACCCCTGGATTGTCTACTGAGGGGACTACTACCTCACTGACCCTGTATTCCCCAAAAAATGCCAGCGCGAACTCTGCCCTTAAGAGTGTGGCCTCTGTGGTGCATATTTAGCCCAGGGCCCCTATTATTTGCTGTAATATTGCAAAATTAACGGGACGCCTACTATCTCTCTTTGTTTGTTACAGTCTACCCCAACCTTTTAATGCCATTCTACACTGGAAGGATCTTGTCGAATCCTCCCCTCCTGCCATCTTTGAGTAGTATGCCGCAGCATTAAGGTGCGCCTTGGCCCTGGAATTTTATTTTTCGTCATGAATGCCCATTCTAGGGAACCCAAGACCTCTTCTCGCCCTGCCAACCGGCCCCCATGACCCCTGTTATGTCCAATAAGGTCGTCCAGCATTTACGGTATCGGTTCTCCGTTTTAGGGGCCAGCGTGTTGTCCAGCATCATTCGTAACCAGGGTCCACCCATGCCCATGCCTCTTCCGGCATTGGGGTCATCACTTGGTCTGTGTCCGGGGCGAGCTCTCGGAACTTGACCCACTGAAAATGAGAATTGGCATCCCCAATTGAGTTATCTATCCCTGGGATGAGCCGAGCCCTAAGTGCGATGTTTGCTTTCTACTAGTTTCCGTAGCAGGTTGACTCCCGCCCGGTATTTCGCTGTCCCTGTGTTGATTGCCTGAACGACTGCATGGTTGTCTGACCATAGAATTATCTGTCTGTTAGCCAGCTGTTGAGCCCAAATGTGGAATGCCACCACGATGGGAAATAACTCCAGTAGGGAAATGTTGGCCTTAACACCTGCTCTTTGCCAGCTGTTTTGCCATGCCCCTGCCGTCCATGCTCTCCCCAGGATGGCCCCGAAGCCGTAGCCTCCAGCCGAGTCTGTGTAGAGTTCGTCCTGGTTGGCCTGCACCCATGGCTCTTGCCACATGAGAGTGCCGTTGAAGTCGGTCAGAAAGGCCTCCCTCTGCCCTAAGTCCTCTTTCATCCCTTGTGGTGTTTCTGTGTCATGCCCCTAGTTATCCAAGCTAGTCGTCTGGCGAAGGGGCGCCCCGCGGGGACTACTCTAGTGTCAAAATTCAATTTTCCCAGCAGCTGTTTTATTTCACCTAGGGTCGCCTTCTTCTGCTGTCTCAACCTGCCAATGATCTGCCTTAGTTCAGCCACCTTCTTGGGCGGCAGTTTGCATGTCCTGGCCACTGAGTCCAGTTCTATATCGAGGAAGGACAATTTTGTGGTGGGACCCTCTGTCTTGTCCTGGGCTAGGGGGACCCCAAGTTTCTGAGCCAAGTCTAAGAAACGGCGGAGGAGGTTTGCTCATTCTCCTGTGCCTGCTGCACCCATGAAGAGGAAATCGTCCAAGTAGGGGACCCTCCCCCCTGACAGGGGGTGGGTTCCTAGCTCCCACTCCAAAAACCCACTGAAGGTCTCAAAGTATGCACATGATATGAAGCAACCCATTGGCAGGCATTTGTCGTAATAGTATTGGCCATCTAGCTTAAAACCTAGCAAGTGCTAGCTATCTGGGTGTGCAGGCAGGAGGCGGGAGGCCGATTCTATGTCCGTTTTTGCAGACAGGGCCCCCCTCCCTGCTTGTTTTATGAGGTCCACTGCGTCATCGACTGATGCGTATGCTACCGAGCAACTTCCATGGTCCAGCCAGTCATTGATGGAGTCCCCGTGGGGGTGCGACAGATAGTGTATTAACCTGAACTTGCCTGCCTCTTTATTAGGCACAACACTCAGAGGAGATACCACCAAATCTTGCAGCGGGGGAGGCGAAAGGGCCAGCTACCCTTCCCAGCTGAACTTCTTTTTTCACCTTCTGCCTTGCCGCCCCCAGGTTGTTTCCTATTGACTTCAGGTTCTGGCTTTCCCGGGACCCCTCGGCCCTTTGTAAGGGATGGGGAAACCTTTCGTGAAACCTTCCGCTAACCTGTGTTTGTCTGATGTCTTTGGATGATGTCCTAATAAATATAACAGTCTGCTTGTTCTTATGGGGGTGGGTAATGGCTGCCCCCTGCCCGCTCCCCCCTCGTCCCTCCATGAGGCTGCCTGCTCTTTACTTCTTTGTGCCTCCCTTTTCTTTGTTGGCCCCAGTGCCCTGGGCCTGCTTGCAGCGAATGGCAGGGTGCTTGAACCTACAGGCGGCCCCCCCACTTACAATCGTTTTTGTCGAATTTCCAGCATGACTTTCCTGATTTGCTACTGCTTTGGTTCTTACCTTTGAAAGACTGTCCTTGCCCTTCATATTTTCCTTTACCCCCGTAGGGACGAAAATTGGCTCCCTTGAGCCGACCCCCTCTCTGGCAGCCATCATGTACGTTGTGAACCCCTCCATGTCTTGGCAATCCCACTCCATCACTGGCCATGTCTGCATCTTTTCCCTGAAGCTCTCATCATATTTCAACCATGTTTCTCCCTGGTATTCCTGTTGTGCCTCATGCACCTTCTGCTCATATAAAATGAGTGCCGCTGCACTCTGGGGGAACTTCTCTAAGAATACACATGCTAGGGTCCTGAAGGCCCTTAGGCAATTCTCCAGTGACCTTTCAACCCTGGGCTGGCGCCTGTCCCTCCTATCATCCTCTTTTTTGTCCTGTGTCATAAACCTGCTTGGCGCACTTCTAGCAGTGAAACAATATCTAGAAATTCCTTCCTCCAGATCCTTTCTTCTTTTCTTTCACTGTCAGCGGGATGAGATTGGCCAGCCCTAGGAGTTTCGTGGCAGTCGGGGGTCTCACGGGGAGGGGCGTAGGTATTCTTCACTGGCCAGTTTACCTTTTGAGTCCGGGCCTTCCCCTGCTCTGCTTTTTCCTGCAACGGTGTCCCCTGGAGACGCACTCCCCCCCCCGTGCGGCCTCTTCAGTCCCCACCTCTATGTCCTGATTCACCCGTTGGGGGATCTCCTATCCCTTGCCTGTTGCCCTTTTTGAATCCCTGTTTTTCTTTGATCTCCGTTCTGGCTCCTGGTTCCCCCACTGCACTTAGCGTTCCACTACCCCCTGCCTACCAGGGCCCCAATGCCGCTGGGTGAGGCGGTCCCTGACCCCAAGTTTTGCCATAGAATCCCTGTTGGTCCTCCCTTGTCCTGCCAACCAGGGTGGCTGGATAGGCCAGGTCCCTTGCATCGCTAGATTGTTAACCCCTAGCTGCGTAACCCAATTCACAATTGGCCCTGGTCCCCCATTCGCTGCGCCAGTGCACTGCCCCCGTACCTTTTGTTAGACTTTACCAGTCGTTGTGAACTCTTCTCCTGGCGGAAAGGGGGGTGGGTTTGTGCTCTCTCAGGGCCCTGTGCCCTATTTAACCCCCCCAGCCACTTGCCTGCT
>NC_140584.1:994905148-994982648 GCF_964204655.1 Triturus cristatus | reverse complement strand
ACCCCTACCGGAGCAGGGGCCTGGAGTACCCGGCAGTGCGCGCCCTCTTTCCCCGGTTTGCATCTGGAGGGGTTTCACCCTCTCCGGGAAGCCGGCCGCGGAGGAGGGCGCCTGAGGCGCGTGCGCACGGGCAGCCGGTGGAACACAACAGACAGCCACGCGCAGGATGCAGCCAGGGGCCCCGGGAAGGACCCGGGGTGGACCGGGCGCCAGGCCCCCTTCTCGGGGGGCCAAGCGCGCCGGCGGCGTACCTCCGTGGCAGGACCCGGCCAGGGACCCTGCCACGGGAGATCGGGGGTCTGACCTTGTGGGGGGACGAATGGGAAGTGGACCTCACCCTGCGACGGCCCCAGCCGCGTCCCGGGGAAGCCCCGGGGCGATTGACGATCGAGCGACCCTCAGACAGGCATAGCCCCGGGAGGAACCCGCGGCCGCAAGGTGCGTTCAAAGTGTCGATGATCAATGTGTCCTGCAATTCACACTAATTCTCGCAGCTAGCTGCGTTATTCATCGACGAACGAGCCGAGTGATCCACCGCCAAGAGTCACAGGCAACTTTACGAAAATGTTCGCCCATCTGTGGGCGCAGGAGAGGTGGGAGGATGGCGACGCCGTCCGTCCGCCACCCGCGCGGCGAGATGGCCCGGGTGCCCCGTTCAAAGCTTCCCCTCAGGGAGTCAGACAGCACCCTCACCGGAAGCCCGCCCCCACCCACCCACCCGGGGGTGAGGGAGAGGGCTCCCGCAGCGACGGGAGCAGGCAGCCCCACAGCCGCTGGTCCCTCCCGGGGTAACCCAGGTGGGACCCCTCAGCCCAGAAACACGGGAACGGGTCGAACCGGGTACCTGGCAATGAGGGAGGGTCGCCCCACCTGCACATCAGCCGTCTGTGCCAGGCAGCCCCGAGCCATGCCAGCAGGCTGGCAATCAGCCCACCACCACCCTCACCTGGGTCGGAGGCGCCAGAAGGGAAGAGCCAGGCGGCTCCCCATCCCGCACACCTCCCACCGAGAGGAGCCGGGGTCCCCTCGCAGGCCCTCGGCCCCTTCTCTTCCAGGCCGCCCTGCAGTGCGAGAAGGGCTGCTCCTCGGTCGCCCAAGATCCGGTCAGATCGGGCCGGGTCTCGGGACGCCTGGAGGGCCCAGCCGACGCCAGGGCCTTTTTGAGGGAGGGGTGGTGCCAGCCAAGGGTTGCACTGCCCTTCGGTTCCGTGCCGGGTGAGCTTGGGTTCCGTCTCGGAGAGGGACAGAGTATGGGGGCCGCCCCACATCCCCGGTCCCTCGCGCGTCAGTCGGGCCTTCCCCGGGGGAAGGGGCCCCCCAAAGTCCTGGTCCTCACCCGAGCGCCCGATGCAGCCGCGTACCGCTCCACCAGCTGGGGCGTGTCGGGGCAGGGCTGGGCCCTGTGCCTACGGTGCGTACTCGCACGAGGCGGGCCGAGGGCTTCGGGCTGGCGCCGTCGGTTGCTCGGGCCGCTCCGCCGTTAATGATCCTTCCGCAGGTTCACATACAGAAACCTTGTTATGACTTTTACTTCTTCTAGATAGTCATGTTTGATCGTCTTGTCGATGCTCCGCCAGGGCCGTTGCCGACTCCGGCGGGGCCGATCCGAGGACCTCACTAAAGCATCCAATCGGTAGTAGCGACGGGCGGTGTGTACAAAGGGCAGGGACTTAATCAACGCGAGCTTATGACCCGCACTTACTGGGAATTCCTCGTTCATGGGAAATAATTGCAATCCCTATCACGAACGGGGTTCAGCAGGTTACCCGCACCTGTCGGCGAAGGGTAGACACACGCTGATCTGTTCAGTGTAGCACACGTGCTGCCCCGGACATCTAAGGGCATCACAGACCTGTTATTGCTCGATCTTGTGTGGCCGAACACCACTTGTCCCTCTAAGAAGTTGGACGCCGACCGCTGGGGTTTGTGTAACTAGTTAGCATGGAGGAGTCTCATTCGTTATCGGAATTAACCAGACAAATCGCTCCACCAACTAAGAACGGCCATGCACCACCATCCACAGAATCGAGAAATAGCTATCTATCTGTCAATCCTTTCTGTGTCCGGGCCGGGTGAGGTTTCCCGTGTTGAGTCAAATTAAGCCGCAGGCTCCACTCCTGGTAGTGCCCTTCCGTCAATTCCTTTAAGTTTCAGCTTTGCAACCATACTCCTCCCGGAACCCAAAGACTTTGGTTTCCCGGAAGCTGCTCGGCGGGTCATGGGAATAACGCCGCCGGATCGCTATTCGGCATCGTTTATTGTCGGAACTACGACGGTATCTGATCGTCTTCGAACCTCCGACTTTCGTTCTTGATTAATGAAAACAGTACAGCTGGGGCATCCCCTGGCAGGCCACCCTGCACAGGGGGTATGCTGGCTTTGCATCCCTGCCTGTTCAGGGGCAAGCAGACTGAGAAAAAGGACCATCGGAAAGGGGTCCCCGGTGCTGCCTTCCCCGTTTTCAGCATTACCAGACCTCACGGAGGTCTAACTGAGAAAAGTCGGAAAAAAAGGACCATAGGGAAGGGGCTGAGTGGCAGGGGCCCCAGCGGGCAGGCCCGGGTGCTGCCTTCCCCCGTCTCGGGATCGCCGGACCTCACGGAGGTCTGACCCAGCAAACTCGGGGCAAAAGAACCATCGGGAAGGAGGCTGAGAGGCAGGTGTGTGTACCCGGGCCTCTGGGGGCCCCGCATCAGGTGGGCCCAGGTGCTGCCTTCCCCTGTCTCGGGATCCCCAGACCTCACAGAGGTCTGGCCCAGCAAACTCGGAGAGAAAGGACCATCGGGAAGGGACTGAGAGGCAGGTGCGTACCCGGGCCCCTGGGGGCTCTGGCGGGCAGGCCTGGGTTCTGCCTTCCCCTGTTTCAGAATCCTGACTGACCCTCTCCCTAGTAATCCAGAGGAAAATTACCCCCCTTTCTTGTAATCCGTGCACATGAGGGGACAGAGGGGACCCAAGGCACGAATGTACCCGACCTCCGATCGGGGAGGCAAATGGACCCTCATCGGGACTTCCAGGCAAGCCCGGCCATCTGGTCACGCCATTGGAAAGCATTGCGCGCGACCAGATGGCTGAAGGGATAGGCGCGACCAGATGGCCGAGGAGACAGGCGTGACTAGATGGTCGAGGGGAAAGGCGTGACCGGATGGCTGGGCTCGAAAGTGAAGCCATCTGGTCGCTCTGTGCCCCAACGAAAGGGTGAGCGGGCGCCGGGGCATGGGGGACAGGAGGCCCAGGGCCGCAGCTGGCCCCAGCCATGGAGGCTGCCTGGGGGACCCGACGGGCCCTCTGATCTGGGGCCCGCGGACACCTTGACAAGCAGGGGAGGCCTGCACGGGACCAACAGACCCCTGTCCTGGGAGATACATGTACAATCACCAAACCAAATGCACCACTTAAACACTGTAAGTTAAATCATATTCAGATTCTTGAGTAGTTATGTTTTTACAAAAGATCCACTTTTATTTTGCGATAATTTTTACACTTAAAAGTCAAAGTTTTCCAGAACAGCCGGAACAGCCGACGCGTTTCGTCCACCAAAGGACTTCTTCAGGGCTGTAACAGATATATACAAAGACGTATTGAAAACTTTGTTTTGACAAACAGACAAGACACAAGTTGACATTACAGAAAAGCTTGGGATAACATCTAAGTGTTACCAGGCACATATAAAAATATTTTCTTAAAAAGGTTATTCAAACCCACACAAAACAAACATGACATACTAGGAATGAGCCATTACATGTGGAAATTTATAAATTTACAATATGCAACAATAGTTTATATTGAAGAGAAATGCATAGAATCAGTATACATATAATCATCTGTGTAGGGCTTATGGTCAAGAGAACATTTTTTGTATGTAAGAGCACTCCTCTCGAAATGTCTCGACCCCAGTATGGTTAAATTATCTGCCAACACGAAAAAAGATGACCAAGGGAAGAGAATGAAACAAAATAACAGAAGTAAATATAAAAAAAGTCTGAAAAAAGGGGAGGGAGAGAGGATAGAAAGATAGTGGAGTGGTAACGCAGGAAAAAACAGCCAAATGTCAAAATATCCAAAAGGCCAGGCAAGCACGACGAGAATATAAAATATATACACACCAAGAGAAAATAATCAGTGTGACGTGAAAGGTATCTCCATAGATAGTTCTTGATCTTATGTTTTCATCACCAGTGCCGATGTCCCCAGTGATGAGATTTAGGGTCAATATATCTAAGGAAACAAGTACAATATATGTACGTCCATAATTAGGTCAGATGCCCGATAGAAAAAAGCACAATCAAAGTGTAATCATGTAAATCAGACGAACAGTACTTACTTCATATCCGAAAAATCAATGTCATGGTGGCAAAGCCAGTTAATATATGGAAGAGCACATATCCAAATTTGGATCAGAAAATGAGGATCGATCAAAGTCAAGTATCATCCAATCAGTTAGGCTTATGTAGATAAGTGAAGATACCTATGATGGAAGACAGACAACATATATGTATCCTAACGTGACCATGATTATGAATTTACAAGAAATAATAATTGAATAAAAAGTCTTGTCAATTGGTGAAGGTACATATACTCTAAATGAGGGAGGGGAGAGGGGAAGAGGTAGCAAAACGAAAAAGGAGATCCCTAATGCTGAGATCGCCATCATAATACGATCTATGGGGTATTTAACGCAAAAAAAGCGGTCCTAGTATAACGGCCGCCATCTTAGAATGGTATAAGGTACCTTTGTCAGTACATCTGTCATCCAAATCTATGCGGTATTTAACGCAAAAAAAGCGGTCCTAGTATAACGGCCGCCATCTTGGAATGGTATAAGATACCTTTGTCAGTGCATCTGTAATCCAAATTTAACTCATATTAAACTACATCATAGCGCCTCTATTCGGGAATGTTCAAAAAAGTCGATGGAGGCACAACCGGAAAAACCTACAAACACCACCTATAAGCTCATAAATACCTTAATAATGTTAAAAGAAGCGCGCTAAGAGGCTGGGGTTATATCAAACGCTATAACAGTGTAAAGTGTAAGAGAAAGTCGTTGCCTATGGCTACACAAATACACAATCACTCGTATACTCATTCGAAAACGTCTACTCCATTTTGGCTGATAAGAGTTCACCAAACGTTACTCGTAAAGGAAAAAATGAAAAAATAAATCCTAGACCATCATACATCCAGTAAATAAAGATAAAAGAGTATCTACTGAAAAAACGAGCGCTTACCAGAATCCGTATCTCCAGAGGAGGGTCAAAAATCCACCCATCCAATCAGGTAGCCGTCAGATCTCCAATGGGAGGGTTCCATATATATAGGCCATGTAAATGGGCAAAAGTGAACGCACCTGGTTGTGCAAAATCCCACCCAAAGGTTGTCGGGCGACGAAAATGGCAAAGAAGCCACCAAAATCATGGGCGCCATCTTAGAGATATCGGAACGTCAATGAATGGTGATTTGTTTGTACCGCAAATGTTTCAAATTATAATTTCAACATAAATCCCCACTCCACCGGGGAGATTTTTATTGTTAAAAAACGTAGGTCGAACAAAGTGAACGTACCCCCAGTGTGTTAGCTAGACATGCAAAAAACCCCGTTAAGGCAAACCACAGCGCGCGATATTATAAACAATTATAACTGAGCGATGAAGCCAGTTAATAAAAACGTATGAGTGGAGATGAGAGGGGAAAGAGAAATGGGTAATCACTCGTGTTGTGATCTCCATAGTAAAGACGGTATGTGGACCCAACGAAAAATATTCCTAAATACATGCCGCCATCTTGGAATGGCCAGCGGGTCCCTTTGGGTGAGAATATAGCCCGTGTTTTATTGCCCCTCCTTGGCCCCTCAATTAGGCAATATCAATTTAAGAACAGACCATATCCCTCAATACATAAAGTAGCGGTGTATTCATGAAAATGCTGAGTCAAAACGTCATTATCAATGTGTGAAAATGCGTGATGCCTGGTAACAAAACATATGTATATATACGACGGAAGGGTCCAAACTAGGATAAACGGCGTGACCCATCCCCGCATAACTAATGTAGTATGGTCAGCATAGGGAAAGTTCGAGTCCCAATATCTCTTCAGATCCACCCATAAGAATAAAATTACTACCTCATGTGTTTAACGGTGTATTCATAAAAATGTTAAGTCAAAACATCATTATCAATGTGTGAAAATGCGTGATGCCTTGTAACAAAACATATACATATGTATGACGGAAGGGTCCAAGCTAGGATAAACGGCGTGACCCATCCCCGCATAACTAATGTAGTGTGGTCAGCATAGGGAAAATTCGAGTCCCAATATCTCTTCAGATCCATCCATAAGAATAAAATTACTACCTCATGAAAATGATGAAAAAAAACCCTCCCAAGAAGAGAGGTAAAATAAGTTCTTGTAAGGACAGGTAATAGAGCGTCAAAAAAAGTGGGGAAGAGGTTGAATTTAAGGACGAAAAAAACAGTATAGGGGTCCAAATATTAAGCGCCCAATAGGTAGGGCGGTAAATATCAGGTAGCAAAAACTGCATAGGGGTTCAATTATAATTGAAATCTAGATCAGGGAATGTGACATGTAAAGAGAGGTGCTCTTTTTAACAGTATAGAAACGATCCAGGTTTTCAGAAAACACACCAGCCCACTGCAAGAGAGCGTACAGACATATCCCTCTTACATATATCCTAAAGGGGAGATGTACCCAGTCTAAATGATATCCAAATATGTGCTATTAAATCCTTTTGAGATGTTAGGGTAGAGGTGTCTCCAGAATGAACAGAAAAGGTCTGAGGGCATTTAGAGAAAATAGTGCATCTCTGATTAGCTATTATGGCCCATCTCGACACAGCGGAGTTTACAAATCTAGCCGGCCTCATTCCTTCTCAGGGCAAGTTCCCTGTTTCCTCCTCGGGGTGACACTGGTATGTGGTCTATGCCAAAGAACCATAGTTCATTGGACTTATGTTGTTTTTCTTGGAAATGGAATGTAAGGGGGTATCTGGAGTCACCGTTGTTTATTGCCCTTTGGTGTTCCTGTATTCGGATCCTAAGTTCCCTTTTAGTACTGCCCACATATATTATGTTACAAGGGCATCCTAAAATGTATGTAACAAACGTGGTTCTACATGTTATGATGTGTCTGATCTCGTATGTCCTTTCACTGTTGAATTGGAAAGTGCGCATTCTGTTTTTTCCAATCTTACAGACACAGCATTTGGTACATGTGTAGAAACCCCCTTGGCCCTCTCTCATCCAGTTAGAATTGTTTGGCGATCTGATCAAGCTCGGGCAGAGCATATTTCTCAGGCTACGACCACGCCTGTAGGTGATTTTGGGGTTTCGTGTGATCGAGTCCTTAAGGCCTGGAACATCCTCCAGGAGTCTCCAATGTTTGCGGAGGATATTATAGATCCTGCTGCTGTCTCTGTTATACCCCGTCACCAGGGCCACGGGCAACTGTTCCCCCCTCTTTTTACGTGGAGTTCTCTCCTCTAGTGTGCTTTCACGTTTGATGTTCAGTGCCCTCTTCTCTGTTTTGTTCATAAGAGTCACTGGATAACCCCTAGCCAGGAATCTTTCCTTAGTTTCTGTGATGTGGTGTATGAATGAGTCTTGGGTGCTACAGATCCTTCTCATTCTTACCATCTCCCCGAAAGGGATGTTGTTTACCACTTGTCGGGGGTGGGCGCTTTCATAGTGTAAAACACTATTACAGGCGGTGTTTTTTCGGTGGACTGTACTGTGGATCACATTGTTCTGCACAAAAAATTGGATATCCAAAAAATCTATTTTCTCCTTGTTCCAGTTTAAAGTGAACTTCACATTATACGGGTTCTCATTAAGGTAGGTGTAATATTCCAAAAGGTCTGGGACAGGTCCATTCCAAATGATAATGACATCGTCGATGTACCTGCCCCAGAACAAAACATGCTCAGTCCATGTGGTGGAATGTCTACCCCAGGCATGCACCCGCTCATACCAGCCCATGAAAAGGCCGGCATAAGCGGGCGCAAACCTGGACCCCATGGCCGTACCCTGTATCTGTTGATACCACCTGTTGTCATGGAGAAAAAATTTTTTTGACAGGATTATGTCTGTCATCTCCATGAGCATGTCATTGTGAGCCAGGTGATCAGCCGTTCGCTGACCCAAATAAAACTCCAATGCCCTGACACCAAACTCCTTCTTTATGCAGGTATAGAGACTGGTCACGTCCAGTGTGACAAACATCATTGAGTCCTGCCACTCCAATCCCTCAAATTTGGAAAGAATGTCTTTACTGTCTTTGATGTAAGCAGGTAGTCTCTGTACCAAGGGTTGCAGAAAGCCATCCACATATTGCGACAACCTCTCAGTAGGGGAGTTGATTCCAGAGATTATGGGTCGCCCTGGTGGAAAGGGACCACCTTTGTGAACTTTCGGTAGGACATAGATGCATGGAAATGTGGGCTCCATGACTGACAAATATCTATGTTCCTTTTCGTCCAAAAGCCCAATTTCCCGCCATTCGAAAAGTCTGTTATTGATATAGTCGCATAGTTGTTTGATGGGGTTAGCGGTTAGTCTCGTGTAACATGTGGTGTCCGAAAGTTGTCTCTCTATCTCCCCCATGTAGTCTGTTTTTTCCATGACGACCACATTACCCCCTTTATCGGCCTCCCGGATGACTAATGTGGAATTTGCTTTCAGTTCCTTAAGGGCCTGATTCTCGGCCAGAGATAGATTAAATGTAGTCGTGTTATTTTTGGTATGTGCAGCCTTCATGTTGTATAAGTCGTGGCATACCCTATCATAAAAGATGTCAATATTGGGGTGTGTCCCCATTGGTATGAACTTGGATTTCTCTTTAAGGTTGCTGTTTACATTTAGATCTTCCGTCAAATCTAGTTCAATACGTAAATCCTCCGTATCTATTTCTGTTTCAAATTCAATCGAAAGCATGGCTTTGAGGGCATTAAATTCTGAAACCGTCTGTTCAACATGGGGTTGTTCGGAATTAGTTTCCACACGTAGAGGCAGAGTGTTTGCAAAATGATCCTTTAATTTTAGATTACGTACAAATTTATACACATCAACGAAGATATCAACATCATTCCCCGTTTGAGTCGGGCAAAACCCAAGCCCCTTACCAAGAACAGAAATTTCGTTGTCAGTGAGATCTTTTTTTGAGAGATTAACTATTTTCAGTTCGTCAGTCCTGTTTATCCCGGATTCCCCTATTTTCTGATTCCTCCCCTCCTTGATCTGGTTGTCCTCTCTGGGATTTCGTTTGCGGGTTTGTTGGAGGCGCTGTTTCTGCCATCTCCTACCCCCCCTTCTTGTCTTGTGTCTTTTCCCAAAACCCTTCCCCCTACCCTGACTTTCTCCATTTCTAATAAAAAAGACGAAGTCTGGATATTCTCTGCTGGTTTGGGGGTTGGCGTCTCTGGGGTTATGGAGCTAACAGAGGATGAGACTGATGACACACTGCCCGTGAATGATGATGATCCCAGGGTATCCTCACGTTGTCTCTTTCCCTCCCCTGTCACCTTGATGTTGTCGTATTTCCGAGCAAATGTGTACACCCTTCCATTCCTATAGTCTCTATCATCCCTACGTATTTTCCTCACTTTCTTATCTTTCAGGTAAATGAGATGATCATCCAAGATTTTGTTTAGGATTTCGTAATTTTTCCCAATCGTCTCCTTGGGATCCATGGAGGCTATCTCGGTCTCAAGTTCAGTAATCTCTTGTTGTAGTTTTTTCCCTTTTCCCTCCGCATTTTTTATGAGGATTTTCATCATCACGAATGAGGCATCGTGAAGATTTTTTTCCCAGTCCCTGAGGTCATCCTCCTCTAAATTCTCAAAGGTGGGGAAAATTAAGATTCTTAAACCCCTTGGAATTTTGTCATTTTCCATGTATTTAGCTAAGGTGGTGCCATCCCACCACCTTGCCATTTCCGCCTTTTTCAGTCTCTCAAGTTTTTGAAATTTAATTTTTAAGCCCTCAGGGCTCGGGGTTGCAGTTGTGGTACCCCCGGCCCCCGGGTTGTTACCGAATAGGTCCTGTGCCAACTCATGTCTTCTGTCCTTAAACTGAGCCATATATATACTAGGATTGGAAAACTAATTAAACGCAACAGAGTGTCCCACTAAACAGTATATGAGCTAAAACCGTGCTAACAGGGGTGACAAAATATATAGAACCAAACACAAAGCTAGCGGTGGCCCTCTAGAACAGCACCGGTTTTGAAAATTACCCAATATCAGTTATGGTGATATAATTTAATCACCGCAAGTGTGCAAACTTGGTAGACACCCGCCAGCACAATGTCATTCCAAAAACTGGAAGATACATGTACAATCACCAAACCAAATGCACCACTTAAACACTGTAAGTTAAATCATATTCAGATTCTTGAGTAGTTATATGTTTTTACAAAAGATCCACTTTTATTTTGCGATAATTTTTACACTTAAAAGTCAAAGTTTTCCAGAACAGCCGGAACAGCCGACGCGTTTCGTCCACCAAAGGACTTCTTCAGGGCTGTAACAGATATATACAAAGACGTATTGAAAACTTTGTTTTGACAAACAGACAAGACACAAGTTGACATTACAGAAAAGCTTGGGATAACATCTAAGTGTTACCAGGCACATATAAAAATATTTTCTTAAAAAGGTTATTCAAACCCACACAAAACAAACATGACATACTAGGAATGAGCCATTACATGTGGAAATTTATAAATTTACAATATGCAACAATAGTTTATATTGAAGAGAAATGCATAGAATCAGTATACATATAATCATCTGTGTAGGGCTTATGGTCAAGAGAACATTTTTTGTATGTAAGAGCACTCCTCTCGAAATGTCTCGACCCCAGTATGGTTAAATTATCTGCCAACACGAAAAAAGATGACCAAGGGAAGAGAATGAAACAAAATAACAGAAGTAAATATAAAAAAGTCTGAAAAAAGGGGAGGGAGAGAGGATAGAAAGATAGTGGAGTGGTAACGCAGGAAAAAACAGCCAAATGTCAAAATATCCAAAAGGCCAGGCAAGCACGACGAGAATATAAAATATATACACACCAAGAGAAAATAATCAGTGTGACGTGAAAGGTATCTCCATAGATAGTTCTTGATCTTATGTTTTCATCACCAGTGCCGATGTCCCCAGTGATGAGATTTAGGGTCAATATATCTAAGGAAACAAGTACAATATATGTACGTCCATAATTAGGTCAGATGCCCGATAGAAAAAAGCACAATCAAAGTGTAATCATGTAAATCAGACGAACAGTACTTACTTCATATCCGAAAAATCAATGTCATGGTGGCAAAGCCAGTTAATATATGGAAGAGCACATATCCAAATTTGGATCAGAAAATGAGGATCGATCAAAGTCAAGTATCATCCAATCAGTTAGGCTTATGTAGATAAGTGAAGATACCTATGATGGAAGACAGACAACATATATGTATCCTAACGTGACCATGATTATGAATTTACAAGAAATAATAATTGAATAAAAAGTCTTGTCAATTGGTGAAGGTACATATACTCTAAATGAGGGAGGGGAGAGGGGAAGAGGTAGCAAAACGAAAAAGGAGATCCCTAATGCTGAGATCGCCATCATAATACGATCTATGGGGTATTTAACGCAAAAAAAGCGGTCCTAGTATAACGGCCGCCATCTTAGAATGGTATAAGGTACCTTTGTCAGTACATCTGTAATCCAAATCTATGCGGTATTTAACGCAAAAAAAGCGGTCCTAGTATAACGGCCGCCATCTTGGAATGGTATAAGATACCTTTGTCAGTGCATCTGTAATCCAAATTTAACTCATATTAAACTACATCATAGCGCCTCTATTCGGGAATGTTCAAAAAAGTCGATGGAGGCACAACCGGAAAAACCTACAAACACCACCTATAAGCTCATAAATACCTTAATAATGTTAAAAGAAGCGCGCTAAGAGGCTGGGGTTATATCAAACGCTATAACAGTGTAAAGTGTAAGAGAAAGTCGTTGCCTATGGCTACACAAATACACAATCACTCGTATACTCATTCGAAAACGTCTACTCCATTTTGGCTGATAAGAGTTCACCAAACGTTACTCGTAAAGGAAAAAATGAAAAAATAAATCCTAGACCATCATACATCCAGTAAATAAAGATAAAAGAGTATCTACTGAAAAAACGAGCGCTTACCAGAATCCGTATCTCCAGAGGAGGGTCAAAAATCCACCCATCCAATCAGGTAGCCGTCAGATCTCCAATGGGAGGGTTCCATATATATAGGCCATGTAAATGGGCAAAAGTGAACGCACCTGGTTGTGCAAAATCCCACCCAAAGGTTGTCGGGCGACGAAAATGGCAAAGAAGCCACCAAAATCATGGGCGCCATCTTAGAGATATCGGAACGTCAATGAATGGTGATTTGTTTGTACCGCAAATGTTTCAAATGATAATTTCAACATAAATCCCCACTCCACCGGGGAGATTTTTATTGTTAAAAAACGTAGGTCGAACAAAGTGAACGTACCCCCAGTGTGTTAGCTAGACATGCAAAAAACCCCGTTAAGGCAAACCACAGCGCGCGATATTATAAACAATTATAACTGAGCGATGAAGCCAGTTAATAAAAACGTATGAGTGGAGATGAGAGGGGAAAGAGAAATGGGTAATCACTCGTGTTGTGATCTCCATAGTAAAGACGGTATGTGGACCCAACGAAAAATATTCCTAAATACATGCCGCCATCTTGGAATGGCCAGCGGGTCCCTTTGGGTGAGAATATAGCCCGTGTTTTATTGCCCCTCCTTGGCCCCTCAATTAGGCAATATCAATTTAAGAACAGACCATATCCCTCAATACATAAAGTAGCGGTGTATTCATGAAAATGCTGAGTCAAAACGTCATTATCAATGTGTGAAAATGCGTGATGCCTGGTAACAAAACATATGTATATATACGACGGAAGGGTCCAAACTAGGATAAACGGCGTGACCCATCCCCGCATAGCTAATGTAGTATGGTCAGCATAGGGAAAGTTCGAGTCCCAATATCTCTTCAGATCCACCCATAAGAATAAAATTACTACCTCATGTGTTTAACGGTGTATTCATAAAAATGTTAAGTCAAAACATCATTATCAATGTGTGAAAATGCGTGATGCCTTGTAACAAAACATATACATATGTATGACGGAAGGGTCCAAGCTAGGATAAACGGCGTGACCCATCCCCGCATAACTAATGTAGTGTGGTCAGCATAGGGAAAATTCGAGTCCCAATATCTCTTCAGATCCATCCATAAGAATAAAATTACTACCTCATGAAAATGATGAAAAAAAACCCCTCCCAAGAAGAGAGGTAAAATAAGTTCTTGTAAGGACAGGTAATAGAGCGTCAAAAAAAGTGGGGAAGAGGTTGAATTTAAGGACGAAAAAAACAGTATAGGGGTCCAAATATTAAGCGCCCAATAGGTAGGGCGGTAAATATCAGGTAGCAAAAACTGCATACGGGTTCAATTATAATTGAAATCTAGATCAGGGAATGTGACATGTAAAGAGAGGTGCTCTTTTTAACAGTATAGAAACGATCCAGGTTTTCAGAAAACACACCAGCCCACTGCAAGAGCGTACAGACATATCCCTCTTACATATATCCTAAAGGGGAGATGTACCCAGTCTAAATGATATCCAAATATGTGCTATTAAATCCTTTTGAGATGTTAGGGTAGAGGTGTCTCCAGAATGAACAGAAAAGGTCTGAGGGCATTTAGAGAAAATAGTGCATCTCTGATTCGCTATTATGGCCCATCTCGACACAGCGGAGTTTACAAATCCAGCCGGCCTCATTCCTTCTCAGGGCAAGTTCCCTGTTTCCTCCTCGGGGTGACACTGGTATGTGGTCTATGCCAAAGAACCATAGTTCATTGGACTTATGTTGTTTTTCTTGGAAATGGAATGTAAGGGGGTATCTGGAGTCACCGTTGTTTATTGCCCTTTGGTGTTCCTGTATTCGGATCCTAAGTTCCCTTTTAGTACTGCCCACATATATTATGTTACAAGGGCATCCTAAAATGTATGTAACAAACGTGGTTCTACATGTTATGATGTGTCTGATCTCGTATGTCCTTTCACTGTTGAATTGGAAAGTGCGCATTCTGTTTTTTCCAATCTTACAGACACAGCATTTGGTACATGTGTAGAAACCCCCTTGGCCCTCTCTCATCCAGTTAGAATTGTTTGGCGATCTGATCAAGCTCGGGCAGAGCATATTTCTCAGGCTACGACCACGCCTGTAGGTGATTTTGGGGTTTCGTGTGATCGAGTCCTTAAGGCCTGGAACATCCTCCAGGAGTCTCCAATGTTTGCGGAGGATATTATAGATCCTGCTGCTGTCTCTGTTATACCCCGTCACCAGGGCCACGGGCAACTGTTCCCCCCTCTTTTTACGTGGAGTTCTCTCCTCTAGTGTGCTTTCACGTTTGATGTTCAGTGCCCTCTTCTCTGTTTTGTTCATAAGAGTCACTGGATAACCCCTAGCCAGGAATCTTTCCTTAGTTTCTGTGATGTGGTGTATGAATGAGTCTTGGGTGCTACAGATCCTTCTCATTCTTACCATCTCCCCGAAAGGGATGTTGTTTACCACTTGTCGGGGGTGGGCGCTTTCATAGTGTAAAACACTATTACAGGCGGTGTTTTTTCGGTGGACTGTACTGTGGATCACATTGTTCTGCACAAAAAATTGGATATCCAAAAAATCTATTTTCTCCTTGTTCCAGTTTAAAGTGAACTTCACATTATACGGGTTCTCATTAAGGTAGGTGTAATATTCCAAAAGGTCTGGGACAGGTCCATTCCAAATGATAATGACATCGTCGATGTACCTGCCCCAGAACAAAACATGCTCAGTCCATGTGGTGGAATGTCTACCGCAGGCATGCACCCGCTCATACCAGCCCATGAAAAGGCCGGCATAAGCGGGCGCAAACCTGGACCCCATGGCCGTACCCTGTATCTGTTGATACCACCTGTTGTCATGGAGAAAATTTTTTTTTGACAGGATTATGTGTGTCATCTCCATGAGCATGTCATTGTGAGCCAGGTGATCAGCCGTTCGCTGACCCAAATAAAACTCCAACGCCCTGACACCAAACTCCTTCTTTATGCAGGTATAGAGACTGGTCACGTCCAGTGTGACAAACATCATTGAGTCCTGCCACTCCAATCCCTCAAATTTGGAAAGAATGTCTTTACTGTCTTTGATGTAAGCAGGTAGTCTCTGTACCAAGGGTTGCAGAAAGCCATCCACATATTGCGACAACCTCTCAGTAGGGGAGTTGATTCCAGAGATTATGGGTCGCCCTGGTGGAAAGGGACCACCTTTGTGAACTTTCGGTAGGACATAGATGCATGGAAATGTGGGCTCCATGACTGACAAATATCTATGTTCCTTTTCGTCCAAAAGCCCAATTTCCCGCCATTCGAAAAGTCTGTTATTGATATAGTCGCATAGTTGTTTGATGGGGTTAGCGGTTAGTCTCGTGTAACATGTGGTGTCCGAAAGTTGTCTCTCTATCTCCCCCATGTAGTCTGTTTTTTCCATGACGACCACATTACCCCCTTTATCGGCCTCCCGGATGACTAATGTGGAATTTGCTTTCAGTTCCTTAAGGGCCTGATTCTCGGCCAGAGATAGATTAAATGTAGTCGTGTTATTTTTGGTATGTGCAGCCTTCATGTTGTATAAGTCGTGGCATACCCTATCATAAAAGATGTCAATATTGGGGTGTGTCCCCATTGGTATGAACTTGGATTTCTCTTTAAGGTTGCTGTTTACATTTAGATCTTCCGTCAAATCTAGTTCAATACGTAAATCCTCCGTATCTATTTCTGTTTCAAATTCAATCGAAAGCATGGCTTTGAGGGCATTAAATTCTGAAACCGTCTGTTCAACATGGGGTTGTTCGGAATTAGTTTCCACACGTAGAGGCAGAGTGTTTGCAAAATGATCCTTTAATTTTAGATTACGTACAAATTTATACACATCAACGAAGATATCAACATCATTCCCCGTTTGAGTCGGGCAAAACCCAAGCCCCTTACCAAGAACAGAAATTTCGTTGTCAGTGAGATCTTTTTTTGAGAGATTAACTATTTTCAGTTCGTCAGTCCTGTTTATCCCGGATTCCCCTATTTTCTGATTCCTCCCCTCCTTGATCTGGTTGTCCTCTCTGATCTGGGGCCCGCGGACACCTTGACAAGCAGGGGAGGCCTGCACGGGACCAACAGACCCCTGTCCTGGGCCCTTGGCAGAGCGGCAGGCCGGAGGACGGGGCCCATGTCCGGGCCCACCGGACCCCGTCCAGGGCAACCTGCCATGCGGCAGGACCCAGGACGGAGCCCGGGGCGGGGAGGCCGCCCTCCCCGGGGCCCTCAGGGGCCCAGCCAGAGCTCCTGAACCCAGCCAAGCAAGGGGAGGCTCCCCGGCCACAACGGAACCCCGTCCCAGGCCTTTGGCAGTGCCGCAGGCTGGGGGACGGGGCCCAGGGCCAGAGCCCCCGACCCGGGGCCCAGCGGGGCCCCTGGACCCAGGCGGGGCTCCCGGAGGCGCAGGGGAAGCCTCCCCGGGCCCATCGGACCCCGTCCAGGGCACCCTGCCACGCGGCAGGACCTAGGACGGAGCCCAGGGTGGGGAGGCCGCCCTCCCCGGGGCCTCAGGGGCCCGGCATGAGCTCCTGAACCCAGCCAAGCAAGGGGAGGCTCCCTGGCAACAAAGGAACCCCGTCCCAGGCCTTTGGCAGTGCCGCAGGCCGGGGGACGGGGCCCAGGGCTGGAGCCCATGACCCGGAGCCCGACGGGCCCCTTGACCCAGCCGGGGCTCCCAGGCCCAGAGGCGCAGGGGAAGCTTCCCCGGGCCCACCGGACCCCGTCCAGGGCACCCTGCCACGCGGCAGGACCCAGGATGGAGCCTGGGGTGGAGAGGCCACCCTCCCCGGGGCCCTCAGGAGACCGGCTGGAGCTCCTGAACCCAGCCAAGCAGGGGGAGGCTCCCCAGCCACAACAGAATCCCGTCCTGGGCCTTTGGCAGTGCCCCAGGCCGGGGGACGGGGCCCAGGGCCGGAGCCCCCGACCCGGGGCTCGGCAGGGACCCTGAACCCAGCCGGAGCTCCCAGGCCCGGAGGCACAGGGGAAGCCTCCCCGGGCCCGCCAGACCCCGTCCCGGACACCCTGCCACGCGGCAGGACCCAGGACGGAGCCCGCGGGAACTCATTCGGGCACCCGGCCACACGGCAGGACCGAGGACGGAGCCTGGGATGGGGAGGCTGCCCTCCCAGGGGTCCCTGGACCCAGCCCAGCAGGAGGAGGCCTGCCGGGTCTCATCCGGGGCAGCCCGCCACGCGGCAGGCCCCGGGACAGACCCAAGGCTGGGGCGGCATCCTGGCCTGTCCAGCTGCCGGCTGAGGACCGCTAGGCCGAGAGGGGTCCCAGAGTACCCTGTCCCTAGTAATCCGGAGGAAGGCTACCCCCATTTCTGGTAACCCGCGCGCTCCGATTGATGGAGGGGACCCTAGGGGCAAACGCGCCCGGCCTCCTGGAGCCCTGGCTGGGATCCGGGAGACAAATGGACCCTCATCGGGACTTCCAGGCCGACCCGGCCATCTGGTCGCCTCATTGAAAAGCATTGCGCGCGACCAGATGGCCGAGGGGAAAAGTGCGACCAGATGGCCGGCACCTGAAAGGACCCCCGTCTGCCCGCCCGAGCCGAGCCATAGCGGTAGGGCTCCCGCCTGCCCACCCATGCAGGGCTCAGGGGGCTCTGCTTCCCGGGGGGCTCGGGGACCCCGGCTGGGCCTCAGGCACTTGGAGGACCACCGGAGCTCTCGGGCCCGGGCGCCCGCGGAAGGACTGCCCTGGACCCATGGAGCCCGTCCCGGGCACTTTGCCACGCTGCGGGCCAGAGGAGGGAGCCCCGGACGCCTGGGAGGATGTTGCACGGGCATAGCCCATCTGATGCCCGGCAAAGAACCACCAGCCTCGGAGGGCTGTTCCGGCATATCCTGCCCCTACTAATCCGGAGGAAGGCTACCCTCCTTTCTTGTAACCCGCGCACTCCCATTGATGGAGGGGACTCTAGGCGCAGACGCGCCCGACCTTTTGGAGCCCTGACTCTGATCCGGGAGGCAAATGGACCCTCATCGGGACTTCCAGGCCGGCCCGGCCATCTGGTCGCCCCATTGGAAAGCATTGCACGCGACCAGATGGCCGAGGGGAGAGGTGCGACCAGATGGCCGGGTCTGAAAGGAATCCCATCTGTCCAGCCCCGAGCCTTCGCACTAGGGGTCTCGCCTGCCCACACAGGGCTCGGGGACTGCAGGGCATGGGGGCTGCAGGGCTCGGGAGCTGCAGGGCTTGGGAGCTGCAGGGCTCGGGGCCTGCAGGGCTCGGGGCTGCAGGGCTCCGGGGCTGCAGGGCTCCGGGGCTCCAGGGCTCCAGGGCTCCGGGACTGCAGGGCTCGGGGGGGCTTGTGGACCACTGAACACCCCTCTCTGGTAAACCGTGCGCACCGAGTGACGAAGGGGACCCTAGATCCGGGAGGCAAATGAGCCCCCATCGGGACTTCCAGGCAGGCCCAGCCATCTGGTCGCCCCATTGGAAAGCATTGCACGCGACCAGATGGCCGAGGGGAGAGGTGCGACCAGATGGCCGGGTCTGAAAGGAATCCCATCTGTCCAGCCCCGAGCCTTCGCACTAGGGGTCTCGCCTGCCCACACAGGGCTCGGGGACTGCAGGGCATGGGGGCTGCAGGGCTCGGGAGCTGCAGGGCTCGGGGCTGCAGGGCTCCGGGGCTGCAGGGCTCCGGGGCTCCAGGGCTCCAGGGCTCCGGGACTGCAGGGCTCGGGGGGGCTTGTAGACCACTGAACACCCCTCTCTGGTAAACCGTGCGCACCGAGTGACGAAGGGGACCCTAGATCCGGGAGGCAAATGAGCCCCCATCGGGACTTCCAGGCCGGCCCAGCCATCTGGTCGCCCCATTGGAAAGCATTGCGTGCGACCAGATGGCCGAGGGAAAGGTGCGACCAGATGGCTGGGACTGAAAGGACTCCCAGCTGCCCGCACCGAGCCATAGCGGTAGGGCTCCCGCCTGCCCTTGCAGGGCTCCGGGGCTCTGCACCAGGGACCCTTGTCCTGGGCAGATGGACACTTGGCAGACGCAAAATTCTGCGTAGTGGCGCTACGCAAAGTCGCCCAGCCCTAGTCAGGAGGCCTCTGCAGCTTGTACCAACCATTGCCACTGCTGTCATTGCCAGTGACAGTACCTACACAAATAATACTAACCAGCACACTACAAGTGTGACAATTCAGCCTACTCCAGGCCCCCAGATAAAATAGCTTGAGCGGCAAGTATCAGTTGTATTTAATGCATACTGAATTAATAAACCATTGCTGTTCTGCTCATCTCTAATTTATATAAACAGCGCCACTATGTGGCAGCTGTCATAAGTGCCAGTGTCGACAATTAAGTGCTGGTGCCGACAATTAAGTGACGGTGCCGAGCACCATAAACCACCAGCTCAAATTACTGGGACTCCTGCACAATGTGCCCAGAGGGCACAAAGGGAATTACATTCGGGGACAGGGGGACTAAACATTCCCCAGCCTGATATTCCAACTGCAACTGACAAAACACTGTGCGCTTTACATTTACAATCATTAATCATAGCACATTTTAGCATCCTATTCCTGAATTATGTGTACAGGTTGGTAGTTTGTAACTCTGGTTTAGTTGGCTCACTGCTGACTTTGCAGGTTTGCCACTAGTGAGTGTTGTGTGTCTGGTTAGATTTGGCTATGTCTGCATGACCTATTGTTACCAATTTTTTTAATAAAAAATACTTAAATTGGGCTTTAGCTCCATCCAGAGGACCTATGCAAGTTTGACACTAGGGACTGTTGTGTGTCTAGTTAGATCTGGCTTGATAGCAGCCGACCAGGAGGGAAAATTAAATAAATAATTAATTTCCCCTCATGGTAGTCTGTCGAAATCCCCCCACCCGGCCCTACCTCCCCACTGCTATTACCTGTACGGGCCACAGCTGCTTGATAGCACGTCTGTCTGCAAAACCTATTGTTACCAATTCTTTAAATAAAAAATATTTAAATTTAGCTTATGCTCCATTCAGAGGAGTATCTCACCAAATGCTGTTGGCTGCTTGGTGTATCATCCCGACTCCTATATAGTGCTTGCATTGTCAAGCATGAGGGACTATTTCACACCCCAAAAGTATACTGATTCGTCACACTTTAACATTCTGTATCTCATAGATGCACTGTATACAGAAAGCAATTTTTCTCTGTTTTCATTTTGTCATTGATACAGGCTTATATACAAGTTTAAGTCAGGACTCAAAACACAAGCCAGACCTACTGGCTTAGCCAATGATTGCTGTTGTATTTTTACTAAACAACCAAATAGTGCAGTCCAGTATTTCATGCATTTCAGGGCGTGCAAAAAGTTAGACTCCTGGACGGGTGGGGGCTAAGGGGTGGGTTGGACAGCCAAGCTTATTTTATTAGATCTGAGCGCGGCCTTTTTTACTGTGTCCCATTCCATCTTGATTGAAAGATTGGCATAATTGGATCTTGAAGAAATAGCTCTTTGGCCTGGTTAATATAATTCCTAAAGGATCGGATGTTTCAAGAGTTCTCGGCCAATGTTAGGTCGGAGAAACAGGCATTAACTTCATGAGTCTTTCGGGGTTCAGTGTTAAGCTCAATGTTGTTCAATATTTACGTCCGCCCACTGGCAGATGTAGTGGAGAGCTGTAGTTTGACCGTATTCTCTCATGCAGATGACACACAAATCATCTTCTCTTTGTCATCTGCACAGGGTCGTGGACTGTCCGATCTAAACTTGGGCTTGAGTGATTTCGCCTCTTGGATGAACAATAACTCTCAAGCTAAATAGTGACAAGGCGGAAGTCAGGATCCTGGGCAAGAATCCTCAACTCAGGAGTCCGCAACATTGGCTGGAATCCCTAGGCCCTCTTCCTGATCTGTCCCCCAAGGTTAAGAATTTGGGCTTTGTATTGAATGAGAATCTCTCCATGAAGCTTCAGTCGGTCAAGGTTACCTCCACTTGTTTTGCTGTGCTCAAGTGGCTGGAAAAGATCATCTGGATGATTCCCCAAAGGATAGTGATCCAAGCTCTAATCTTGTCTAGATTGGACAATGGTAACATCTTGTACTTAGGAATAGATCTAGCATCCATCCGACGCCTACAGATAGTTCAGAACTCAGCGGCTAGACTACTGTATCGGCTCCAAAGCAAGCTTCGGTCTCTCACCTTTTCCGAGAGCTTCATTGGCCCATGGTAACAAAGCGTATTCAATTTAAAGCTCTGTGCTGTATCTTCATAGCCGGAGCAGGCCCATGTTGCATTCAGGATCTGGTGTTCCCTTATCAGCCCACACATATGCTGATATCACTGAACCTGGCATTGTGCACTGTGCCTAGGTTTCGCTTGACCCCGAATGGGAGGGCGCTCCTTCTCAGTTCTAGGGTAAAACTCCCAGAGCCCCTGAGAAATTGTACTTCTTTGCTTGCATTCCGTAAAGGCCCAAAGACCTGGCTGTTTTAAGCTGTCTGACATCTCTACCCGTGCTCAGCACTGGAAAACCCTTTTTGGGTAGCTGAGAGTTCTGCAAGATTATATATAATAATATAATAATTCAATGTTATTTGCCAGCATGATTTTTACCAGGTTTTATCAGCTCTAGAGTTGTAGGCAAATAGTGTGGATTAGGCAGTTTACTCAATGACATATAGCAAATGGACTAATTCTGTGCGACTTGGAATCCCTTTTCTGGTGCAAACAAGACTTGAACAGAAATGGAATTAGCCACATAGCTGTAACATGTTCCTTCCTTAGTCTGCAGCTTCACCATAGATTCTTCGATGCCATAAGCTTCTATATCTGTTAGACTTGGCATCTTTTGGCGTGTTTCCCCTGAGTTTTTTGCTTACTGACCTCCCAGTTCTGACTTCTGTTTGTGGTGGCTTAGTGTTTCTGCGCAGGTTTCTCACTGCTAATTAGTGGTAAAGTGCAAGTGCTCCTGTGGTAAAATGTGTTATGGATTGGTGTTTCCATGATTGGCCTGTTTGATTTATGTGTCAGTTCCTAGTAAAGTGCACTGCATGTGCCAGGGCCTGTGAATCAAATGCCGTTAGTGGGCTGCAGCACGGGATTGTGCCACCCACATGGGCGGCCCGTAAAATGTAACTCAGACCCGCCATTGCAGAGTCTGCGCGCAGTTTGTAACTGCCATGTCGACTTGGCTAGTGCACACACTTGCCAGTCCCTCACCTTCCCTTTTCTTACTTGTCAGCCACCCCTAAGGTAGGCCCAAGGTATCCCTGTGGGCCGGGTGCAGTGCATGTGAAAGGTGGGACAGGCCCTAGTGTGTGTGGCATGTCCTGATAGTGAACTACGGCCAATTTTGTTTTTCCCTATTGCAACGCTACATGTTCCCAATAGGACAGAATGGGGAGTTTGTTTGTAACATCTTATAAACATAACTGGCCCGGGGAATTAGGTAGGAAAATGAAGTTTAGTATGACTGAACTCAAAATCTAAAGATGCATCTTTTAGTGAAGGTGATTTTTACATTCTGTGTTTCAAAAATACCACTTTTAGAAAGTAGTTTTTTTCTTGCTCAGTCATCCCGTGTGCCTCTGCTGGAATGTGGATTGCCTGTCTGGGTTTTGGACGACAGAAGGCTGGGGAGCAGGAGTGGCTCCAGATAGTCTAGGTGGGCCAGGAAAGGGCTGAATAGACCTGGGCTGCAATTGGAGAAGGGGAGGTGATTTCCTTGCACCTCAAAGTGCCTGGGTTGCCTCTGACTATGCCGTCTCCACCTCCTGCCAGGAAGTCACACCAGAGAAGGCAGAACTGGTTCTGGCTGGGCACAGACACTTTCTGCCTAAGAGATCAAAGGATTTGGGGATATAAATATTGGGACCCAGACCCCTGACTTTTAGAACTCTTTTGGATCAAGAAAACTGCCAAGAAGAAGAGCTGGAGAAGCTGCGAGGAGGAACTACCACTTTGCTGTGTGCTTTGCTGTGTTGGCCTGCAGTGGCTGCTTCTATCTTGGGCAGTAAAAGGAATGGACTGAACTTTCTGCAATCTACTTTTGTGAGTTTCTCCAAGGGGTTGAGGTAGAGCTTGCCCCCTGTTCAAGAAGTCTCAGGAACAGCAAAGATTTCAAGCACTTCTGCCCTCAGCACTGGGGACTGTGTGTTTTTCTTGCTGCAACAGAGGAAAAAGCAACCCGACGCCATCTATGACGCCCATGCTGTCTTCAGGTCCTCTCATCAGACCCTTGAAAAACTCTCAGCTCTTCAACATTATTTAAACCTCTGAGGCACCTGAATGTGTCAGTCATATGCCCCCTCTCGTCTCACAGCCCAAACATATTTTAGTCCTGACATTTCTCAAAGAACATCTGGTACAGAAACTAGACAGTTCTGGCACACATTTGAAGATTGTCTCTAATCTGTCTTTATCCTATTGCTGAAGTGGTGTTCAGAATTGGAAACATCTCTCCAGATGTTGGTCAGAATATTTATAACCAAAGTTACTCTGCAAAGGAATTACAGGCCAGGCTCAGCTCCAATACAATGCTAGACAGCCATTGAATGCCTGCTCTTGCTGCTTTTATTACTAACAGAGGGTAATCCTGAAGTAAGGTTGAGATGGGGGCTTTGCCTCTATATTCAGTTTACTGCAAGTCCCCTGATGTTTTACAGTGACCACAATCAACCAACGATAGTGTTAAAGCGAAAGGCCAGCATTCCAAGCTGTCATGTTCATCTATTTTTAATAGTGTTGGAAGGCATCCTTCATCTATTTCAAGATGGTGATTTAGCAGAGAGCAATGAAAAAGCAGCCAGTAATTGCCAAAGAGGCAACAACAAGCAGTGCTGGAGATCTTATGCGCAAACATTATTTTAGTAGTTTTTGTGCTTCCATACGAGCCACGTGGAGCCTAGAAGCAATTCTAATCATGATGCAGCACTATATCAGTGTCCTTATCAATTGAGAAAATTCATAGGGCGATGAGAAATAACTCCCATGACATCACATAAAGAAACATCACATGACGTTGGCCACAATGATATGCATTTGTATACTTAAGAACCTCCCTACCAAGGGTTGAGTACTGTATTTCAATTTTATTATAATACATGGGCTTCTGTTATCCCTGTACAAAGCTTGTCTCGAATTTTCATATTACAGGCGACTTATGACGTTTCTAGTCTCCTGTAATAAGAAAATGACGTAGCTGCTACACTTTAATAAGTTATTACAGTCGACTTGTGACGTCATAACCCCTGCTGCCTGAACTAGCAGCGAAGGGCAAAGGCAGGCCATGGAGAATTATTGCAGTTGAAGCTTAAACAAAGCAGTGAAAACAAAAACTGGCTTTTCATTCTTCTTTTTGTCAAAGGAACAGTGATAAGCAGAAAAGAGATGTCTATAGGAACATGTTTATTTTTTCCACTCTAAAGGTCATTATAAGAAAATAGAATATGTTTGCATTTATCTTCACAATGTGACTCCTATAATTTTTTTTATCCAACTTACATTAAACTGATTTTAATATATTTTTTAAACAAACTACCAGTCGTGGCCAGCATTACTTGCGCATGGGGAGTCGGGTGGGGAGTTTGCGCAGGGTTTCGCATGGGGGGGCCTGATAAAAAAAACGTATCTTCCCGGGTCCCGTGCTGTTTGTCTGGCGTTTTCCTGCTCACCTGCCTCCGGCAGGAACAGGAAGCAGGCAGCCTCCCTCCGCTAAGCCAATCACAACCCTGCAATGGCAGCGTTGTGATTGGTGGGGACGCCGACCAGCCAGGCGTCTATGGGAGTCCATTTTCTCCATGTAGGCTGCATGGGGCCTGGGGGCCGACCAAACAGTCAGGGCCCGCAGCATTGGGCAAGCCACTCCTCCCCTGCCCTCGAGCAGAACCCCGAACCAAACCCTTCTGCTTTCTCACAGTGCGAGAAGCAGAAACATAAAATGGTAGTTTTACCATTTTATGTTTCTGCTTCTCGCACTGAGAGAAAGCAGTGGGGCGATGCTCCTCCGCCCTAATGAAGGAGCCGCCCCTGCAAACTACTAACTGCTTTTTAATGGCTTTAATTTCATACTTGATTCTCCTTTTATTCTTCATGTCTAAAGCTATATTAACTCTTTCATATGAAACAGCAACTCATTTAAGCGGTTAGAGGGAAGGGTGATAGGAGGACCATGTTTTGAGTTAAGAAGTAAAATAACCCCCTGCCTTATATTTTAAGCATATTGCAAGTCACCTCAGAGTTCCATGACCATATTAAGAAATTTGGCATTAGACCTTGTTCCTCTTTGTGATCACAGAACTCCTTTGTGACTTGAAATATCCTTATAATGTACAGCAGGAGGCAATATCTCCCATAAGTTTGGTAATTGTATTGACATAGAGCTTGCTACCCCTAACGAGGTGCTGTAGCGCTTTTCATGGACAGCACACTACTGTAGGGAGCCCAGATACAGTGGTTAGTCAATTGTTTAATTCGTTCAGATGAAAACCATTTCATGCATTAATTTAGGATTTTTCTGATTGAAAATTGCAGGTTTTAGTCCTGTGTTCTCAAGATGAACCTGCCATGCATTATATCTACGATTCTTTGTGATTGGAAGTAATGCATTAATTAATTAATTGATTTGGATTGGTTTAGTTAAGTTAGAGGATAAGTTGGAATTCCTAATTAAGTGATTGATTAATTAGTTACCTTAGGAAAGTTGGAAGGTCACTGCTGGCAAGAGATGTGTGCATTCATGCAAATGATTTGTGAGGCGGCAGAAAGAATATAAAGGAAATTCAGAGATCATTATGTTCAAGTGGGAAGTACCATATACAGGCTGAACACAGAAGTCATGAGTTGTAGCAAAAGGGTATTAAGAGGAGTTTGATGAATGGTTTGTCCTGTTTAGTAGATCGGGGATTTGATGCAAGTGGCGATTTGAAGGAGTGGGCTATCTTTGCAGGTTGTATTGGTGTTTCTGCGTGAACAAGAATTCAGGCAAGATGCTTGTTTGTGTTTGTACTTATATAGCGCACAGCTACCCCATTTCGGGGTTTCCCGGCACTGTACTCATACCGCTAAGGAACCCTTCCTGGCTTTTTCCTGTGAAATGGCCTCTCCTGGGCATCCCCAGGGTGAAGCCAGGCATCCCAGCGCTGTTGGGGCCGTTGTGGAGATTAAGCAAGCTATTGCCCAGAGTTGCAGCGTGGGACCCATGATTAGAATAGGCACCGAGGCGAGAAATCAGGTCCGAGGAATTATGAGCCCAAGACCCGCCGAGGCAGGAATTGAACCCTGGTCCCGAGCCAGACCTCTGCATCAGGGTCTGCCGCTCTAACCATTGAGCCACTCTTCTTCACACTTATTGTCTATCTTGGTCCTAGACAAGTCATGCATAGGCCTCTGTCTGCAGATACAACAACCAGTATTTGTGTTGACTCTTGTCTTCGTGGACAAATCATACTGCTCTCCCTTGGTAATCACATTGGGAATGCGCAGATCCGAATCATTATTGTGAACTCTATATGGTTCTCAGTGGCTCTTATCTTGTCTAGGAGGGATTTTCAGCATTTGACACCTTTGTGTGGAGAAAGTGCTGCCACCAATGTTTTTTTTTGTATGCCGGAATTATTAGATACAGTGCAAGCCATTGAACAGAATTCCTAGGCTGGAATTATTTAGTAGGTTTTGGCTCCAAGAATTTACGACCTTTACCATTCATCACTTTGCCAATGATTCAGAATATCTTGAATGAAGATCTTCGGGTGGAGAACCTTCAGGACAGGAGAGATGTGGTTTCATATCTTTACATGTTGGAGTAATCTTGCTGATGAGTTCTGAATTCTAGGAAACTGTCCTATAGTGGAGAATGGGGTGCAGTTGTGCATAATCCTGCATTGCTGCACAGCTTTCACAGATTTTTCAGGTACAGTGAAGAGGAACAAGCCAAAATCCCCTGCCTCGTAAGCACGAGCATCAACAAAGAATAATTACAAAACTTGTAAAATCGAAAAAGTTCTCCTCTACAAATGTGATGAAATCACAGGGCCCCAAAGAGCACTGCACGTCATTCATCTGAAAATATTTCACTTCAGACACAAAATGACCAAACAATGCATTTATATGGCAATTGGAGGGTAGCCTTAGCACCAATACTTTACATGCAAATACGCTGAATAGAAATTATAGATTTATTGTTTTTTAGAAAACAACCTGACCGTGCACATATATTGCGCAATAAGGGGATACCTACCTGAACACCCCGAGTTGAAAGAATTCCCCCACTGAATAATGTTTAAAACTCCATGGTCTACAGAAGCTTGAAGAAAAGCTCTTCACTTGGGAGGAGTCCCTTGGTCTCTAAATCCAGGGGAAAACACAAAATCCATAAAAAACTAAAAGCTGACTTCTCATGGTTTAAATTCCCAGTAACACTATTTCTTTCCATTCTTATGGTCAGACTTTTCTATGCTGTCTGTTCTTCAAAATGTCATTTGTTGAGGTGGTCGATGCACAGATCAGCTCACCCTTTCATAATATTGCAGTCTGCTTTTGGTTTCTCCTTCCCCACCCTCTCCAGGTCTCACACCAAAGAAGTGCAGCACTGTTGTGGGTGTTGCATTCACAACCTGCAGCACTCTATCGAAGAGGACTGAAAGAGTTCAGAAGACCCTTCAGAGGCTTGGGGTTCAAACCCGCATATCATTCACTACAACTCGAGCTACAATGCTGAGCAAAAAGGTGTGCATTCCCCCATGTGGATGCAAAGCATAGTGCAAGGTTTAGTGTTTTGGAAACTACGTGATCAACCGGAAGAATAAACAATTGTTCATATTTGGGAGCACAATCCGGGGTTCATTATTCAGCTTTCAAAGAATCTGCTTTCCTCAAGCGCTCCAACAATTCAAAAGTGTTTAAAACTCTTTAGAAAATGCTCCAAAAACACTTTAATTTGTAGGTAATGTTATGTCATGTTAATGAAGTATCTACACGGTAAAGCCGGGTATACTAGGCAGAAAGCAAGAAACAAAGTGAAAGTTTTGTTACACGATCCTGAGTCTCATAAAGATTGGAACTATTGTGGGAATAGGTGCAGTGGTCCTGCCTGATATCAATCAGAAGTCCTACAGGGAGCATAATCGTGTTTTCATGAACTGGCCATTACAAAACAAACTCAGAAAATAAATTGCCCTGCTGTTATCTGAAAAAGAGACACTAGAGGGGAGACTCACATGAAAAGACATACGTCTGCCAGGAGTGTGTTATATACACAGCTCCAAACACAACCCCACCGTGCAGCGAGTTCCTATGTAGACTTCAGCCAAAGAATTAGAAGTAAACCCGAAGTGATGAAGAAACTTACCCGCAAACTCAGAACATTTGGGTAAATGAGAAAAACAAACAACATGTACAATTTAAAGACCAGGCAAAAATTAAAAAGCTTTTAAAGGGTGTTGATGGATTTAACAAGGGAGCGGGACAAATAACCATGGTTGAAAATGCCACCAGTCCATATCACACTGAGCAAGTCACAATGAGTCTAACATTGTAACAACTGCGGGTTGTCAGTCCTTCTTCACCATCATTCAACCTTTCTTTTGAGAAGGCAGACACAGCCGGTTGTGTAAATGAATTTGATTATTAGTCAGCATACAACGACCCCCGTCACATCCCAGCTCCTCAGCAACTGCACGCTTTCCAAGCCTTCTTTCTGGCTCTCAACACTCCAGAATCCTGCGGTGGAGCATCCATGTGCCGGATGCAACACTTTCTATCAAGGGTCCTTTATTGCTGGGTACAGACATGTCTTTTGAGACAGGGAAAGAACTTAAAAGGTGTCTGTGAAAAACACAAAAACATCATGCACAAATAAGGAAAGCTGCGAAGGGGATACTAAAATCTTTTGAAAAAGCAGCTCTGATGTCTGTGGAAAATTGCGAATGAGCTAACTTTAGAATTCAATAGTGTTGCTTAAACCATCTGACAAATGTTAAATTATAGTACTAATGCATGGAGCAGAGGAGATCCAACTACCTGGTGATACCACAACTTATTAAAAACAACTTCATGACAGGAAACAGATGTGTGTTCCAGTCATCACTTAAGTCATCAAGAATGTCTGTCTCAAATAAGAAAGGATTTTTTTAATGCAATATCGGCATAGATGTTTCAGACAGCGGATCTATTCTGGAACCACTGTCACTGCACACAGACTTGCTCATAAAAGAATCGGGTAGAAAGATGGGATTTTGTATTAAAGAAGGAAAGTACACCTTAGAGTTGGACCTGGCCCTTTTGGCCGGATGGTCCCTAGACTTTTCGCCTTCCACCTGTACTTTTTCTGACCTGTTGTTGGCTATTTTATGACTCTGGGCACTTTACCACTGCTGTTCAGTGCTAAAGTGCATATGCTCTCCCTATTCAAAATGTATATGTTGGTTGGATTCCATGATTGGCCTATTTGGTTTACTGTCAGACCCCAGTAAAGTGCACCAGGAGTGCCAGGGCTTGTAAATACAAATGCGGCTGGTGGGCTTACAGCACTGGTTGTGCCACCCACAGAAGCGGCCTGGTAAAATGTATCTAGGGTCTGCCATTGCAGAGCCTGCGTGCAGTCTGGTGCTGTCATGATAACTGGGTAAGTGCACACACTTACCAGTCCCTAAACCTTCCCTTAACTTCATATTAGTCACCCCTATGGTAGGCCCAAGGGCAGGGTGCATTGTAAGCATAAGGTAGGACAAGCCCTGATGTGTGTGACATGTCCTAATAGTGAATTACAGCCATTTTCTTTTTTCACTATTGTAAGGCTACCTGTTCTCCATAGGCCAGAATGGGCTGTTGGAATTGTTACATTCTATGATCCTAACAGACCCAGGGAACATGGTAGAAATTTGAGTTTAGTATGCCTGAACTCAGAATAATAAAATACATCTTTTAGTAAAGTTTATTTTAAAATTCTGTGTTTGCAAATACCACTTTTAGAAAGTTGGTATTTGCTTGCTTGACCATTTCAGCCCGCCTCTGCTATGATGTGTATCTGCCTGTCTGGTTGTGTGAGTGACAGGGCTGGGGAAACCCAGAGGGGCAGGGCCAGGTAGCCTGGTGGTGAATAGGGAGATTGGCAGTCAGATGGGTGGGAGGAGTGCACCTGGGCTCTGAATAGGGTTGTGCTCTGCTACCACAATGCTGGCTCCACCTCCTGCGGAGCGGCTGATGGCTCTGCCCTGCAAACTGAATAGAAAGGCAGAGTCATGTCGACAGAGTGCTCAAGAACTGGTTTGGACTGGGCAAAGGCCCCTCAACCCCAGAGGAACAAAGGAATTAGGGGTATAAGTATTGGGACCCTGCTCCCAAGAAATTAGATCCTGCTGAAACAAGAAGAACCTCTGCCAGAGGAGAAGGAACTGGGAAAGCTGTAGGAGGAGTAACTGTCCCTGACCTGGGGGATTGGCCTGCAGTGGTTGCCTTGCTGCTGAAGGAGAGGAGAAAGACTGCTAAAGACTTTGCTTCAACTTGTGCTTTGAAAAGATCTCCAAGGGCTTAAACTGAGCTTGCCCCCTGAACGAAGTCCCAGGACCAGTGGACTTCACCTCCAGCTCCCCAGAGTCTTTTAGAAGTGCCTGCTGCTGTTGTTGGGCCTTCTGAGGGACTGCGTGTCACAAGGATCTGGAAGCGCGATGCAAGGAAGAGAAGCGTGCCGCCGTCGCAGCCACTGTCGTCTCATCTCGCAGAGAGTGTCGCCGCTGCAGCATCGCATCGAGCGGAAGCGTCTCGCATCATTCTGGAAGTGTCTCGCAACCACGGAGTAGCGTGCCGCCGTTGGAGCCGCTGTCGTCGCATCTCGCAGAAGTGGTGTCGCCACTGCAGCATCGCATCGAGCGGAAGCGTCTCGCAACGTCGGAGAAGAGTGCCGCTGCCAAAGCCGCTGTCGTCGCATCTCGTCAAGGGTGATGCCGCTGTAGCTGACGCATCGAGTCGAGCCTTCTCGCAACATCGGAGAAGCGTAACGCATCTGGAAGATCCCGTCTTTATTTCTTTTGCACCAAGAACTTCAACGCAACTGCATCGCTGCAACACTTTTGTTGCCCTGCGTGTCGCATCTAAGGTACATTGACTTAAAGTGTCGCATTTAAGAACTTAAGAGAAACTAAGCAATCTTCTACCAACTAAGCAACCGTATTGTGTATTTTTAATCGTTTAATGGTCTTGTGATAATCCTATAAAAAGAATCCTTATTTTTAATATAAATACCTGTGTGGTGTCCATTTGTATTGTTGTCACTTGGTTACTGTATGTGTTCACAAATGCTTAACCTATAACGCTCTGAGATAAGCCTTGTCTGCTCGCACCAAGCTACCTAGAGGGTGAGCAAGGGGTTGTTTTAGTAGTGTAACCCCTTACCCTGACTAGAGGAAGGGTTCCCTGCTTGTCACAAGTACCTACCTGTGCCAACCAGAGAACCCGGATTCTAACACTTAGAAACACTACAGACCTACCCTGTTGGTAACACCAGGCAGTGCGTCAACTATGGATATCAATATCTTTGCACACAAATGACCCAACAGAAGACCCTTTAAAAACGAGACCTAATGTGAGACAACACAATGGTTATTTAACTGTATCGATTAAATATATCTGCCAATGAGAAAGAAGTGTGTTGCCAAAAAATCTTTTCCTTTTACTCAGGACTTTTATGTCCATTTCATGATCTTTTGTTTTTATAGAAAGAGGCACATTAGAGTATATCAAAAGTTTACAGACCACAATTTCCTGTTTCACTCTGAAATCTGTCATTACAAGTCTCTCTGTGAGAATCTTCCTTTTGGGCAATCCGTGGAAGCAGGGAGGACCTGACGAAAGACATGTCACTTTGTAGAGCACATAGCTAGGCTCAGTACCGCACGTTTGAAAAGGAATTTCCCAGGTGCCTGCAAAAAAGAGAAAAGATGGTGGGTAATAATACAAACATTCCTGAATTAGGCTAGGTGTTGGCACACCCAGAACAATTTAATGTGCGAGTATGCTCATGCATGTGCATGTGCATACCATACATTTAGGATCATTCACATTAACACAAACAGTCTTTGCATTAAGTGCTGAGGTGATTTGCATGATAAACTGGTGTAGTACGTTTAATCGACCACCTCTGAATAGCGATCACACCCTTTGGAGCATATGATTACCGACAGGACATTAGTACTTGGGTGGCTGATTCCTGTTTAATTAATGAACAAAAGGTCAAGATCTGGGCAGATCCTAAGACACCCATTCGGATTCCTCAATCAGTCTCCTGACTGCCTCTCACCGGCAACATATTCACGCTATAAAAAACTATCAAAATAAATAAATATACAAATGGATACTCTGTGGTAGCAGAACAAACACCCCAATTGTATCTCTGACAATGGAATGTTTAAACCTCTAGTCCTTGGAAGTAACAACAAGTGGAACGACAACTAGAAAGCTCAGGAAGCAGACTGGGCACACAGGAATACAAAAGGCATTGGCAAAAACTGTACATATGGCACCACATTTCATAAGGACTTGGCCCATGTGTCAACATAAGCTGGAGGGTCCTGGCACAGATTGTAAAGGTGTAATCTATATGGTTTAATTACTGCATTTACATAGGACTCTCCTTAAAGGGTTGAATGAAGGAATCGATTGTCAGTGCCTCACTGCACAGCAGAGTGCATGGTAAGTGTCCAAAAGCACAGTCTGACAAATGTGTGAGCCGAGGTGTTAAATATACAACACTGAAAAATGCATTTGACCTTAAATGTCTGAAAAGCAAGATATTGTTCTTGAATTATTCACTAGCTCACTAGGAGTAAAGAGACAAGTATGCACCGGTCCAGAGGGGGAACATCATCAGCAAATTGTCAAAATATCAGAAAAATATAATGTGGGTCATCCAATAATAGGGCTCAGATTCTCAAAGTTGTAGCGCCGGGTTAGTGTTACTTTTTAAATGCAAACCCGACGCTAAACCTCTTGGGATTAACAAACCTACACAAATTGGTATTTGCGTTGGTTTGTATGGAAAAGTAACGCAAAACAGTGCAAAACGCTAATTTGCATTACTTTGTGTTACAGGGGCGTTACATAGGTCGTACATAGGCGCTCCAATGCAGCACCAGTGCTTTTTGACAGTAAACCCTGTCTACTAACATTGGCAGACAGGGTTTAGCGCCAAAATGTAACGCAGCTGGAACCCAGCCATTAAAAGGAGACATTTTGTAATTTCTCCTTAATTTTCTACCTTTGTATGTGTGCTGCACTGTGCAGCACACATACAAAGTAGGAAAAGCTTTGAAGTGTGTCTACGCATAGTATTTTGTACTGGAAGGCTATGGTAGAGTCAGGCACGCACCTTAGCTCTACGGCACTAAGGAGCAAGCTCTCTCCCTGTCACGCAATGCAGCGCAACCTCTTTGGGTGCTGCGCTGCATTGCCTGACAGCTACGAGAATCGGGGCCCTAGTATTACAAATCTGTAAGCGGACCATGTGCAAAGTTTATGACAGGAACACACCATGCTAAAAAACTCTCTCTGTATTAAGGTAAGTTTTAGCAGACTAAGAACTATACACGACAGGCAAACATGGTGTGAAGGGCCAGACAATCTAACTGGATATTTGTAATATGATCAGGTGGGACCATAGGGTTGGATGTAGCTAGCTTGATCTGAAAAAGAATAAATGAAATTCCAGATCATTTTAGATTATGTTACGGTTCACAGCACAATGATGGGTGCAGCAAAGATCATTGTAGTGCATTCATCACTAGTGACAGCATATTGACAACACCTATGCGCTGATACAACTGCAACAAAATCACGTAGAAAGTTACAATGACTGGAAAAGACCACTGGACTGCAGTCTCAGGGTCCTGGAACCACTGTCAGTCATCGGTCATTGGACCATACCCTGTCCTTTAGAGATAACTGCTTTACCAAAGGCCCTTGTAAACTCTGTATTTGCAATTCTGAGTGCTCGCCGCCTAGCACTATAGTTGATACTCACAGTAACCAGGGTTCCACTCCATCGAAAGCGGTCACATACAATAACATCTGCCTGAAACAAGGAGAACATATTGGTGAGTTCCCAGTCAAGAAAGGTAGATGTGTGTATAGAGCAAAGAGACCTAAAATATCTACAATAACCTTATATGTATTCTTGGAGACACAGAGGAGAAAATTGAACCTGGGGCACTTGTACAAGTAGGGCTGTATAATCTCCTTTAATGAGACTCATGTGGTCTTGGCTTTGTAACTATCCTCGAGCATTCTCAAGAATATGCAGGATTTAAAGAGAGATGCACTACCTGTTTGACTCCCGACTTCTAGGGCAAATAGTGACTTGCTAAATTCAAAGTCCTAGATCAATGCGGGGCTCAGTACCAGGAATTCCGGTTATTATGGAAAAACATTGTCCAAAGAAGAGAGTGTGTGTGTAGGAAGAGAGACAGAGAGAGAGAGAGAGTGTGTGTGCGTGTGTGTGTGTGTGTGTGTGCGCGTGTGTGTGTGTGATCCCTCTTTGATGGCAGGCGCCAAGCTTCTCTTGGACCTGAATTTAAAGGTCTGATACCCTGATCCCAGCGCCTTTTATGGCAGAGACAAAGTGGGCACTTGACCGGGACCCCCACCTTCATGCCCCTCGCCCATTTATAGTGACTCAGACAGTTAAAAGTGAAGCTGTAATAATGTGTTCATACAAAAAAAAACATTTTTTAAATTTAGCGGCAGGGCATTCACATTTCACAAATGCTTAGTGTAGATTGTCTGATTTGCCCAAACTTAACTCCCACACTCTAAGGCAGTTGGTGAAACTTAAACTAGAATTTAAAATTTGCCTCATACTTCACTCTTAACTTCACATCACCTCTTCTACCTCATGCCTCTCTCTTTACCTATACCTGCCTCTCTATGTACATCCTCTTTCTCGCTCGGTCTTAACTATCTCTTCCTCCCTTATGTCTATCTCCCACCTCTCTTAGACTCTCTACCAGGAACTCACCTCAGTCTCTCTGCCTGTGCCAGCCTCTACATCTCTATCCATCTCCTTCTCTCTCTCTATTCTGGTTCCATGCAATCTCCCTCCATCTCTCCTCTTTTTACTTCATATTTCTCTCACCCTCGCCTCTCTATTTTCCTCACCTCTCTATCTCTCCATTTCCCTATACCTCACCCTCTCTACTTCACTCTCAGCCTTCTCTCTACCTCAGCTACTCTTCCAAATTTCTCTAACAGGCTTCTCACTACCTCATCTCTCTCCACCCACCTCTTCCCAAAACCTCGATTTACCTCACATTCTTCCACTACCTCCTCACCTCACCTCTCTGTCTCTGTTCCTTGTGCATCGCCTCTTAATCGTACTCCTTCTCAATACCTCTACTTCTCTACCTGTGTCTTTTCCGTTATATATCATTGCTATCTCACTCTCACCTCTCGCTCTACCTTCATTTCTATTTCAACTCACCCTTTCAACCTCACCTCTTTCTCTTTCTGCTCTCTCTCTTTGTACTTGTCTCTATCTCAAATTACCGAGCTCTACTTCTGTGCCCACTCACTGCTCTTTTTTGACCTTATCGCTATTTCTCTGCTTCCGTTCTTTTCTCTATTCACGTCATTTTCTTTTTAACCTTTCACCCCTCTCTCAATCTTTCTTTCTGCCTCAGTATGTCTTCTCTCCCTAACATCTTGTTTTACTTCTTTCACTCCCTCATCTCTCTACATACACACCTCTCCCCTCCTCCACCTCTCTTTAACCCCCTTTTTCTACCTTCCCTTTCTTTCTGCTTCACCCCATCTCTAGCTCTCTGCCATGATGTCCTATACCTATCTCTCTACCTCTTTTTGTCTTGCTAGCTATTTCTCTTTCCACCTCTGTGTGTCTGTCTTTCTAATTACCTCACATTTCTCTATTTACCTTGAGTCTCTACTTACCTCACCTGTCTCTCTACCTCATCTCCATATTCAAATCAAATAATCTTTATTCTCGATCATTTAGATCATCAAAGATATAAATACATAGCAGTTTTTAAAATTTTGAAGTTTTCGTTATTTTAAACAGTTCCATGTAAGGAATGACTTTCGAAAATTTCATAGTACGAACGTTAAAAAACATAAAAAGAGATAATCCAATATCTTATAACATTATACAACCCCCCCCCCCCTCTGTTAAAAGACGAGATAGAACATACCACATGGCCATTAAATACTTTGCCACAGCAAAAACAATCGGAGGTGACAAATCAGTTTTTAGGATTCTGAACGCAGGCAGATATTTCCTAAATTCCATTCCATGACAATATTTTTAATGGCAGGGGCCTATCGTTCGAAATAATAGTGTGGGTGGAAACATTCCCTTTATCACTGGCCATGATCTCTGGATATATTGGGGGGAGGCTTATTTCTTCCCCCACATTGTGACGTGGCTTGCCAATGGAATTACTCAGAACCCCATAGTGTTCTAGGGCGCTGGGCAACTCTATCTCTAGACTGATTCCGTCCACAGCCTCCCATACTACAGAGTTACACTTCCTGCTTGTGTATATGGGCAGTCAATCTACCATGTCTAGCTGACTGTACCTATTCTGCGTTGGAAGGTAAAGTTGCTGAAGGGATCTCCGGGGATGGTAGTCTTGCTCGCTAACGCCCCGGTTACCGCCTCTCCTATGGCAAATTTCCCAACCCTCGTCGACCATATTGGTGGTGTAGTGGGCTGGCTCCTGTCTTCTGGAGTTGGGGAATTCTCTCCATCCTCTTGCCAACCCCCCACCCAATCTCTCCGAATGTGTGCCTTGTACATTAATTTCAGGGTACCCTTGGTATTGGCTTCTGGGGCGATGAAAAACTCCCCTTCTTTTGATATCTCCCCACCCGGCCGGTCTTTGTATCCGAGCCCCCCAGGTCTCATCCTCTCTATCATATGCTAGAGGAGGGTAAAAAAAGGAGAGGGATAGGGATTGAATGGTAGTCCCCTCATCCTCTGGGATCCATCCGCATATATGCAGGACGGTCCTATGGTCTTTAAAATTGACTATAACACAGTCACCATTAATGGATTTAATTGAACTACCCAACCAAGGGACCCTTCGTACCATAAGGACTGCGCTCAATATACATTCCGGGAGGGGTCTGTATGTGCATAGCCAATTTATCACCTTATTCTTAAGGGAGGCGGTGGATTCTTTAGAGGTAGCGTTCAATTCTGGTACCCCTACTAGGACAACAGTATATGGGGCTGCCTCTGGGGGAAGGTGTATTGGTCCAGTCTTTATCCTCTTGCTCACACCCTCAGTCGTTAGTTCTCCAGTATTCGGTGTGTTGAAAGGAGCAGGATCACTTTCCCCAACTTGCTTTGCACTAGTTGGAGGGGGAGATGGATGATTATACTGTTCTACATGATTTTTTGGAGCATTTGCCTTCAAGTGTATATTGTTACTTATAGACGGGGTAGGTTTTGCCTTCTGCGCTATATGTGTGGCACTTTTAACCTGATTTGTAGCCTGAGAGGGTCCCTTTTTTGTTACTCTGTCGGGAACCTTGGTCCCACCATTGTTAATTACTTTGAAACTGTCAGCTAGTTGGACTGTCGCCTTTTCTATGGCCACTAACCTAGCTTCCATTTTTATTAGCCTTTCTTCCAGTGGGCTTAAGAGGTTTCTTATGAGGGCACCTATATCCGCAAGGGTAACATCCTCCTCAGTGGGCTCTAGTAAATTCAATTCAGCGTGGGTGCTTGTCTCCCCCGGTGAATTGAAGCGCATGGCCTCAGCTCTATCTATTTGCGTTTTTTCCCTAATGTTTAGACAAGAACTGTTTAATAGCAGGTACGAGGAGAGTTTTGAGGTATTTAGCTTTCGCGCGCCCTTGTTCTTGGGCCCTCCTCTCTTTTTCGGGATTGCTCCTTCTCTAATCCCCTTTCGCTTGTTCGCTTTTGGGCCTGCGGGGTTAGCATTATCGGGGTCTGGGGTGGGGTTTATAGTAGGTATGGGGTGGGGTTGAGCAGGCGGAAGAGTTAGCATGCTAAGGTCTACAGAATCACTAGGGTCCTTCATGCTTAACTGGGAGGTACAATTTGATATATCCAAAGTCCCGGAGGGATCACTTGTGCCGGCCACCCCCGTGTCCAACACAATAAGTTCTGGGCTTACCTCAGGAGACTTTGCCTGAGCCAAGGGACCCATAGACGATCTCCTCACCCAGTCCAATTCCTGAGAAATTCGCCTCTCAAGGAGCGTAATGTCCTCTATTAGTAGGGACCCAGCTTTCACGAAGTAATTATCCAATGTTCCCTTTGATACAGCTGCAACAGCCGTTGCACTTTTACTCCTTGTTTCCCTTGTCGTCATCTCTACTGGCAAACACCAACAGTAACCCTCGAAATCCAAATGAATTCCCGGGATGGACCAAGGGGGGTGGCCCAGGCCCAGCCTCTCCCGTCCTCTAACGGCCTCAAACGGCCCGCCCTTTTCCCGGGCTTCGCCCCGGGCTGCGCCCCGCACGCATCCCGCTAACGCGTAAGTGATCAGGGGATTATATAGTAAGAGGGGGAGGAGTTGAAGGAGGGGCCGGGAAGAGTGACCAGGTGCGCTGATTGATTCTGGCAGCTACGCACCCTGGACCTCACAGTCCCAGCAAACAGGCAGCCTCCAGGTGTAAGCACCCTCAATAGTATGTCCCAAGGCTCCTCGATGCAGGAAGAGTTAAAGAGAGCAAATCGGCAAGGTCCGCGCCTGCGAGCGCACCCACGAAGCGGGGGCCGCGAGGCGTTATGTAGGCGGAGGAGCTGAAGGAGGGGCCGGGAAGAGTGACCAGGTGCGCTGATTGATTCTGGCAGCTACGCACCCTGGACCTCGCAGTCCCAGCAAACAGGCAGCCTCCAGGTGTAAGCACCCTCAATAGTATGTCCCAAGGCTCCTCGATGCAGGAAGAGTTGAAGAGAGCAAATCGGCAAGGTCCGCGCCTGCGAGCGGCTCCCGCGAAGCGGGGGTGCGAGGCGTTATGTAGGCGGAGGAGCTGAAGGAGGGGCCGGGAAGAGTGACCAGGTGCGCTGATTGATTCTGGCAGCTACGCACCCTGGACCTCGCAGTCCCAGCAAACAGGCAGCCTCCAGGTGTAAGCACCCTCAATAGTATGTCCCAAGGCTCCTCGATGCAGGAAGAGTTGAAGAGAGCAAATCGGCAAGGTCCGCGCCTGCGAGCTCTCCTTCATCTTTCTTGTTATGCTGTTCTCTCTACCTCTCTGGCCTCCTCTGTCTCTCACTCACTCCCTTTTCTTTTTAAGCATAGTGGGTGCTATATTATGTAATGTCTCAATATCTTGCTGCAACTAATAAACATGTTTTTAAAAAGTCGGTGATCACAGTCTAGCTGGAGTAGTATCAATTCAGAAAAAGAAGAAGAGGGGCGGGGGAGAGAATTAATGAGACAATTATCACATTTCTCTCAATGGAACGGTGAAACCCCTCAGAGCAGGGATGTGATTTTCTCTGCAGTAACAATGCTAGCTGTGGAGGCGGAGAGGCTGTAATTATGATGACAAACATCCTGCATTGCAAGCTGTGTTTAAATGCCATTTTAATATTATGGGCTAATCACTAAAGCCACCTCGATACCCGTATTGACATTTGTGTCTTTCCTACAACGGAAGAAAGAGGCTGGTTGGACACTGAAGTCATAAAAAAATAGCTTTGTCGTAATGTGTTGTTTTCCCTTTGTGCTATTCAGCCAGCAGACACCAGCAGCATACGCTTCCTGCTGTGTCTGCATGCCTCGATTCTGAAAGTCTAACATAGAGTTAAAACATGTTTTGCCATCATGCAGGCTTGTTGTATCTAACAAGGGAAATGTCATAGTTCATACAAGCAGGGGGACATGAAATCTGTGTTGCCTGGGAACCTCAAAAGTCCTTAAAGTGGCACTGCCTGAGCCATAAGACACCCGGATGTATCGCTGAAACCACTCTCGCAGAGAGGCAAGAGAAACAAGGGCTGGTTTAAATGGAAGGGATGACAGACAGCTCATTAACTGGTGGGTGCCCCTCTCTCCACCAAGGTGCCTCAGACACCCTCACCCTTTGCCCAGCACCCTCCTCCACCCGTACCTCGCTCCCAGTGCTATCCAACCCCAACATAGCATCCCTGTACAGAGAGACTCCTGTCTTCGCTACCTTTGAGAGACAGAGCACGTTCCGTCCTGGGCCTTCTGCTATCACCCTGTCCCCACAACCTCTCCCCCACCCTGCCCTCAGCCTCCACTCCCTCCTGCAGCCATCGCCCGTCCCTCCTGCGCGTGCCCTGCAGTGCCCGGCGCGCAGACCCCGCACAGCCTCGGCAGGCCCCGCCCAGCTGCAGTCATCCCAGTGCAGTCTCCGCAGCTCGCAGAGCCCGGGCCTGTCAGGCGGGATTTACAGCCTCAGGCGCGCGCGGTGTGCGCATCCGGATGCTGCAATGCAGGGGCAGGAGAAGGGCTGCAGCCCGCTCCCTCTCCACAGGCTGCTCACGGACCGTGGCTTGCTTTTAAAACCCGCTCAACCGAAAATAGCATAAAGTGACAGTGCCTCGTGAGGGAAAGGGGGCGCTAGGTCTGCATGGTCCCTCCATTCACTGACGCCAGCATGCCGAGGTGGCGCTTTGCATAACTATATAGAGCTTATTAACATGACATAAGGTACCCGTAACAGTGTGGCGGGTGAGTGGCAGAGAGCTCAGCGTCTGCCTGTCACCCACAGCTCCGAGCCAGGCGCTAGTGGTAACATTATCAGTGAAGAGGGCATGACGCACATAGTCGCGCCAGCAGCTTAGGAGTAGTGGCTAGTACTTCAACAGCTGTAGCCGTGAAGCCAGGCCTGTAAGGACACCCACTGGACTGGGAAGCAGCGAGAGCTGCAGTAGAACGGATTGCAGAGCCGGGCTGGCACTTCCGTTAGGAGGTAAAGCACAAGCGTTGGGGTACCATCTAGTGGCCGTACCAAATTACTGCAAAACGCATACAACTTGCCCCTTGTAAGTGCGGCTGCCCGAGGCCACCACAGGGGGCCACTCAAGAGGGCGGCCCTGTATTGGCATCGGGCTTCCACCCCCCACTCCTTTCTCCCCCCCCTTTTTCCTGGGGGGTTTTGGCCAAGGGAGGAGTCCCCCTTTGGTCGCGGGTGTCCCGCGTCACGTCCGGCGCGCGTGGCAGGGTGAGGGGTACATAGGTATCCCCCACCCCTTTCTCGGCCTCTTTGTGCACCGGACACGCTGCCGGCACCACGCTTCCCTCACGCGCTCCTGACTTCGTGAGCTGACCGCTTTCCTGTATGGTGAGTGCATGCATGCCCCCCCCATGCCCGATCTCCCCATCTCCGGGGTTGATGCCAGGGCGGGGTGGCCCAGCCTAGGCTGGAGGCTGCCGGGGGGGGGGGGGGAGCTGGGTGCAGCTTCGGGGCTCGGCGCGTGGGTCTGTGGGCCCGCAGCCCGGGGACCTCTGGTCGCGGGGTCGCCTCGGGCTGTGCTGCGGTGTGGGGTCCGCTGGGGCCTGCCGTGCCCAGAACCCTGCTCTGCGGGTTCGCCACCTTGATCCGATTGGATCCTGCCCAGGTTGCCAGAGTTCGTGCCTTATGCTAAAATCCTACCTGACGCCTGTCCTCGCGCTCTCTGGCCGTAATTGCTGCAGAGTTGCGTCGGGCCCGCGCTCCCGGGCTGCGAGCCGCGGGTCGGCCCGTGGCCTCCCTGCCTCCTCCCTCCCGGGAGTTACATCATCCTCTGGCCGGCGGGGGCTCTGGGGGCCGATCCCGCTCCACGGTTCCCGTGGCGTTGCCATGGTCAGCCGCATCCATCGCAGGTGAGCTGCCTGCTCTGCGGGGTTGTGTTCCGGCTACGCAGCAGTGCGGATTTCCTGTCCGTGTGGTGGTCGGGGGGCAGGGCTCGGGCGGGGCGCCCCGGCTACCGCCTGTTTTGAACGCCCCCTGTAGTGACCCGGGGCTGCCCGGGAGGGGCCTGTCGGACTATTTGCACTTTGTGTGGCGATGATAATCCGTCCATCGGTGCAGCCCTGCTCGAAAGATGCTCCCCCCGCGTGTAGCGCGCACCCCGGGTCGGGGCACGCGTGTTGGAACCCTCCCCCCCTCACACCCGGTCAACGGCAGGCCTAACCACGGGATAGCCCAGTGTTAGAGAGCCTGCTTTGCACGTCCGGGGCCCCAGGTTCGTTCACCGGAATTCAACTAACAGGGGGCACCAGGGTCGGGCCCCGGGATCGCATCACTTGCGGTATCATGGCTATAGCACTCAAATTCCCCGGGCATGATGTGCATTGTCGATGCGGTGCCCGTTGTAGTGTGCATATTAATGGTGCAATTCGATGCTCAAAGAGTCACTCTGGCCTAATGGTTAAGGTCTTAGACTCTTACTCTGAAGATTAGGTGTTCAATCCCTGGTCTTTCTATGTTTGCTAAGTCTAAAGTGTAGGCAATGGTATTTCCTTCAGTAAGGTTGGGAAATATTTTCTGCGGGCCATGGGTGGGTCTGCCGTGCCGGGTGGGAGGCTGGGTCCTGCTCGGCCTCCCGCTCCATGGCTCGATGCTGGGTGCCTCCCCGCGCTGAGTGCGCCCTCGGGCCGGGTCACGCGCGGTGTGCCCCTCCCCCTTCTGCGACCATTGGGCCATCGGCAGGCCACAGGGTCTCATCCACAACTGTGATCCGGGCAAATCACCTCCACCTCGGGCCTGAATATGTATGCAAATACGATGTGCGTGTACACCGCTCTATCTTCCAGATCAGCCACAGCTTGCTGAGTCGCCCGACCCATATACCACCTAGTTCTAGGAACTGAGCCCCCTCCCCGGCTGCTCCCAACCAGACAATGTGGATCATGGTTACTCTCTGGCAAAAAGAGTCACTCTGGGCTAATGGTTAAGGGCTTAGACTCTTACTCTGAAAATTAGGTGTCCAATCCCTGGTCTTTCTATGCACTGTTTGCTCAGTCTAACGTGTATGCTATGGTATATTTCCTTCATTAAGGCTTGGAAATAATTTTCAAAGGGGCATTTCCTGCGAATGAATTTAAAAAAAATAATAATAATAATCATTCATTAATTTTAATGGGCACACGAGCATAAGAGCTCTAGGGTGGTGCGCATGCTCCAGGTGTTAGGCCCTTGGGTCCCGTCTCGGCACCTTGCGGCCTCCGTGGCTCCTGCGAACTTGGGGGGAGAGGGGGTTAGGTCGGCCGTGCACAGTGCACCGGTGGATAGCTACCCTTATTGCCTCTTTGTGACAGCCACGGCCTGTGCGAATGTATTAATTTGATTTGTTTCTTTATTCAGGAAGGGATTGATGCCAGGCCCCCCCCACCATGCCTAAGGATCCACTAGGAACGCACAGGTAAAGGGTAAGAGCCGCTAGTGGCAAGGCAGCACCAAGGGCGTTTAGAAGCCAACCATTGTGGTGCAGGGCAAGGGTGTCCTCAACAGGCCAAGGGGCGCGTGCCACATGGCCAGGTTAACCAAAGCGGCCCCCCCTGGGGTGACCATAGTCAGGTGGTGGAAGCCACCACCCCTTCTTACGCCGCCTGCTTTGTTTTCTAGCTACGTCCCGTGCTCCCGGACAATCGCAGAGGTGCAGGGTGCAGCACCAGTCGTCTGGCTGAGGTGTTCTCTGAGGTAAATGCAGGTGGGAGAGCACCGCCGAGGGGGCCAGGTTGGGCAGCACGCAAGCACAACACCGGCTCAGGGGGGAAAGGGGACATGGTGGGCAGACAGGGAGTGGTAGCCGCGCCAGCGGCCGGCAGACCACAAGGTTCATTGGTTAACAATTTTATCATCATCCCGACACAGGGTTTAGCAAGTTCCTTCCCAGATTACACGACTACACGAGCATCGCCAGGAAGAGTGTAGCGACTACAGGAAGTAAGTAAGGGTGAGGGTCTAGGACCAAGAGTCGAAGGCGACTGCAGGAATGTAGATCCGGCACCAGCAGTTAGGCTTTGGCTCACAGCTCAATTTCTCTTCCAGGTGGGCAGTCGCAGATCCGTGCGGATGAATAGCCAGGGATCCCCCCGCTTTTCTCGATGATGTCCCAGGTGGAGGATTCCCAGCCAGGAACCTCCCAAGATGCTCAGTTGTCGGCCTTCATGGAGATGGTCCGGGCCAAAGGAGTAGCTTGGGCCACTGAGCTGTTGATGGCACACAGCCCGGACGACTCTGGTATCGCCATGCCTGTCCCATGCACGGGTCAGGAACCCACAGAGGAGAACGGTCCCACCAGATCCAAGAACCGCTGGTAGCTAGGAGCCGTACCACGAGCATTGTGCGGACTGTGGCCGTGCCCGTGGCCGATGCTCCTCTGACCCCTGCAGCCGGACCAGTGGCCCCCCTGGTCATCGCAACGCCGCCTCCGAACTTTGCCACACGTGACGACCTGGGTAAGCTCACGGACACGCTAACGAACTTCATGACGGAGGTCAGATCTGGTCTCCTGGCGTTTACCAATGGCAACATAGCGAACAGTGGTGTTGGGGTAGCTAGACCAGCATCACCTGCGCATGCACTAGGTGCCCCTTCAGTCACAAACATTTGTGGTGGGGGTGGGAGGGCAGCCACCGAGCATGTTGCCACAGGGCAGCCTGCAGCAAGGAGTCCCAGTGCCCGGGGAAATTGAGCACACTCCCCTCTCCCACGGGAGCAGGTGCGTTAGGGGGGACCTCCCTTGAGCTAGGCGAACAGCTACGGGCAGAGACAGCCATCCCGCCCGCAGCCACATGCGCTCCCCCCGCGGCCCCTGCCGCCACCGCCACTCCTCCGCCCGCGTCCCCAGCATCAGGTGCCCCCTCCCCCTTCGCTGCTGCACCTCCTGTACTCCCTGCTCCTGCGCCGCTAGTCACTTTGGCCCCCTTGCTGTCCGGCCAGTGCTCATTAGTGTGGGAGGTGCCCTTGGCGGCCAAGGAAGGAATATGGAGGAGGGAATTTATCGACATCTTCACGCTTCTGATGCACAGGGCAGAAGGGGTGGATAACAGAAAAATGAGTGGTAAGGAGGAGGACAAGAAGGTTCGCTTCCAAGCATGGTCTGATAAAAATATTAAAAGGTGGGGACAGGCCTTTGCTATCCTGGCAGTGGTTGTCATGGAGCGATACCCATAACAAGGGCCGGGGTTGTTCCAATACGCCGGCATCATCACCAATGAGACGGAGACTAATGGCAGAATGGGCTGGTACAGGTATGACTGCGAGTTCAGGAAGAAGATGGCCATGTGTCCGGACCTGGGGTGGGACCAGCTGGAGGTGCGTCTCTGGGTCCAGCACATGGGCAAGGGCAGGGTTGAGGTCGAGGAGAAGCCTAGCACCACCATGAAGAAGGGGGGAGTCGAGCAAGGGCAGGAGGCAGGACAAGAAGGGTCAGTTTAAGCAGTCCTTTCGGAGAGGCTGTGGTGGGGGCCAGAAGCAGGGATCCAGGAGAGTCTTCAGTGGTACGTGCAGGCTGTTCAATGCGGGGGCATGCTCCTGGGGCAAGGCCTGTCGATTCTCCCACACCTGCAGCAAGTGCGGTTCTCTACACTCTGCCACCTCCTGCGACAAGTGCGAGCACGCCTCCATGCCCGCCAGACACGACAAGTAGGCCCCTGTTTCGGCCTCCTCTGGCCGGGTCCACCCCCCTTACCCCCCAGCCCAGCCCACCCGGCACCCCCTGTGGTGCTCCCTCCAGGGAGCTCCTGGGCAAAGGTCCGTCCCCCATTGTCACCGCCAAACTGCTACCACTATTAAGGGAGTACCCCAATGCGAAGGACAGACTGTCTCTAGCCCAAGGGTTCTTGGAAGGCTTTAGAATTCCCTATCTAGGGCCACTGGTCAACAGGGACGCGGAGAACCTCAGGTCAGCCAGGTACCATCCCAAAGTAGTAGGGGCAAAGATCAAGAAGGAAGCGGCCCTGGGGAGGTTGGCGGGCCCCTTCCTGCATCACCCCTTCCGAAGTTTGTTGTCTCTCTCTTGGGGGTGGTCCCGAAGAAGGAGCCAGGGGCTTTCAGGCTGATCCAACACCTGTCATACCCGGAGGTGGATTCAGTGAACCATTGGCTGGAGGAGGGTTCCTGCTCGGTCTCTTACTGTTCGCTCGACATGGCAGTGAACATGGTCGGGAGGGCCGGCAGGGGAGCGTGGTTAGCCAAGGCTGATATTGAGTCTGCTTTTCGCCTTCTCCCGGTCCACCCTGAGCGCCAGCACCTCCTTGGGGTCAAGTGGCAAGGTGAACTCTTATACGACAGGTGCATGCCGATGGGGTGTGTGGTGTCGTGTGCCTACTTTGAAGCCTTCAGTTCATTCCTGCAGTGGGCTCTCTCAGTGAGGTTCAGCGTAGATGGGGTGACCCACTACTTGGACGATTTTTTGTACATTGGGAGTGCAGGAACACAGGAGTGCAGCAGGGGGCTACAGTGTTTTCAGGAATTGGCAAGACACCTAGGGGTGCCGTTAGCACCTGGTAAGACGGAGGGTCCTGCGCAGGTTCTCACCTTTTTGGGCATTGAGCTTGACACAGTGACGGGCGTGTCTAGGCTCCCTGCAGAGAAGGTCCAGGCTTTGCGTCAGGACATCCAGTCACTGCTGGGGAAAGACAAGGCTCCTTTGTGTGTCATCCAAAGCCTCCTGGGCAAGTTAAACTTTGCAGCCAGAGTCATTCCGGTGGGGCGAGTGTTCACCAGGAGATTAGCCAGGGCCACAGCCAACGTGTCTAGAAAACACCACCTGGTCAAGTTGGGGGCAGGCTTGAAGAAGGACCTGGTCATGTGGGGGAGTTCCTGTCGCACTTCAATGTGACGGTTATCTGGAGGGCCCCCTGGGTGGACAGTCCCGAGCTCAGCTTGTTCACGGATGCATCTGGGAGAGAGGGCTTTGGGGCAATCCTGGGCGAGGAATGGTGCACACAGGAATGGCCCAATGCCTGGCGCAAGTGCGGCATCACTACCAAAATCATTGTTTTAGAACTTTTCCCCATTGTCTCATCCCTCCACCTGTGGCCTGCGATCTTGTCGGACAGAAAGGTCCTTTTCTGGTTGGACAACATGGTGGTCGTGCAGGCCATCAAGGTGCAGACCGCCAAGTGCCCGCTGGTGCTCTGCCTTCTCAGGGAACTCGCCAGAGGGAGCCTGCGCTGCAACTTGGAGTGTAGGGCTTGACACATTGAGGGGTCAAGAATGTTGCGGCTGACGCTCTCTCTCGTTTTCAGTGGCTCCGTTTCCGGGAGGCCTGGCCGCAGGCGAGAGCGGAGATGACCCCCTTCCCGGCAACCCTCTGGAGGATCTTGGAGTGGAATAACAGTTAAGAGCCATGGGGGAACGGGCTTTGGCCCCCAGCACCAGGAAACGGTACCTGGCACACTTGACCCGCTTCAACTATGTGGCTGCTGTCTTGGGCCTGGCTGGGGTACCCTTGGAGGGCAAGGTACAGGCGTTCGTGGTCTGGGCCAAAAAACAGGGAAAGAGCCACTCTTGGGTCTGTGGTCATCTAGCGGCGGTCAGTCACGATGTCAAGCTTAGAGGAGGACAGGACCCTACCAAGTCCTTTGTTATCAGGGCAGCACTGAAGGGGTGGGCCAGGGAAGAGCCCCGGGTGCCAGACAACAGGTCCCCTATCACCTTCCCCATCCTGCAGGCCATACTTGATGTCCTGGGAGGAGTCACCCACTCGCCATACGAGGCGTCCCTCTTTTCTGCCGCCTTTTGCTTAGCATTTTTGGAGCCCTGGGCATAGTGGATATTCGGTTGGTGGGTGAGTTGACAATCCACCTCCGGAGGTCAAAGACAGATCAGAATGGGAAGGGGGTAGAGGTGGAGTTATTGCCTTTAGGAGACCCCAGGTACTGCCTGGTTGCCAGGGTCCGGGAATTCGTCTCTCTTCACCCTGCAGCACCTGGGTACTTATTGATTCACGCAGACCTAGTTCCCCTAACCATCTTCCAGGTCGAGCGGGTAATGGGAGCTTGCCTTTCTAAGGCCGGCCTTCTCCAGGCTGATACAAAATATTCAAGCCACTCCTTCAGGATTGGGGCGGCTACCTCAGCATTCTCAGCCGGCCTGGAACCTGCACGGGTCAAGAAAGTGGGGCGCTGGGAGTCTCAGTGTTATAAGCGATATATCCGCCCCTGATGGGGCCTGCTCAGTGTAAATAGGACTATAACGTGCAGTGTTGTGTGTCACATGTTTATGGTTTGGTGGTTGTAGTGCAATGACATATTGTTTGGTAATAAACTTTTAGAGTTGAAACGTGTCCTTTGTTTCATCAGGGTCACGTGTGTGGGTCATTGGGCGGTCTCCAATCTCCCGGTTGGCCCGTTGGGCATCGATCAGGAACTGGATGCGTCGATTCTCACAGACAAAGTTTGAGTGGTTGGGTTTTCCAGGGATGAGATGGAGCAGCCTCATGAACAGACTGGAGCACTCGCTAGCAACGTTGGGTGCCCCGCCCAATTATTTGTTGATCCACCTGGGGGGCAATGACTTGACTGCCTCTGGGAGGACCTTGCTCCTGCATGCCATGAAGACTGACCTGGGGGAACTGAGCAAGCGCTTAGGTCAGTGCAAGCTCTGGTGGTCAGAGATTTTGACTCGGAGGGTCTGGCAGGGTGCTAAGTCTGGCGAGGCGGTGGAGCGGTCCAGGAAACGGGTGAACAGCTCCATGCGCAAGTTCACTCAGCAGAGGGGCCTGGGATTTATCAGACATGAAATGATTCAGGAAAGGGTCAAAGGATACTTCGAGTCTGACGGGGTACACCTCACTCCAGTGGGGATGGACTTATTCCTGCTATACTTGGAGGAGGCGCTAGCACATAAAGGTTGCAGGTAATAGACTAGGGCAGTTGGTGGGGGGCCCCAGCGATGACTGTTTGCCGCCTCCAGGGCTGTGGCGGAGTTACAGGGCGATCTGGATGCATACGGGTACAGAACGGTACTGCTGCGCGGCACACAGGGGTGCCAGAGCTAAACCCCAGGGACCTCATGGGAGGTTCACGGATTCTATGTCGGCGCCCCGTTAGTCCTTCAGGCGGTTGTGGGCCTGAACAACTGGGGGCTTGCCTAACTACGCTCCGCCCAGAAGGCCGTGAGTATAATGGACCTAGGGTGGTCAGGTGATCCGGGAAGGGGATCACCTGAAGGTGCAGTACTAAGTGGTTCGCCACGGTGCTGCTAGGCTCATCAGGCGGGCAGGTGGCGAGAAGGCTGCGTGTCCTTGGATCGCCCGTAAGCTAACCCACCAGACGTTGTTTGTAATAAACCTGCAGCAGTTTTTTCCACAAGTATAACTTGTGTGGTGTGTTTTATTTGGTCATTCCTGCTTTGTGGGGGGGGGTCTTTTGCCATGATGGTGCTATGCGGCTGCCCAAGGCCACCACCGGGGGCCACTCAAGAGGGCGGCCCTGTAGTGGCATCGGGCTTCCACCCCCCACTCCTTTCCCCCCCCCTTTTTCCTGGGGAGGGTTTGGCCAAGGGAGGAGTCCCCCTTTGGTCACGGGTGTCCCGCATCACGTCCGGTGCGTGGGGCAGGGTGAGGGGTACATAGGTATCTCCCACCCCTTTCTCGGCCTCTTTGTGCACGGGACACGCCGCGGACACCACGCTTCCCTCACGCTCTCCCACCCTACCACTTACCCGGCGTGTTGGCAGTGGGAAGCACAGCTAGGACTTTGTAATGTTGTACTTTTTCATTGCAGGCGGAGTTACAGGGCGATCTGGATGCATACGGGTACAGAACGGTACCGCTGCACGGCACACAGGGGTGCCAGAGCCGAACCCCAGGAGCCTCATGGGAGGTTCACGGATTCTATGTCGGCGCCCCGTTAGTCCTTCAGGTGGTTGTGGGCCTGAGCTTGCCTAGCTACGCTCCGCCCAGAAGGGCGTGAGTATAGCGGATCTAGGGTGGTCAGGTGATCCGGGAAGGGGATCACCAGAAGGTGCAGTAGTAAGTGGTTCGCCACGGTGCTGCTAGGCTCATCAGGCGGGCAGGTGGCGAGAAGGCTGCCTGTCCTTGGATCGCCCGTAAGCTAACCCACCAGATTACATAACGTTGTATGTAATAAACCTGCAGCAGTTTTTCCCCAAGTATAACTTGTGTGGTCCCCAAGTATAACTTGTGTGGTGTGTTTTATTTGGGCATTCTTGCTTTGTGGGGGGATCTTTTGCCATGATGTTGCTATCTAGGGGAGAGCTCCTGTATTTCACATGGAAAACTGAAAACCCTCGCACTCTTCCTGCGTGTGATTTTGGGGGCAGCCGTGCATGGCGAGGTCTGCCCCCCGGGCAGATTGGGGGGGGGCTGGCCGGCGAGCGGCCACTTTGTAAGCTTTGGGCTACATTGGGACTAACCCAATTGTAGCCCAATTTCGTTAGAGTAGCCCAAAGGGTATTTAGTTAGATTTCGCGCTTTCCCAGCCACCATTTTAGGTTTGGTGACCTGGTGGCTGAGCGCTACGAGACGAGACATAATAACATGACCGAAAGACAGCAGTCTGCCCCTTTCCTGAAGCTCTGTCAGGCAGTCCACGCAAACTTCCTACGTTGGTGGTGATTGTGTAAAATATAAATGTGACCCTGGGTGACGTAACAGGCAGCTGCCTGACATATAAGGCTTGAAACCTGTGCAACGGACAGAGTCCTCCGAGTACTGTTTTCGTCACCAGTAAAGCCCAGGTTCAACGAAATGCAGAAAAAACACGACGGAGTTGGATTTACGGGGTAATCTGTCAAACTTTCACCTCCTGAGTGGACTTTGTTATCCCTAGTACAACCAGTTTACCATCAGAGTGTTTAATACGTGTGCTTTAAACCACACAATTATTGATTATGCTGCTGTTATTGGCCCGATGCAGCGCCTGGCACAAAAAAACGAGAAGTACAAGAAGAACCAGACATAGTCCCAGGCAGTTTCACTAGCATTCACACCGCGCAATACTGCGAATAAAAAGCAGCAGCCATGCACCGCGCAAATCGAAAATAAAATTGTTCAGAGCCATAGTTAGCAAAAATCTGCTGGGCTTGCATAAAAAACAAACATTGGCATAACCAATAGTTCTCTCCTTTGGGACCTTATAAGTGTTTAGCCATGCAGCACATTGTACAGAAAATGTCAGGGAGGCCACTCACTGTGTGTTGGTGCAGAAGGGGGAGGTGGGTTTTTTGCACGATGGTGGTGTGAACACAGAGGCTGTACATTGTACAGGATATGGGATCCTGCCCTGCATGTGGAGGAGTTCCATCATTAGAAGTGCGAAATGCCATACTTACATTGGTTTGTGATCCATGTCCTCATCATATTCTGTTCTTTGTAAGGTGGTTTATTCAACCCACAAACTACACAATACTTTTCTATGTGCAGCAAGTCAAGTCTGAGATGTTCTGCTGATATAAAACAAAGGTCTCTGGTTTCCTAGTTCCAAGCATGTAGATCTCATTTGGTCCAGGTTTTCTACTTGCTTTGTGTAACCTACTGTTCAGTACAACCCATTATGAATCTGGATTAAAAGTACCAGAATCCAAACTAAAATTCAGACTAGATTAGACATTTATGCATGGAACTAGGAAACCTGAGAGTTTTGCTTGAAATTCCCACCCACCCTTTTAGTCCTTGAAGTTGTGTTACTCCTATATAAAATATGTATGTAACATTTAATCAAAGTAAGCACAAGCATACATACACTTACACAAACACGTGCGACGGATGTATGCAATTACAAAATAAGCTTTCTAATGAAACCCGTGGACTGCAGGTCGCAAGCACACAACTGCAGCAGATACTCAACCTCCTAAGCTATCTCATTGGAATTAGTACATAATACGAAGAATACACCGTTTTTGTGATATGCTCAACTCACCAATCTATTTACAACCTGCTTTTACTAAATATACCAATGCTCCTTTACACAACATGAAACGTTATTTTGATGGGCTTCAGTTGTTTTCAGAGTGTCTTCCGTCCTCCCAGTGACATCCGTAAGCCAGGTGCAGAGCCGAGATATCATAAACCTTCTTTGTGGTCGGCTGTTTGATAACTTTATTTCTAAGTACAATCAGATAAACACATTCATGTCCCTGACAGGAATATTCTCACATGCAATGCTCGGCTGCCACCTAATATTATTATTAATGGCTTGAAATAAAAGGATATTTGCATTTAACCCCTTCACTGCTAGGCCTTTCCCCCCCCCTGTGCTAAGCCTTTTTTGGCCTATTTGGGGTAGTGCGCGCTTAGGCCCCTGTAACTTTTTGACCACATAAGGTATCCACGCCAAATTTGCTTCCTTTTCTTCCAACATCATGGGGATTGTAAAGGTACCCAGTGTTTATGGATTCCTCTGGAGTGGTCCCAGAAAGTAGCCAAAATACAGCACAATTTTGTTTTTTTGGGGAAAAATGGGAAAAACGGGCTGCAAATGAAAGCGTCTGGGGTTTTCTCTGCAAATGGTATTTTGAGAAGTTGGCCTGCCATATGCTGGTCACTAGTTAAAGTGGCCACCTTGCACCAGTCCAATTCGACTCTTATGGTAGATAGGTTTAAGACAACCTTTTAAAGAAAGCTATCCTAGTGGTAGCTGTGAAGAGCAGCCTTCAGGCTAAGTCTCAGAGGAATGTAAAGCTATCCTAGTGGTAGCTGTGAAGAGCAGCCTTCAGGCTAAGTCTCAGAGGAATGTAAAGCAGCTTGTTTTACCTTATAATCTCCTGAATTACCAAGGTCACCACACAGGTATACATATCAAATATATATGTATTTATTACTAGACACACTCTACTAATCTCTTTATGAGATTAGAAGTCAAGAACATATGCAAACATCAACGTTTCACAATAAGTTAAGCACAAATTTGGCTGGGCTCCTAGGGGCGTACCAGACCATATACTAAAAAAGAAGGCTTAGGAATGTCGACTTGCAAGGGGACAAGGCCTAGAGCCTTTAAAATCACTGGGGCCTCACTAATACACCCAAGGCAGGTAAGTAAAGGACCCACGGGAGACGTGTGCAGTGTGAGAACACAGCCGCGGGTTCCCTACTGATTTCAATGGAGGAAGTCGCGGTTGGATTTTTTAAGTTCTAGGGTACTTCGGAAGAGTCTACAAGCAAGCCACTTACAAGGTTAGTCATTCGAGGGCCAACACACACAGGAGCACCGGAGTGCACGAGTTACCTCACCCAGGGAAGCCGGGTGCATAGGTGTCTTTTGGGGTCGGGTCGTGGCGTCATTTTCAATGGAAGACGAAGAAGATTTGCTGCTTGTGAAGACTGGAGAAGTGTCCGGTGGAATCCAAGGCTGGATTCAGAAGAAAGAAGACCTGAAAGCAGAGGAGACAGTGTTCAAAGTCACTTGCCAGTGACCCGGGGCCAGGAAGATGGATGCCCAGTCGTTGGGTGATTTCAGGTGATCAAGGTTATTTTGACTCTTCAGCCACGAGGTCCAGGAGGCATCGACGATGACCAGGAGCTGGATTCAGAGTGTCCCACGAAGTCGGCAGCTTACTGAGGTGTCAGCAACCGGATTGGAGCCAACAAGCCTTGGCAACAGCAAGTCACGTGGAAAATGAAGAAAGTCAGCGGTGCAGACCAGCAAGGTATGAGGGACTCAGCCTGCGAGGGTAAGTCATGGCAGGCCTGGAGCAACCAGGTGAGCCCTTTGGTTTGATGAGAAAGTCTTCAGGGGACCCACAAGCCAACGGCAAGGGATCGCGAAGACGCCTCGTGAGGATTCACTTCACAGGAGCCCACGGTCACTCGGGACAAGGTAGGCCTCTGATTTTCAGTGGGGGCTGTCGAGAAGCCAGGAAATCCACTTCCGGGGCTGCAGGGACTTCGGACTCCAGCATGAGCGGGAACGTTTGCGACCATAGTTTCAAGGTTTTGGTGCCTGCCAAGCAGGGGAGTCACTCCTTGACTCCAAGGGAGATTCTTCAGTCTTCCAAAGGTAGTGGAATGTCGAAGGGCCAGGATTCGTCTTCAGAGCGTCGTCCAGGATTATCTAATTTGCAATGGCAAGGTTTCCCTATCTTATACTAAAGGAAAGGGAGGGACTACCTCTATGACTCCTCCTATGGGAGGGTCAGGGGAGTCGGTGGCTACACCCACTTCCCTTTGTCCAGTTTCGCGCCAGAGCAGGGGCAGGTAGCCCCTGAACCGGTTTGAGCTGGCATTTGCCCAGAGGAACCTACTGCTCCCCCAGTGCAGGACTTCAAAGCACTCTAGGAGTGCACCCACCCAGCCCCAATACACCAAATCCTGTCTGGAAGGTGGTTACACCTCCCCGTGACAGGATGCCTATTGTTGGGCCTCCTCCACTGCAAGTTTCGGTCAGCAGCAGGAGGGCAGCCCAGTGTCTGTGCTGGTGGCATCCATTTTGTGATGCCAGGGCTCTTTCAGATTTATACCATGTTTCCACAGTAGGTACATGTCTTCCCCTCTAGAAGGGTGGGATCATACTCCCACACCAGTTACTGGTGTGGGAGTATGATTGTATGATTCCAAGTTGTTTGACACCAAACACAACATGTTTTGATGCAGTCATTCCAAAGTTAGCATTTACCGGTAGGTTATAATGCACTTAAGAGTATATGGTTTAACCGCATCCACAAACAGCCACAGAGAATAGACTCTACCAGCTGCAGAGGGGCCCTGCTCATGCAGAGGCACCCCCTCACATGTAAACCAAGCACCCTACCCTCAGGATTGATAGGACCTGCCTTAGGGGTGACTGATAGGCTTATATGTGTGTGTAAGGTGAGATATAGGGAACCTATATCTCGGTGAGGAGTGCTAATACTACCTCACCCAGGCTGCAGCAGTAGGCCTGTGGTGTCAGATTTAGTCTGCTTCCCAGGGGTGGCATAATACATGCTTCAGCCCCTGGTAGGCCTGTGAAGTACCTATGCCCTTGGTACCTAAGGCACCATATACTAGGGGATCATAAGGTACCACAGTATCCAATCACTAGTGCATCTAATATGCACTCCAAGTTGTTTAGAGAGAACAGAGAGACTGGGGCCCTGATTAGCAGGGACCCAGCCAGACTATAGCCAGAAACCAGTGTTAACATCAGAAAAATGTGGGGGCAACATAAGTGCAGATCCTACTCTCCTACACAACCCCCCCCCCAAACGCAGGGACACTAAACTAACCATGACCAGTTGAGTCTTCGTGTTCTAAGTGGAAATACCTTGAGAGTCCATCTGCATTGGCATGTTGGGTCCCAGGTCTATGTTCCACTGTATAGTCCATCCCCTGTAGGGAAATGGACGACCTTAAAAGTTTAGGGTTTTCACCTTTCATCTGTTTGAGCCATAGGAGGGGCTTGTGGTCAGTCTGAACTGTGAAGTGAGTGCCAAACAAGTATGGCCTCAGCTTCTTCAGGGCCCACACCACAGCAAAGGCCTCCCTCTCCATAGCTGACCAACGTTTCCCTCTAGGGGTCAGCCTTCTGCTTATAAAAGCTACTGGCTGGTCTTGACCTTCATCATTCAGTTGAGACAGTACAGCTCCCACACCCAGCTCAGAAGCATCTGTTTGGACAATGAACTTCCTGGTGTAGTCTGAACTCTGTAAGATGGGGGCAGTGCACATGGCCTGCTTTAGGTCTTCAAATGCCTTCTGACAGCTAGCTGTCCACTGAACCTTTTTGGCATTTTCTTTGAGGTAAGATCATTTAAGGGGGTCACTATAGGTCCATATCCCTTAACAAACCTATAATATCCAATCAGGCCTAAAAAGGCTCTCACCTGTGTCTGGGTGGTTGGAGCTACCCATTCCATTATGGTCTGTGTTAGAATCCGGGGTCTCTGGTTGGCGCAGGTATGCACTTGCGTCAAGCAGGGACCCTTTCCTCTAAGTCAGGGCGTAGGATTACCTCTTTAAAAATAACCCCTGCTCACCCTCTAGGTAACGTGGCGCGAGCAGTCAGGCTAGATTCCAGAGGGCATTAGGATAAGCATTCAAGGTGTCCCACACAATAACCACCAACCCACCACACAGAGACACAAGGCTGTATTTATGTAAAAATAAAGTTCTTTATATATAAGATTTCTTTACGCAGGCTTTCCAAAAATACAGTTCTCTACTTAAATGAGGTTCCAGTTACTTGCATTACTTTTAGGCAGCCCACAGTTCTTAAAATGGCACTTTTCTACTTAAAATAGGCTTCTTTGGGGTGTTGTGCGCTTCGTAGCGCCTCCGGTACGCTTCGTACCGCTGTTTGGACGCGTCGTGCCGTTTCTCACGCTTCTCGCGTGAGCACGCGTACGCTGGACGTGATCCGTACGGACCGTACCCTCGTAGGTACGCGTCGTACACGTCCGGTACGCCTCTTGCTGAACCTCACGCTTCCCGCGTGAGCACCGTCAATGTATTTAATGCTGGACGGGCCGTACCTTCGTCGGGACGCCTCGTACAGCTGGTTCGCACGTTGCCAAAGTTCACGCTTCACGCGTGTGAAGTGAAGCGGGACGATCGCCGTACACAGCGAAGGAAGCTGCGTACAGAGGCGCTGCAGCTTACGGTACCTTGTTCTTTGGGGGCAATGCTCGTCGAGGCTTTCAGGAGTCCACAGAGGAGTGTCCCACGTCGCGTTTCGTCCCTCGTGGTCAGTGGGCGGCGATGCTTCGTAAGGCGCTTCAGGACGTTCCCAGGCACACAACGAGGTCGGGAGAAGGAGGGGCAGGCAGGGGGTGATTTCCAGCACATCGCAGCGCTGTCGGCTTCGCTCAGGTGATGAACAGTGCGTTGCAGGTCCTTACAGGAATCTCTACGGCCAGGGGTCGCAGAGGCTCGGCGCTTGGAGCCTGGTCAGTCTCTTCCTTACTTTACGAGCTACGGCTCGGGGGCAGTTGCTTGCTGTGCTCGGGCCAGGCAGGCAGGCCTTTACTGTGCTCACAGCAGCCCCGGTGGCAGAAGTCGCGGTGCTCAGATGAGGGACACACAGGTTCTCTGGGGTCAGCGTTTGCAGAATCACCTCCAGCAGCTTCTCTTCTTCCAGGGGAAAGGTAGCGTCCACTGTTCCTGGGGTGCAGTTCAGGGGGCAAGTTCACAAGCAAGCCCTTGGAGATTGTTTGATAAGCACAAGTTGAATCAAAGTTTCTTCTTCAGTCTTTTCCTCTCCTTCAGCAGCAAGGCACCCACCACAGGCCAGTCTCTCAGGCTTAGAGACAGTACTCCTCCATGCAGCTTTCCCAGGTCCTTCTCTTCAGGCAGAGTTTCTTCTTGGCACAAACAGGATCTGATTTCTTAGGAGCAGGGCTCCTTCTTTTATAGCAAGTTTCTTTTGTTCTTTGTCGCCAGGGGGCCTGGGCCTGGCTCAGTCCGGTTTTGGAGCACTTTGTTGTGGTGACTCTGCTCTTTCCTTTCAGCAGCAGGGCAGAGACATCAGCCGCTCCACAGGGGGCGGAGCCGGCATTGTGGTGGCAGAGCACAGGTCTATTCAGAGTCAAGGTTTACTCCTCCCACCCATTCTGGTGTAATCTCTCTACCCACCACCTGGCAGCCAGCCTGTCTCCTGGAATTCCCCAGCCCTGCTCCTTACTGTTACTAGGCAGAACACACACACACAGCTGAGGCGGACTGAAATGGCCAGGTCAGTAAATACTAACCTTCTAAAAGTAGTATTTACAAACACAGGATATTAAAATAAACTTTACTAAAAGAAGTATTTTATTATTCTGAGTTCAGGCATACTAAACTTGACTTTCTACCATGCTCTCTGAGTCCACTGGGATTACAGCGTGTAGTAATTCCAGCAGCCCATTCTGGCCTATGGAGAGCAGGTAGCCTTCAATAGTGAAACACGAAAATGGCTGTAATTCACTATTAGGACATGCCACACACATCAGGGCATGTCCTACCTTATACCTACAATGCACCCTGCCCTTGGGCCTACCAGAGGGGTGACCAATATGTAGTTAAGTGAAGGTTTGGGGGCTGGCAAGTAGGTGCACTTGCGCAATCAGCGCGTCAGTACCAGACCGCGCGCAGGTTCTGCAATGGCAGACCCTAGACACATTTTACCAGGCTGCTTCTGTGGGTGGCACAACCAGTGCTGCAGTCCCACCAGCAGCATTTGCATTTACAAGCCCTGGCACTCCTGGTGCACTTTACTAGGGGCTGATAGTAAACCAAATAGGCCAAACATGGACACCAATCAATGTATATATGGTACGTACAAAAGGGAGCACTTGCACTGTGGCACTGATTAGCAGTGGCACAGTGCCCTGAGCAGCTAACACCAACAAAACACAATGAGGCACATCAGCAAAAAGTGGAAGGGAAACTCACGCCAAGGTGCCAGGTCTAACAGTCTGGATTTTGCTCTGCAATGGTTGAACCTGGCCCCCACCTACAAGGTAGGCCAGGTACACAACCTGACTCTGCCCTATCTGGCACTTAGTGGCCTTGATAGTGAGGCCTGCTTTTTGCAGGGCCTCCAAAACATTTCTGAGGTGGACCAGGTGATCCTGCCAGGTGGAACTAAAGACAGCAATATCATCTAGATAAGCTGAGCAATAAGTGTCCATCCCTGTCAGAACTTTATTCACCAACCTCTGAAAAGTGGCAGGTGCATTCTTCAAACCAAAGGGCATCACCACAAAGTGGTAGTGCCCACCAGGGGTTGAAAATGCTGTTTTGGCCTTGGCATCATCAGCTAACTTGATTTGCCAGTAGCCAGCTGTTAGGTCAAATGTACTCAGATATTTGGCTGAGGCCAAAGTATCAATGAGCTCATCTGCCCTGGGAATTGGATAGGCATCAGTCCTGGTGACTGCATTGAGGCCTCTGTAGTCTACACAAAACCTAATTTCTTTCTTACCACCCTGGGTATGAGGTTTGGGCAAAAGGACTACTGGACTAGCCCAAGGGCTATCTGAAGGCTCAATTACACCTCGTTTCAACATTTTCTGGACTTCAGTCCTGATACAGTCCCTGACATGGTCAGGTTGCCTGTAGATTTTACTCTTGACAAGCAGACTGTCTCCAGTGTCCACCTCATGGGTGCACCAGGAAGTCTGACTAGGGGTCAGGCTAAACATATGTCTAAACTGCTGCAGAACTTGTCTGCATTCAGTTTGCTGATGATCAGTGAGGCTGCTTGCCAAAGCAACACCATCTACTGACCCCTCATCAGGGTTCTGTGAGAACAGGCCAGGGAGAGGGTCACTCTCCTCCTCCTGTTCCTCATCAGTTGCCATGAGCAGGCCCATGTCAGCCCTGTCAACATATGGTTTCAATCTGTTGACATGAAGCACCCTAAGGGGGCTCCTTGGAGTTCCAAGATTCACCACGTAGGTGACTTCTCCCTTTTGCTCAACAATTGTATGGGGGCCACTCCACTTGTCTTGGAGAGCTGCTGGGGCCACAGGCTCCAACACCCACACTTTCAGTCCTGGCTGGTATACAGTCAGCACAACCTTTTGGTCATGCCAAGTTTTTTGCAGTTCTTGCCACCACAGGGGCTGTGGTGGTCCTCAGGGGTATGGCTTATGGGTACCTGGTGGCATGATCCACTACCATCAGTATAAATATGTGCCCAGAGGCTGTTGGAGGGTCAAGGAGACCATCAATGTCAATCCCTACCCTTTCAAAGGGAACCCCCACCACAGGTAGTGGTATCAGGGGGGCCTTTGTTGTGCCACCTGACTTGCCACTGGCTTGGCAAGTGACACAGGAGCGACATAACTCCTTTGTGTCCTCTGACATATGTGGCCAATGAAAATGTGGAACAGGCCTATCCCAGGTCTTGTTTTGGCCCAAGTGTCCTGCTAAAGGGATGTCATGTGCTAGGGTCAAGAGGAACCCCCTAAACCTCTGAGGTATTACCAACCTCCTGGTGGCTCCAGGGGTTGGATCTCTAGCCTCAGAATATAGGTGCCCCTCATCCCAATAAACTTTATGGGACCCACTAGCACTCCCAGCAGCCTCAGCAGCAGCCTGCTGTCTGAGGGGTTCAAGAGAGGGGCAGCACTGTTGCTCCTTACTCAGATCTTCCCTGGAAGGTCCCCCTGCCCCCAAGAACTCAGCCTGATCAGGCTCAAGTCCCTCTGGGGCAGTTCCTTCTTCAGGATCTGCTTCTCCTCCCTCAGGAGTGGAATCTGAGATCTTAGACAGAGGGGAAGGCACTGCCTTAACCCTACTGCTCCTCCTCTTGGGTAGCACCTGGTCCATACTTTCAGGATCCAGAGCTGGTTCAGTGTTATGCATTTTGGCCTGTGACCTGGTCACAGCAAATACCTCTGCAAGTATGCCCAACATCTCAGCATGAGTCCATAACTCTACTTCAGACCAGGCTGAAGTCTCTAGATCATTGCCCAATAGACATTCGACAGGGAGGTCTGCACTGACTACTACCTTCTTGAGGCCAGTTATCCCTCCCCAGGAGAAATTCACAACTGCCAGACTATGGTTGGTCCTGACATTGCTTACATTGGTAACCTGGTACATTTCACCCAGGATGATCTGTCCAGGGTTCACAAGATCCTCTGCCACCATGGTGACACTAGCACTTGTGTCCCTAAATGCCAAAGCCTGTTTGCCATTTATTACAGGCTGCTGTTTGTATTTGCCCAGATTACTGGGGCTCACTAGGAAGGACATATCAATGTCTCCATCACAAACCAGCAATGCCTGAGTGGGTACTCTGACTAGGCCAGAGTCCACTTCAGAACCCAGGGTCAACCCTACTATACCCTTATTCTGAGTACCACCTCCACCAGTAGCTGAACTAGGGGGAACAGATGCCTTAGGGGCTGGAGTGGTGGTGGTCTGGTCTTTGGACCTGTTACAATCAGAAGTCCAGTGTCCTTTCTGTTTACAGAATTTGCACCAGAGCTTCTTTTGGCCTTTTCCCTTTGTAGACTGTGTATCCCCACCAGATGCAGATTTTGGGGCCCTTGTGAAGACTTCTGGTCTTTTGACTTATCCCCACCTTTCTCAGAGCCTTTAGGATCTTGCTTCTTGGTGTCACCCCCTTGGTTCTGGGTTTTCTGCCTCACCCTGGTTCTAACCCATTTGTCTGCCTTCTTTCCCAATTCTTGGGGAGAGGTCGGATCAGAGTCCACCAGGTATTGATGCAACAACTGGTTTTGGCAATTATTAAGGATCTGTTCTCTCATCATAAGATTATACAATCCCTTGAAACCAGTAACTCTACTACCAACCAGCCAACACTCCAGAGGCTTGGTTGCACAATCTACAAAGTCTGTCCAGTCCTGATTCTGTGCTTTCTGGGTGTCTCTGAACTTGAACCTGGACTGCTCAATGGTTAAGCCAAACCCATCTATTAATGCACTTTTCAGGACTTCATAGTCATCAGCATCCTCTCCTCTAACAGTGAGGAGCTTGTCTCTACCTTTATCTGAAAAGGAGCGCCACAAGCTTGCTGTCCACTGTTTCTGGGGGACCTGTTGTACTCTACAGGTCCTTTCCATAGCAGTTATCCATTTGTGGATATCATCCCCACTTTGGTAGGGAGGAACAACCTTGGACAGGTTCCTATGGTCTGGAATGTATTCTCTGACTCTAGGGACACTGTTGCTGCCACCAGGGGGTTCTAACCCCTCTTTTCTAGAAGATCTCTGGAGCTCAAAGTCTTCTTTATCTAATGCCAACTGCTTGGCCTTAAGGGCAAATCTTGCTTCCTCATACTGCAGCAGTTCGTACATTCCTTCAGTGGAGGTCTCTCTTCTATTAAAGTATGAGCTTCTCTGATGGACAGATTCTCTGCCAGAGTGATAGGAGTGGTCAGATTCCCTTGAAGGGGACCTAGGCCTCTCTTCCATTCTGTCAGCTCTCTTAGGGAGAATTCCTCTGTCATGTTCAGATCCTTGTGGATCTGGCCCTTCAGTCACAGAGTCCTGGTCATCTAGATTGTCATCATCTGACCCAGACACTGTAATTGACCCACTCCCTGATTCAGATCTGTTAGCTCCTAGAGCCAACCTCAGATCATCTGCTGTCAGCAGATCTATCGGGCCTAGTCTGGAGGGACTCTGTCCTAGCTTCAGGTGTCTTGCAACACACATGACCTTCAAGTCAAAGAAGGTAATGTCCTTATACTGAAGCTGAGTGGACCCACTGGCTCCACCCTTTGAGGACATTCTAGTGTTGTGCAGTGTTGTACTACCTACACTAGTTTGTGGCCTACTGATCCTAGCTTGAGCTGTAGCAAGGGTGTGCTATCCCTTCACTCACAGCTCTAAGTTCAGTAGAACATATTGATACTAAGCTTGACTTTATATGTACCTTGAGTACCTTTAGTGGTTTTCAGTTAGTAATTCAAATAGAGATTTTCTGGTAAAACAATGGCAAGCTGGAATCCCATACGCTGCCCACCAATGTGAGAAGTTGGCCTGGCATATGCTGGTCACTAGTTAAAGTGGCCACCTTGCACCAGTCCAGTTCGACTCTTATGGTAGATAGGTTTAAGACAACCTTTTAAAGAAAGCTATCCTAGTGGTAGCTGTGGAGAGCAGACTTCAGGCTAAGTCTCAGAGGAATGTAAAGCAGCTTGTTTTACCTTATAATCTCCTGAATTACCAAATGAAAGGACACCACACAGGTATATATATCAAATATATATGTATTTATTACTAGACACACTCTACTAATCTCTTTATGAGATTAGAAGTCAAGAACATATGCAAACATCAACATTTCACAATAAGTTAAGCACAAATATGGCTGTGGCCCTAGGGGCGTACCAGACCATATACTAAAAAAGAGGTTTAGGAATGTCGACTTGCAAGGGGACAAGGCCTAGGGCCTTTAGAATCGCTGGGGCCTCACTAATCCACCCAAGACAGATAAGTAAAGGACCCACGAGAGACGCGTGCAGTATGAGAACACAGCCGCGGGTTCCCTATTGATATCAATGGAGCAAGTCGCGGTTGGATTTTTAAAGTTCTAGGGTACTTCGGGAGAGTCTACAAGCAAGCCACTTACAAGGTAAGTAATTCGAGGGCCAACACACACAGGAGCACCAGAGTGCACGAGTTACCTCACCCAGGGAAGCCGGGTGCATAGGTGTCTTTTAGGGTCGGGTCGCGGCATCGTTTTCAATGGAAGCCGAAGAAGATTTGCTGCTTGTGAAGACTGGAGAAGTGTCCGGTGGAATCCAAGGCTGGATTCAGAAGAAATAAGACCTGAAAGCAGAGGAGACAGTGTTCAAAGTCACTTGCCAGTGACCCGGGGCCAGGAAGATGGATGCCCACAGTCGTCGGGTGATTTCAGGTGATCAAGCGTGTTTGACTCTTCAGCCACAAGGTCCAGGAGACATTGACGATGACCAGGAGCTGGATTCGGAGTGTCACACAAAATCTGCAGCTTACTGAGGTGTTGGCAACTGGATTGGAGCCAACAAGCCTAGGCAACAACAAGTCTCATGGATAATGAAGAAAGTCAGCGGTGCAGACCAGCAAGGTCTGAGGGACTCACCCAGTGAGGGTAAGTCAGGGCAGGCCTGGAGCAACCAGGGGAGCCCTTTGGTTCAATGAGAAAGTCTTCAGGGGACCCACAAGCCAACGGGCAAGGGATCGCGAAGACGCCTCGTGAGGATTCACTTCACAGGAGCCCACGGTCACTCGGGACAAGGTATGCCTCTGATTTTTGGTGGAAATCCTCCTGGAGGCTTGGGCCACACGTGGTCCAATGCACAAGTTCGTAGAATGTCGTGAAGGGGTTGCACTAAAATAGTGCACGGTACCCGGGTATTGCTGTTCCTCGTCACTCGTGGGGCCCACTCACCTCAGCTTTGCTGGGGACTCACAATGGAAATTGAGAAGTCAGGAAATCCACTTCTAGGGCTGCAGGGACTTCAGACTCCAGCGGGAGTGGGAAAGTTTGCCACCGCAGTTTCACAGTTTTGGTGCCTGCCAAGCAGGGGAGTCACTCCTTGACTCCAAGGGAGATTCTTCAGTCTTCCAAAGGTAGTGGAACGTCGAAGGGCCAGGATTCGTCTTCAGAGCGTCATCCAGGGTTATCTAATTTGCAATGGCACGGGTTCCCTATCTTATACTAAAGAAAAGGGAGGGACTAGCTCTATGACCCCTCCTATGGGAGGGTCAGGGGAGTGAGTGGCTACACCCACTTCCCTTTGTCCAGTTTCACGCCAGAGCAGGGGCAGGTAGCCCCTGAACCGGTTTGAGCTGGCATATGCACAGAGGAGCCTACTGCTCCCCCAGTGCAGGACTTCAAAGCACTCTAGGAGTGCACCCACCCAGCCCCAATACACTAAATCCTGTCTGGAAGGTGGTTACACCTCCCTGTGACAGGATGCCTATTGTTGGGCCTCCTCCACTGCGAGTTTCGGTCAGCAGCAGGAGGGCAGCCCAGTGTCTGTGCTGGTGGCATCCATTTTGTGATGCCAGGGCTCTTTCAGATTTCTACCGTGTTTCCACAGTAGGTACATGTCTTCCTCTCTAGAAGGGTGGGATCATACTCCCACACCAGTTACTGGTGTGGAGGTATGATTCCAAGTTGTTTGACACCAAACACGACATGTTTTGATGCAGTCATTCCAAAGTTAGCATTTACCGGTAGGTTATAATGCACTTAAGAGTATATGGTTTAACCGCATCCACAAACAGCCACAGAGAATAGACTCTGCCAGCTGCAGAGGGGCCCTGCTCATGCAGAGGCACCCCCTCACATGTAAACCAAGCACCCTGCCCTCAGGATTGATAGGGCCTGCCTTACGGGTGACTGATAGGTTTATATATGTGTGTGTAAGGTGAGATATAGGGAACCTATATCTCGGTGAGGAGTGCTAACACTACCTCACCCAGACTGCAGCAGCAGGCCTGTGGTGTCAGATTTAGTCTGCTTCCCAGGGGTGGCATAGTACATGCTTCAGCCCCTGGTAGGCCTGTGAAGTACCTATGCCCTTGGTACCTAAGGTACCATATACTAGGGGCTCATAAGGTACCACAGTATCCAATCACTAGTGCATCTAATATGCATTCCAAGTTGTTTAGAGAGAACAGAGAGACTGGGGCCCTGATTAGCAGGGACCCAGCCAGACTATAACCAGAAACCAGTGTTAACATCAGAAAAAAAGTGGGGGCTACATAAGTGCAGATCCTACTCTCCTATAGGTATCAAAAAAGGGTTTGTGGGGCTGAAATCACCGTTTTCCCAGCTTTTAGGGAATGACTTTTGTCAGAAAACCAACATTTTTTACACAGTTTTGGCATTTTTCTGGGACATAGCCTTTTTTTGCTATTTTTTGTACTTTCAACCTCCTTCCAGTTAATGGTAGAAATGGGTGTGAAAGCAATAACAGATCCTACATCTTAGAAAAGTAGATAAAATTCTGAATTCAGCAAGGGGTCATTTGTGTAGATCCATCAAGGTTTCTTTATAGAAACTAACAGTTAAATATAGGAAAAATTGAAAATTAGTTGAAAAAAACAGCCTTTTGTGTCAACGTTTTTACCTGTAATTTCTTCTAATTATGACAGCTCTTTGAAAGCAATATACCGTTACATCTGAGGGGCCTTCCTGGTTGTGGGGATATATAGGACTTGTAGGTTCACTGTAGGAGAGTAGGGTCTGCTATCCTATGGTCACCCCAAATTTTTGCTTTTTGCTTCACTGGTTTTTGACATATTGAGGCTGTGGGCCTGCCAATCAGACCCCCAGCCTGCTGTTCTCTCTACTAAATTAAAACTATGCACCCTAGGTGCATAACCAATTGGAAGTGGATCACCCTGTCAGCCCCTGTACCAGTGTACACTAGGTACCCAGGGCATTGGTGTACCCAAGGCCTGCCAGGGGCTGAAGCATGTATTATGCCACCCCAGGCTTGGCCTAACAAATTTGACACAACTGGCTGATCACTCAGCTGGGGTAAGTTGGTGTAACCACCTCTTACTTAGGTGTAGTATACCTATACCTAACCTTAAATGGGACACATGTTAACCTATAAGTCACTCCTATGGCAGGCCTTAACAATCCTGAAGGCAGAGTGCTTGGTTCCATGTGAGATGGTGCTCTGGCATGAGCTGAGCCTGTCTGCAGTGGTCGGAACCCCTTCCTTCTACTGTTTCCAGATATCGTCATACCATATACTCTTAAGTGCATTATGAACCTCGCGGTTAAATGCTATCTTTGGTTTGGCTTTATCAAAACATGTCGAGTAAGGTGTCATACGAATTGGAATACTAACCCCTCGCCAATTCTGGCGACGGGGTTAGCATTCCACCCTTCTAGAGGGACACGACATGTACAGTACCTGAAACCCGGGTAAAATCAGACATAGCCTCAGCTCCACAAAATGGATGCTGCCACCACAGACACAAGTCTGCCCTCCTGCTGCTGGGAGTCCTTCCAGCTTGGGAGGTGTGGACAAAGGGTTTCCTGCCAGGGGAGGTGCGTGCACCACCCCAGACAGGATTTTGTGTATTGGTCAGGTAGGGCTTGAAAGAAACCAGACATGCCTGAGGCTCACAAGGAGCCTCGGTGCATATGCCAGTTCAATCCGGTCCTGGGGCACACCAGTCCCGGGCCTGGGGCGAGCTGGACAAAGGATTGGGGGTGTAACCACCCCCCTTCCTGGTCCCACCCTTAGGGAGGGACCTAGCAGGTAGTCCGGCCCCTAGAATCCGCTTAAAGGTAGGAGCTGTGTCCTAAGACTTCAGACATCCTGGAATCAACTTGAAACTAAGAAGAAGACAGGAACTTCGACATTCTGCTTCACAGAAGACTGAAGGAAATCTCCCCTGTGGTCAGGGAGTGACCACCTTGCTAACGCAAACACCATCCAGCGAATCAACGTCTGCTTTGCTGCCGCCTCCCGCCGGAGCCCGAGCCCAGAGACTGACAAGACCTGGACCTCCAGACCTCTCACCGCCCGATCCACAGTCCCTGAAAAGAGGAGACCCGTGGAGGCACCGAGACACGTGGAGCCAGCCATCTTGGAACGACGACGACAAGCTGCAAGTGCAACAACCGAGGCTCCCTCCAAGTTGTGCTTTGGGATCTGAGAAGCCCAACCCTCGAGCAGCATCTGCACCAAAGGTGAGCCCTCCAGCATCTCCACGATCTGCGTGGGGCCCTTCTGCATTTTGCCACTCGACGCGCCTAACAGGTTGCTGGCCCGCTGGCTAGTAGCCATCTTGGCGATGAACTTCAAGAACTACACCGCTGGTCTGGTTGCTCCAGACTGGCCCTTGCTCCCCTCCAAAGGAGCAGTCCCTCTGACCTTGCTGGTCAGAACCATCAGCTTATCTTGTTCTCCACAACAATTGCTTTTGCCAAGGCTTGTTTGCTTCGATCAAGTCACCGACACCGCCGACAGCGAGAGCCTGCGTGGGATAGCTCATGAACTAACTCCTGGATGTCGTCGACCTCCAGGGACCACGTGGCTGCAGAGACAAGCTACACCTTTCTTCCTGTTTGCACCCGACATTGCCTGGTACCCACCTGGTGCAACGCCGGTCACTGGCTAGTGACTGTGAACACTGTCCCCTCTGCTTACAGGTCTTCTACAACTCCGATCCACCCTTGGATCCACCGCTTCTCTCCCGGACCGACCGCCTGCAGCATCTTTGTCCACAGGCTCCATTGACCCGATAGAAGACACCCGACGCACTTCGACACCTATGCACCCGCTTCCTGTGGGTGAGGTAAAGCTGGCACTCCGGTGCCCAAGTGTAGAGTAACATCTCTAGTGTCTGTGTTTCCAATCTTAAGGTCATAGTCCATCCGGAAGATCCTTTTTGCAGTAACTTTGTACTTTTTACGCACCCATTGAAACCTATGGGAGCACGCGTGTGACTATTTGCTCTGCACACGCCCCCCGTGGACCTCCTGGTCACTAACTGAAGTTAGCTCCTTGTAGGCCCAGCGATTCTAGAGGCCCTAGGCCTTTTCCCTTTTCTGTTCGTGGTACTTATACCACTATTTTAGTATATGGTTTGAGCGGCCACCAGGGCCTATCCATATAAAGTGCAACTTCTGTGTATTCTACTGTAATCTTGTTTGACGATTTGTGCTCCTGTGCTCATAAAGAGACTAGGGGTTACTTTGAGAAATAAATACATATATATTTTGAATATATATCTGTGTGGTGTCCTTTCATTGGTATAAAAGGGGGTTACATTTGGTAAAACAGCTGGTTTAACACGCTTCACGAGTTTAGCCTCAAAGACTGCTTAGCCTACGCTACCACTAGGGCAGCTAGTCCGAAAAGGTTGACTTACAACCACACCATAAGGGTTGCTTGGCATTGTACAAGGTGATCACTTTAACTAGTGAGCCATCATATACCAGGCCAACTTCTCACATTGGTGAGCAGCGGTTGGATTTGAGCTTGCTGTGTTTTACCATTGTAATCTCTTGGTTACCAATTGAAAGATCACATAGGTACCTGTAGGTACATATAAAACAAGATTAGATATACATAAGTTCTACTGAACTTAGTTGTTGTAGAGCAAAGGGAGTAGCACACCCTGACTACAACTACTAGATAGGTTTAGTAGGTAAACCCAAGTGTAGGTAGATTGCAACACATCCTCCCACACTTAAGAGCAATGGCTGGGGCAGAGGGGTCCAATGTACCCATCTCTGTTGAGAGTGACCCCCAGAGGGCACCATCCATCTTTGCTACCCTTAACCAGAATGAGCTCAGGCATTTGGCAACTCTTAGAGGCCTTAAACAGCCCAAGAACCCTACCTCTGCTGAGCTCAGAGAACTCTTGCAAAATGATGAAAATCAGAGAGAGCTCAAGAAAGCTTCCCAGTTAGGCCCCTTAGGGACTGGAACAGGAGGCCCCCCCTTCTGAAGTTGCTACAGAAGTACCCCTTTCCAATAGCCATCCCTTAGATGAGAATCATACTACAGAGGAGGAAAGTGGTGAGGATACAGAAAGTAGTGAGGATGAAGGGAGAACTCGCCCAGTGCCAAGTGTTATACTTGGCCCAGCTAAACTAAGGCTATTGGGGACTGACAATGGGATCAGCCCATTGGATCTCCCCAGTGGACTTAACCAGGGGCTTGGGAGGCAAAGGAATCTCTCAGGTGACTCTAATGCTTCTCATGCCTCTAGAGGCTCTCAAGGTCACTCCAGGAGAAGGATGACCACCCCTCAGAGGAGGGAACATGAGGCCAGAATGCAGGAAGCCCAGCTGAGGATCAGGAAGCAGGAGCTAGAGGTAGCCCTGATGGAAGAGAAACTGAAGAAGGCTAGGCAACCTAGAGAGAGTGGGTCTATACCCACTGGTGGCAGCATTGTCCCTAAGGACAAAGATAGGGTATTTGATAATAGGAACCTGTCTAAGGTTGTGCCCCCCTACAAAAGTGGGGATGACATCCACAAATGGATGACTGCTCTTGAGAGAGCCTGCAAAGTGCAGCAGGTTCCTGAAGACCAGTGGGCCGCAATCCTCTGGCTCTCCTTTGAAGGAAGAGGCAGAGACAGACTCCTCACTACTAGAGAAGAGGATGTCAGAAATTACAGAGTCCTGAAGAGTGTCCTAGTTGATGGGTTAGGCTTAACCACTGAACAGTACAGGTTAATGTTCAGAGACACCCAGAAGACACAGACTCAGGACTGGTCTGAATACATTGAATGTGCCACTAAGGCTTTGGAGGGTTGGTTGCTGGGAAGTAAGGTATCTGATTATACAGGATTGTACAATTTGATGATGAGAGAACAGATTTTAAATAACTGTCAAAACCAGCAACTGCATCAACACTTGGTTGACTCTGATCTGACCTCTCCCCAAGAATTGGGAAAGAAGGCAGACAAATGGGTCAGAACCAGGGTTAAGCAAAAGAACCAGAACCAGGGCCAAGGGGGTGATCAGAAGAAAACAGACCAAAAGGGTGGAGATCAGAAATCTAAAGACCAGAAGTCTTCAACAGGGCCCCAAACTACTGCTAAAGGTCAAAAGAAACCCTGGTGCAATCATTGCAAGAATACAACTCACTGGACTAGTGATTGTAAGAAGGGTGGAGCCCCCAACACTGTTGCCCCTAAGGCACCTGCTCCCAGTACTACTGTTAGCAGTGTTGGTCCCCAGACAAAGGGTGTAGTGGGAATCACTATGGGAACTGAAGGAGATTCTGACTTAGACAGAACCCTGACACAGGCAGTCTTGATCTATGATGGGGACATTGATTTGTCCCTGACTGTGAGCCCCAGTAACCTGGGCAAGTACAGACAGACTCCTTTAATTAATGAAAAAGTGGCTCAAGCCTACAGGGACACATGTGCCAGTGTCACTATGGTGACACCAGGCTTTGTGGACCCTGGACAGTACATACCAGGTGAGAATTACCTGGTGACCAATGCCAGCAATGCCACTACTTCACATAGTGTGGCAGTTGTTAACTTCTCATGGGGAGGGGTAACTGGCCTCAAAAGGGTTGTGGTTAGTGCAGACCTCCCAGTAGAATGTTTGTTGGGCAATGACCTAGAGAGTTCTCTATGGTCAGAAGTGGAGTACAGGACTCATGCAGAGATGTTAGGTATATCATCACATGTCCTTGCTGTGACCAGGTCACAGGCCAAAAAGTGCCTCACTGAACCTCAGGTCTTGGATCCTGGAACAATGGACCAAGCACCTACCAAGAAGAAGAACAGGAGGGTCAAGGCTGTGCCTTCCCCCCTGCCTCAGAGTGATGATCAACCTTCCCAGGAAGCTGATCTAGAGGACCCTGAAGGAACTGTCCCTGAAGAACTTGAACCTGATCAGGTTGAGTTTCTGGGGACAGGGGGACCTTCAAGGGCTGACTTGAGGCAGGCTCAGTTATCCTGTCCCTCTCTTGAACCCCTCAGACAGCTGGCTGCTGCTGAGGCTGCTGGGAATGCTCAAGGTACCCATAAAGTGTATTGGGATGAAGGGCTCCTTTATTCAGAGGCTAGAGACCCCAAGCCTGGTGCTACCAGGAGGTTGGTTATACCTCTGCAATTTAGGGGCTTCCTTCTTACCTTGGCCCATGATATTCCTTTAGCAGGACACTTAGGCCAGAACAAGACTTGGGACAGGCTTGTCCCTCACTTTCACTGGCCTCACATGAATGAAGATACAAAAGAGTTTTGTCGCTGCTGTGTGACCTGCCAAGCCAGTGGCAAATCAGGTGGCACAACAAAGGCCCCCCTAATACCACTACCTGTGGTGGGGGTCCCCTTTGAAAGAGTGGGAATAGACATAGTGGGTCCCATGGATCCTCCCACTGCATCTGGGCACAGATTTATACTGGTGGTAGTGGATCATGCCACCAGGTATCCAGAGGCAATTCCCCTTAGGACCACTATAGCACCTGTTGTGGCCAGGGCCCTGCTGGGAGTATTCTCCAGAGTGGGGTTTCCTAAGGAGGTGGTTTCTGACAGAGGTACCAACTTCATGTCAGGATACTTGACAGCTATGTGGAAGGAATGTGGTGTCAACTACAAGTTCACCACCCCTTATCACCCACAATGCAATGGGCTTGTTGAGAGATTCAACAAGACCCTAAAGGGTATGATCAAAGGATTACCTGAAAAGCTCAGGCGAAGATGGGACATCCTTCTACCCTGCCTTCTGTTTGCTTACAGAGAGGTCCCACAAAAAGGAGTTGTTACAGCCCCTTTGAATTGTTGTTTGGGCACCCTGTAAGAGGCCCACTGTGTTTAGTGAAGGAAGGATGGGAGTTACCTCTCAAAAAGCCTAAACAAGACATAGTGGACTATGTACTTGGTCTCCGCTCCAGGATGGCTGAGTATATGGAGAAGGCATCCAAAAACCTTGAGGCAAGCCAGGCCTTACAGAAAGCTTGGCATGACCAAAAGGCTGTCTTGGTTGAGTTTCAGCCAGGACAGAAGGTATGGGCGTTGGAGCCAGTGGCCCCAGCAGCACTCCAAGACAAATGGTCTTGACCCCATACAATCCTGGAAAAGAAGGGAGAGGTTACCTACTTGGTGGACCTAGGAACTCCCAGGAGTCCCCACAGGGTACTCCATGTTAACAGGTTAAAAGCATATGTTGACAGGGCAGACATGGGCTTGCTCATGGCTACAGATGAGGGACAGGAGGAAGAGAGTGACCCTCTCCCAGACCTGTTGTCTCAGAACCCTGAAGATGGCTCAGTTGAAGGAGTGACCCTTGGAGGCAACCTCACTGCCCATCAGCAGACTGAATGTAGACAAGTTCTACAATCATTTCAACATCTGTTTTCCCTAATACCTAGCCAAACTGACTGGTGTACCCATGTGGTGGACACTGGTGACAGTCTGCCTGTAAAGAACAAGCTCTACAGACAACCTGACCACGTCAGGGACTGTATAAAGGCTGAGGTACATAAAATGCTGGAATTAGGTGTCATTGAACCCTCAGAGAGCCCCTGGGCTAGCCCAGTGGTTCTGGTCCCCAAACCTCACACCAAAGATGGCAAGAGAGAGATGAGGTTCTGTGTGGACTACAGGGGTCTAAATGCTGTCACCAGGACAGATGCACACCCTATTCCAAGGGCAGATGAGCTCATAGACAAACTAGCTTCTGCAAAGTTTTTAAGCACATTTGATTTGACAGCTGGCTATTGGCAAATCAGATTAGCTGAGGAGTCTAAGGCTAAAACAGCATTCTCAACCCCAGGTGGGCACTACCAGTTTGTGGTGATGCCCTTTGGTCTGAAGAATGCACCTGCCACCTTCCAAAGGCTGGTGAACCAAGTCCTTACTGGGTTGGATGACTTTTGCGCAGCATATCTTGATGACATTGCTGTCTTTAGCTCCACCTGGGAGGATCACCTGATCCACCTGAAGAAGGCTCTTGAGGCTCTGCAAAGGGCAGGCCTCACTATCAAGGCTACTAAGTGCCAGATAGGGCAGAGTAAGGTTGTGTATTTGGGCCACCTTGTAGGTGGAGGCCAAGTTCAACCACTGGAGAGTAAGATACAATCCATCAAGGACTGGTCCTCTCCAACCACCCAGACTCAAGTTCGAGCTTTCTTGGGCTTGACTGGGTACTACAGGAAGTTTGTTAAGAACTATGGGTCCATTGTGACTCCTCTTAATGAGCTGACATCCAAGAAGATGCCCAAAAAGGTTCAGTGGACAGTAAGCTGTCAAAAGGCATTTGATGACCTGAAGGAGGCCATGTGCTCTGCACCTATCCTGAAAAGTCCTGACTACTCCAAAGAGTTTATTGTCCAAACAGATGCTTCTGAGTTGGGTGTGGGAGCTGTGCTGTCACAACTTAATGTAGATGGTCAAGACCAACCCATTGCTTTTATTAGCAGAAGGTTGACCCCCAGAGAGAAGAATTGGTCAGCTATTGAGAGGGAGGCCTTTGCTGTGGTGTGGGCCCTGAAGAAGCTGAGGCCATACTTGTTTGGCACTCACTTCAAGATTCAGACCGACCATAAGCCCCTCTTGTGGCTAAATCAGATGAAGGGTGAAAACCCCAAACTGCTTAGGTGGTCCATTTCCCTACAGGGGATGGACTTTACAGTGGAGCACCGGCCAGGTACTGACCATGGGAATGCAGATGGTCTCTCCAGGTACTTCCACTTAGGACATGAAGACGAGACTGGTCAAGGCTAGTTTAATGTCCCTGCGTTTGGGGGGGGGTTGTGTAGGAGAGTAGGGTCTGCTATCCTATGGTCACCCCAAATTTTTGCTTTTTGCTTCACTGGTTTTTGACATATTGAGGCTGAGGGCCTGCCAATCAGACCCCCAGCCTGCTGTTCTCTCTACTAAATTAAAACTATGCACCCTAGGTGCATAACCAATTGGAAGTGGATCACCCTGTCAGCCCCTGTACCAGTGTACACTAGGTACCCAGGGCATTGGTGTACCCAAGGCCTGCCAGGGGCTGAAGCATGTATTATGCCACCCCAGGCTTGGCCTAACAAATTTGACACAACTGGCTGATCACTCAGCTGGGGTAAGTTGGTGTAACCACCTCTTAATTAGGTGTAGTATACCTATACCTAACCTTAAATGGGACACATGTTAACCTATAAGTCACTCCTATGGCAGGCCTTAACAATCCTGAAGGCAGAGTGCTTGGTTCCATGTGAGATGGTGCTCTGGCATGAGCTGAGCCTGTCTGCAGTGGTCGGAACCCCTTCCTTCTACTGTTTCCAGATATCGTCATACCATATACTCTTAAGTGCATTATGAACCTCGCGGTTAAATGCTATCTTTGGTTTGGCTTTATCAAAACATGTCGAGTAAGGTGTCATACGAATTGGAATACTAACCCCTCACCAATTCTCGCGACGGGGTTAGCATTCCACCCTTCTAGAGGGACACGACATGTACAGTACCTGAAACCCGGGTAAAATCAGACATAGCCTCAGCTCCACAAAATGGATGCTGCCACCACAGACACAAGTCTGCCCTCCTGCTGCTGGGAGTCCTTCCAGCTTGGGAGGTGTGGACAAAGGGTTTCCTGCCAGGGGAGGTGCGTGCACCACCCCAGACAGGATTTTGTGTATTGGTCAGGTAGGGCTTGAAAGAAACCAGACATGCCTGAGGCTCACAAGGAGCCTCGGTGCATATGCCAGTTCAATCCGGTCCTGGGGCACACCAGTCCCGGGCCTGGGGCGAGCTGGACAAAGGATTGGGGGTGTAACCACCCCCCTTCCTGGTCCCACCCTTAGGGAGGGACCTAGCAGGTAGTCCGGCCCCTAGAATCCGCTTAAAGGTAGGAGCTGTGTCCTAAGACTTCAGACATCCTGGAATCAACTTGAAACTAAGAAGAAGACGGGAACTTCGACATTCTGCTGCACAGAATACTGAAGGAAATCTCCCCTGTGGTCAGGGAGTGACCACCTTGCTAACGCAAGCACCATCCAGCGAATCAACGTCTGCTTTGCCGCCGCCTCCCGCTGGAGCCCGAGCCCAGAGACTGACAAGACCTGGACCTCCAGACCTCTCACCGCCCGATCCACAGTCCCTGAAAAGAGGAGACCCGTGGAGGCACCGAGACACGTGGAGCCAGCCATCTTGGAACGACGACGACAAGCTGCAAGTGCAACAACCGAGGCTCCCTCCAAGTTGTGCTTTGGGATCTGAGAAGCCCAACCCTCGAGCAGCATCTGCAGCAAAGGTGAGCCCTCCAGCATCTCCACGATCTGCGTGGGGCCCTTCTGCATTTTGCCACTCGACGCGCCTAACCGGTTGCTGGCCCGCTGGCTAGTAGCCATCTTGGCGACGAACTTCAAGAACTACACCACTGGTCTGGCTGCTCCAGACTAGCCCTTGCTCCCCTCCAAAGGAGCAGTCCCTCTGACCTTGCTGGTCAGAACCATCAGCTTATCTTGTTCTCCACAACAATTGCTTTTGCCAAGGCTTGTTTGCTTCGATCAAGTCGCCGACAGCGAGAACCTGCGTGGGACAGCTCGTGAACCGACTCCTGGACATCGTCGACCTCCAGGGACAACGTGGCTGCAGAGACAAGCTACACCTTTCTTCCTGTTTGCACCCAACATTGCCTGGTACCCACCTGGTGCCACGCCGGTCACTGGCTAGTGACTGTGAACACTGTCCCCTCTGCTTACAGGTCTTCTACAACTCCGATCCACCCTTGGATCCACCGCATCTCTCCCGGACCGACCGCCTGCAGCATCTTTGTCCACAGGCTCCATTGACCCGATAGAAGAAACCCGACGCACTTCGACACCTATGCACCCGCTTCCTGTGGGTGAGGTAAAGCTGGCACTCCGGTGCCCAAGTGTAGAGTAACATCTCTAGTGTCTGTGTTTCCAATCTTAAGGTCATAGTCCATCCGGAAGATCCTTTTTGCAGTAACTTTGTACTTTTTACGCACCCATTGAAATCTATGGGAGCACGCGTGTGACTATTTGCTCTGCACACGCCCCCCGTGGACCTCCTGGTCACTAACTGAAGTTAGCTCCTTGTAGGTCCAGCGATTCTAGAGGCCCTAGGCCTTTTCCCTTTTCTGTTCGTGGTACTTATACCACTATTTTAGAATATGGTTTGAGCGGCCACCAGGGCCTATCCATATAAAGTGCATCTTCTGTGTATTCTACTGTAATCTTGTTTGACGATTTGTGCTCCTGTGCTCATAAAGAGACTAGGGGTTACTTTGAGAAATAAATACATATATATTTTGAATATATATCTGTGTGGTGTCCTTTCATTGGTATAAAAGGGGGTTACATTTGGTAAAACAGCTGGCTTAACACGCTTCATGAGTTTAGCCTCAAAGACTGCTTAGCCGACGCTACCACTAGGGCAGCTAGTCCGAAAAGGTTGACTTACAACCACACCATAAGGGTTGCTTGGCATGGTACAAGGTGATCACTTTAACTAGTGAGCATCATATACCAGGCCAACTTCTCACATTCACCAAGAACCCGACGAACCCAGAATCAAAAACTGAGCATGAATTTGAAATGGTTTTTTATTATGTTCCGGGTATATAGCAATTATTGTGGGAAAATGTATACATGGAAAAATCGGTATGAAAGACACCTATGTATTTCTGAAATGGGAACAAATTATAGAGTTCAGAAACAGTACATATTTGGACATTTTCAAAATTGGCAATACTCATACTAGCATGAGAATTATCGGTCATTTTTCAAAATGACTTCTTTTTTACACAATGTCTTTCATTTGGAAGGCAGAAATGCATCAAAAATCAATAGGTAATAACAGTTGCTTTACAAATCTGATTTACCCTAAGTCTCCTGATAAAAATGGTACCTCACTTGTGTGGGTAGGCATAGTGCCCACGACATGAAATGGCTCAAAACCCAACGTGCACACACCACATTTTCACAATGAAAATTTACCCTTTTTTGCGAAGTGTCTAGCTGTAGTTTTTGAACACTAGCTCTGCCGGCACCTAGGGAAACGTAGCAAACCTATACATTTTTGAAAGCTAGACACCCAGGGGAATCCAGAATGGGGTGACTTGACTGCCTCCCACCAGGGTCTGTTACCCAGAATCCCTTGCAAACCTAAGAAATTGTCAAAAAAAACACATTTTCCCCACATTTCTGTGATGGAAAGTTCTGGAATCTGCGTGGATCCACAAATTTCCACCCACCCCGCATTCCACAAAGTCTTCAGAGAAAATTGATACCTAACTCGTGTGGGTCAGCCTAGTGCCCACGACAGGAAACGGCGCAAAACGCAACGTGGTCAAACCTCAATTTCGCAGTGAAAAATGACCCTTTTTTGGCAAAGTGTCTAGCTGTAGTTTGTGAACCCTAGCTCTGCGGGCACCTTGGGAAACATAGCAAACCTATAAATTTTTTAAAACTAGACACCCAGGGGAATCCATGATGGGGTGACTTGACTGCCTCCCACCAGGGTCTGTTACCCAGAATCCCTTGCAAACCTAAACAATTGTCAAAAATACCACATTTTCCCCACATTTCTGTGGTGGAAAGTTCTGGAATCTACGT
>NC_140584.1:994872648-994900148 GCF_964204655.1 Triturus cristatus | reverse complement strand
GCTAATCGGTACATTCTTGGGTATTAGTATTGACCGGTTCTTCTTCATACTGTCCGGTACTCTTCTCATAAATAGCCAAGACGATAAGAAATATGGGTAGTAGTCTTGGTTGCCTGCTATGCACTTTATTTAAGTCATTCAGACCAATCTTATCAGGCCCCACTGCTTTCTTTAAATCTGATTCATCAAAGGCTTTAGTTACTTCGAGCAGTGTAATTTCTTTACATAGACTTCCAATTTCCCATTCATCTGGTATCCGGTCAATTGGGATGAATTTGGGATTTTTCTTGTTTTCTTTTTCAATTATGCCTTTATAGTATTGGAAGATTTCATCAGCACTGATTTGACAGGTGGCATCTTCTGCCCCATCAGTGATTATCCTGGCAATTTTCTTTTTGTCTTTTTGGAACATTGTCTGGTATTCTTTGTAACTGCCCTTTGCTTTTGCATAGTTTTTCTTGTGTGTCTGATTGAGCCTTCCATTTTTCTTATTTTTCTTTGGTATCTTGTTTTGTACAGAGGCAGTCTGTTGCTCATCTTGAGCAGAGTTCATAGGTTCATTATCGGGTTCGCTTGTTGGTTCGGTACGATTTGATGGTACAGGACTTATATCATTGGTGTTTTCTGATATATAAGTCACTATCTCATCCATCAGATCCATAGCAGCATCGTGATGCTGGATGTTTTTGGTGTACTTCTCGATTTCTGTGATTCTATCATTCAGTTCATCAAAGTTTTTTATTTTTGGTGCTCGTTTCCGATTGATAAAGTCTCTGCGCCTTTCTGTTGTTACTTCTACTGCAATCTCTGGTTCATCGCAGGAGTCATTCTCAGAGATATTGGATGCTTGCAGTACATCCTTTGTCGATTTTTTGCTCTTATCTCTTCTATCTCTTCTTTTTTCTGCAATTTGTTTACTATTTTTATTGTCAAAATGCAGAACCATCAGCGCATTAATGTTTCTTTTGTTCTCGTATACTTTTTCCAATTCTGCTAATAGCAGTATTTCCTCCTGTGACCATAGTTTTGAGGGTTTGCTGCTTGCTAGAGCTGCCAGTCTAGCCTCATTTTGCGCTCTTGGATGCGCGTGCCGAGCATGTTGTGAAACTCCAATCTTTGTTCCAAATCTGAGGTCACAGTTGCTGCACAGGAATGGCAACTCTCCTTTTTGAGGTCTTCCTTTACATTTTGCAAAGTGGCATGCAATATTGTGGTATTCGGCTTCTTTGTCACATTTTGAACAATACGTTTTGAGATAGAAGCCTTTATGCTTGTTGGAGACATGTTCTCTCAATTCTTTGAAAGTTCCCAATATGTCTCCACACAAGTCACATTTATACTTTTCGTTTGTGTATTTCCAATATGTGACTTTTTTGGAGTAGTCACTTTTCTTTGTTATCAGTTCTTTGCTGATTTCGTATACATCCGGTAGGTTTTCAAAATTGGCTGTATCAATGTTATTCTTGGCTGAAGAGGCCACAAATTCAATGGTTTCGCTGAGGTCTACTGTTGTGTCTTCTTCTGCTTCGGAGGGTGAACTAAGGCCTATAACGTGACCTGGATCGTTGTTGTTTGTTGTATTGTTTGAAGCTAGTGCTGGTTTGTCAAATTCGGTGAGGAGGTTAATGATTTCTTGAAAAGACAGCACCTACTTACGCCATCTTAATGGGGTTTTTATTCTCCAGGAACTACCCCATCTGGAAATGTGTTCGTTTGCTTTGCCACTTCTCACTATCATGCTCGCTGCCATGATAGAACCTTGTTTAGCCTGTCTCTATATACTTCTCTACGCAGAGTCTAGTACCATAGAGGCAGTTACCGGCGGGACCACTGGGAGTTAAAGGCCACTACAACTGAGAATAGGTTAAGAGAGTCATAGTTACTCCCGCCGTTTACCCGCGCTTCTTTGAATTTCTTCACTTTGACATTCAGAGCACTGGGCAGAAATCACATCACGTCAACACCCGCCTCGGGCCTTTGCGATGCTTTGTTTTAATTTAAAAGTCGGATTCCCCTGGTCCGCACCAGTTCTAAGTCAGCTGCTTGGCGCTGGCCGAGGCAGAACGCCGGCCCCGCGCCCCCGGGGAGAGGCGACCCCCGCAGCTGGGGCGACCCACAGGAAGGGCCCGGCTCGCGTCCAGAGTCGCCGCCACCCTGGAGCGATGCGCCTCGTCCTGCCGCAGCACACGCCCAGCCCCGCTTCGCACCCCAGCCCGACCGACCCAGCCCTTAGAGCCAATCCTTATCCCAAAGTTACGGATCTGACTTGCCGACTTCCCTTACCTACATTGTTCCAACATGCCAGAGGCTGTTCACCTTGGAGACCTGCTGCGGATATGGGTACGGCCCGCCGTGAGACACCAGCTCCCCCGGATTTTCAAGGACCAGCGAGAGCTCACCGGACTCCGCCGGAACCACGACGCTGAGGAAATATGAATTTTGTGATCAGTTATGTCCCCTATCGTAGACCCCAACGGCTCCATGTGCATGCTATAAGTACATGTATGTTCCCTCCTGCTCCAGTTCTGAAGACGCAAATATATGTGCGTCCATCGTCAACATGTCCTCTTTCAGATCCGCCATGAATGAGTCAGATATTCCATTCCTAAGTATGAAAGGCCACCGACTTTATGTGGTTCACTTTCCACATTTCACAGATTCAGGCGAGTAGGCCCGAATTCTGTCATCAAGCCTTTTCCTGCCTTCTGCCTCTGAAAGCTCCAGTCTGAGCCTGCATCTGTGACCATGAACTTTGTCTTACTCCTTGCGCGGCTAACGGTGCCTGATCCAGCCTGTCGCCTGCCAAAAACTGTATTTCACCTTCGAGATTATCTCCTTCGCTCCTCATCCGATGCATTCCTGTCTAGTAGTTTAGGTAAACATTCCTCCAGCTACCGTGCAAAGGGGCCAGGCCTCGCTGTCCTCATGCAAGTAATTCATAGCCCCGTTACCATGGAATATTCCTACCCCCTCGCATCTAGTGTAGACACTTAGACGCTTGTACACGCACTAACAGTCAGTATAGTCAGTATAGAATAAGATTCTATCCTAAGAGACCTCTCCTTTTGGATAACACAGTTCTTTAAACATAGGATATTAGATATGATTTGGGATTAGGTTGACATAACCCCAGACTTCTGTCTCCACATGTAGAGCTAAATGTCAAGTCCCCTTCACCCTCTAGTTGCACGTAAATCACACGTCATGCGGCTGCGCGCGCATCTTTGCCAAACATTTCTGCTGACATTACAGGATTCTTTTATGGATCCACCCACTTGTGACATCATGTTTAATGACGTATTTTAGTTACACCCATGTTTACGCCTCTATTAGTTACGTATGTACAGTTTATCTGAATTTATCAGCTGTCACGCCTCTTGCATCTGTTTCACTGTAATGTATTTTCTATAAAACTGCCTATCTGTCAATAATGTATGCTCCCTTCCTTCCTGAACTTTCGTGGTGATGGAATAGAAGGCCCACAATTCGAATTGTCTTCCTTTTAGATAGGAATAAAGCCTTTTAAAACCTCTAATACCACGGATTCTGCCTCTTATATTTACTGAGTTATTCTTAATAGACTTTACCGCATAAAAAAATAGTACCGGTAACGAAATATTTACCACATAAATTGGCGCCCGAATAGGGACACTTTCTCATCTCACGCGCCGGCGGTGCGTTGCAGGCCCGGTCTCCTGCCACAGCTGAACGGACAAAAAAAAACGCGTACCTGCAGGATTTCCTGTATCTCCCTCCGGCCAAGCGGGGACGACTGAGGCTGCAACCAACACCCAGACGAGGCGGTGAGAAGTGCGAAGTATCCCGACCAGAGCCTAGCTGAGAGAGCAAGATCCGAGGTATACAGAGTCCCGCCAGGTTCCGAAGTTCCGAGTCCAGTCGAGTCGAGTCCAGTCCGGTCCAGTTTCAGTTCCGTTCCGAGGCCTTCCGTTCCGAGCTACCCGGTGAGTACCATTACCGGGGAGGCATTTTACGTGCACATAGTCTGTGCCGGTCAAGACGGGTTTGGGTACACAAATCCGGTCTGCACTGTTTTAGCAGTGTATCTGTACTGTTTAGCAGTATATATAGTATGTTTTGCATATAAATAAGTATTATCTAGTGTCAGTATTATGTCAGTAACTAGTTTTCTATTAGTTATCATTGTTCGTTAAAACTGTTAAATGTTAAAATGTTTTTATACGTTCTATATATTGTGGTGTGAATGACTGTTCATTATTGTGTTCATCGTATAAAGTGTGTTCTAGAAACAAGATCTAAAAATGCCGCTCTTTTCAAAACTAAGACAGATCAAAACTAGAAAAGGTGTACTCGAAGAAGCTGTTCCCATTCCACCTAGGGACACTCCAGGATACTTTATGTATCATAAGCATGGCCTAGATGCCGTATTATTTCTTGATTTATGGGTGGACTACACCAAAGAATTACCAGAGAGTCAGAGATGGCCCGCAGCGGGGACCTGGGATGCAGATTGCATCATGAGAGTAGAAGAAGAATTATGGAAAAAGAAAGCCAGACAGTCACAGAAAGATGCCATTGAATTATGGCGTAAAGAATCGTATAGACGTACAGAAAAAGCACTCAGACAGGAAAATAAGGGTAAGGAGAATTCGAATAAAGTCCGAGAGAATCTGTTAATTGAGGAAGGTACCCGAGTAAAATCAGAACAAATAGATAGACAAAGAAACGCCCTTATGAATGGTATGTATCCACTTCTGGCCGAAGGGTTACCTAAGGCTACTCCGGAAATACCAAAAGACTTGCCACCTCCATTATTTCCGATAAAAGCACATCCCAAATCACATCCCAAAACAGCAAAGGACGTTTTCCTTTCCTCCTATTTAGATGACGCAGCTCCCGAGTATGCTAATGCCATACCACACATACCGCTTGCCGATGGTGTTCAACACCAAGAGCATCCGTCTGTATCCCCGCAATTACAAACTCCTACACAAGTTCCAACAGACCCGTCCGTCTCTACAGTTTTTCCCGCATCTACAATCTCTATCCTACGCCCAACGAATCCTTTCGTGCCTAGCACCTCAGATGGTGCTACCGGAGGTACGACAGATATGTTTGCCACACCGCCGAGAAATAAACCGACCCTTAGAGAATTAGCACACCAACGTACGCCCAAACTAGTAACTCCCGACATGCTTAAGGAACTTCTAGTAGATTGTAGATATGATCCTGTGCCCGGTAAACGGGACGAAATGCTGCTGTCATCATTACGTATTCGACGAGCTGCAATATATTTAACGAAGCTACCAGGAATGAATACACATTTAGAAAATATATATCACTTTGTCCAGTCGGGGCGAGGTCCTGAAAGTATTAGCAGAGCCATGGAGTACCAGAAAGCGGAGGTACAGGGACAACTGTTACGTTTCCTCATAAACTGTGTAATCAGAAATCAAGACCGGCCTGGGGTAAATCCGGAAGAAATGCAAAAACTTGTCACTTGGGGCCAGAATGTATCAGAAGGGAGACATGATAAACAGTTATGTATAGTCGCCATGTACCGAAAGATCCGCAAAGAAGTAGAACGAATACACGAAGAAAGATTAGAGGTAGACGCCGCTGACCTAAACAGAGAGGAGGAGGAGCAAGAGTCAGAGCAAGTAGAAACGATAGCTTATGTAGGTAGAGGAAAACCCCATAATAATATCAGAGGTTTTAATGATCCGGTACGTCCAATACGTCCAGAATATAATAGACATTTTCCAAACCCTATGCTAAATACAAAATCCCCTGAACACTTATTCCAAGTCGCTGATAAATTACTCCGAGATCGAAGGGGGTACCACATGCTCGATTCCATGGACGAACAAGAATTAGCCAGGTCAGCAGTACAATTGGCTGACAGTCCCGGCGAATACAATGATGATGTACTTACGCACACGTTTCTGAATCTAGACCCATATGAACAGCGTTTAGCTAGTATATACATGATTCAACACCTCCTTATATTATATAAAAGCCAACACTCCGATCCAGGACCCTTACCTGACATATTGACAGAACTACTCACGAACATATGGAGAGGGTCAGGTACTGATTTGATTAAAGAGATACTAGAATCCCGAAGCCAATATTTAAATTTCGTATGCCCAGAACACGTTCCAGTCCCCATCATGGGAAGAAAAATGTATCACATAGATAGACAGAACCCGTTACGCGAAGTGCACCCAATTAGAGGTGCCGGTGATAATTTCACACGCGTGTTTGTGTACACGCCTATAACTAAACTGGAATTATTGGAAATGAAGAAAGTAGTACCCAGCCATGACAAGGACCCAGCAGGTTTCCACCGTGAGATAAAAGACATGTTACTCATGGGAGAGTATACCTACCCCGACATTATGAAAATAGTAAAAGTCCTATTACCCGCCGGTGTTTATGAAAAACTCAAAGAAAAAGAATGGGAGGTGGGAGACCAAAAGATAGATTGGACAGCATTAGAAAACGAAGAAAAGGCCCGAGCTGCAGGAGCAGGGCTTGGGGAAAAGACTACAGCACTAGCAGGATTACTAATACAGGTACTGCCACGTTTATTAACTACGAAAAAGGAAGACTGGGGTGCAATCTCAGCCTGTAAACAAAAGCCAGACGAAGATACTAGTGATTTCTATTCCCGATTTGAAAAATGTTTTGGTATAAATAGTGGCATAAAAGCCAGTAGTGAGTCATACCCACATCTGTTTGTGACAAAATTAGTTGAAAATTCTCTGATACAAGTTAAGAATAGAGTATTGAAATTCGAAAGTACCTGGCAAGGTAATACCCCATCACAGATGCTACAAATGTTACAATATCATCACAATAGAATTAGAGAAGAACAAGAACACGAACAAAGACGTATGAAAGATACAAAAATGAAAATGCTTGTTGCACAATCAGTTCCAGCCGATAGTCATCAAAAGGGTGATTCCGCAGGTCCTGCGAAAGGGACATGCAACTATTGTAAACAACCAGGTCATTATATACACGATTGTCCAGTCCTGAAACATAATATTGCTACAGGTAGAACTCAGGAGAGACCACGTCCACCTAGACAGGATCAGAATCAACAACAAATCCCGCAGCATGCACAACCTAGGTTAGCTCCGCAACAGGGAGCTCCACAACAGATCGTAGCACCACCACAAGCGCAGCCTATTGCTGCAACACAAGCAACAACACAACAGATGTATCAGTATGCACAAGCAGATTATCTCGATTATCAGCGATACTCATGAGATAGCCTAGAGAGGGAAGTTGGCTTACCCCTTATTGAGGTTCCTGTAGACCAAGAGGGACCTTATGTACATAGCGAATTATTAGGGGAAGACAGAAAGTTTTTACTTGATACAGGGGCAAGCAGAACAACTATAAGACGCAGTGAAGTTCCAGGGGCACCCCTCTCAGGCTCACAGAATGTTTCCCTTGGATTCTCAGGAAAACCTATAATTAATGACGTAACACAACCTCTTCCACTTACAGTCGGTCCATTGACACGTACTACAGATTTATTGCTTACTAAATCATGTCCAGAAAACTTGTTAGGCATAAAAACATTGAAAGCTCTGGGAGCTATAATATGTTGTTCTCCGGAAGGAGTACGACTATTTTTACGTGACTTTAAAGGTCACTACGTATCCAGAGACATGGATCACCGACTGCAGAATTTACCTACACATTTATGGGCACAAGGCCCCACTGATGTTGGTTGCATGAATATTACACCATATCGAGTTACACTGAAATCAGGAATAGTACTACCACGAATGCGACAATACAAGTTACCACCCGATGCTGTTGTGGCTTTGCTGCAAATCATTGACGAGCTCATTGCACAAGGAGTGGTTGTCGAAACTGACTCCAATGTATGTAATTCTCCGATAAATTCCGATTCTTAAAAGAACGGATCCAAAAGCTCCACCAGTATATCGATTAGTTATTGATCTGCGCGAATTAAATAAATGTATTGTGCCACAATACCCCGTGGTCCCAGATATCTCCTCATTACTAACAGCTATTGACTCAGAAGCAACGTTCTTCACTGTAATTGATCTCAAGAATGCTTTCTTTAGTGTCCCAATCGATCCGGAAAGTCAATATTTGTTCGGATTCAGTTTAAATGGACGAAGTTTTAAATTCACACGCGCACCTCAAGGATTTACAGAAAGCCCCAGCATCTATAGCCAAGCACTGAAACGAGAACTTGACAGTATCCACATGCCAGTTAACACTGCCTTGCTTCAATATGTCGATGATCTGCTGATCACCGCTCGAAGTGAACCTGAATGTGAAAAAGCGTCACTGACGGTTTTGAAATTTCTGGCCGACAAGGGGCACAAGGTGTCCCCTTCTAAGCTGCAATTCTGTGTCCAGCGAGTTGTTTACCTTGGGCACTCGCTGTCCAAGGAGGGGAGGCAGCTTACACCCGACCGCATCCAGTTAATTGCTAATATGCCACCACCCAAGACACAAAAGAAGGTGCGGGCTTTTATAGGCCTCACTTCATACTGTAGGCAGTGGATCCCTCAATATGCATTTCTAGCAAAACCACTCATCCAGTTGACAACACAGGAGGCAGCCACATCGACTGTCCTCCCTTGGACTCAAGAACATACACACGCCTTTGAAAGCTTAAAGAAAGCTTTATGCCAAGCACCTGTCCTAGCAACACCATGTTACAGTAAACAGTTTACACTCTTTGTTACAGAACGCGAAGGTACTGCTTTGTCAGTACTCACTCAGGAACTAGCAGGATCACACAAACCATGTGCTTATTTCTCTAGTACATTAGATCCAGTAGCTCAGGCTCTTCCTGCGTGCCTGAAATCGGTGGCAGCAACAGCTTTAGCAATCAGACAAAGCGATGCCATAGTGTTAGGACATCAATTGACAGTACAAGTACCACACGCAGTAGAGGTTCTCTTGAACCGCACACAGACACAACACTTGACTATAGCGAGACTCACCGGTTACGAATTAACATTGTTTCAGCCACATATAGAAATCAGACGTTGTAATACGTTAAATCCTGCCACACTGTTACCAGTGGGCGGAACAGATCCATTGGCACATGATTGTGTCGAAGTTATTACTATCACGACGAAACCCAGACAAGACTTGACAGATATCCCTTTGTCAGATCCAGACTTGACATTGTATGTAGATGGGTCATGTATGAGAGCAAGTACAGGAGAGCTAGTGGCCGCTTACGCAGTCACAACAGACACTGAAGTCATTGAAACAAATCGTATTAACACTTTGTCAGCTCAAGCAGCAGAGCTCATCGCTCTGACACAAGCCTGTATCCAAGCCAAAAATAAAAAAGTCAACATATACACAGATTCACGTTATGCATTCGGAGTCGTCCATGACTTCGGCGTACTGTGGCGAGAGAGAGGTTATTTAACTTCTCACGGTGCCCACATCCAGCACGGACCCCTCATTCAAGCCCTATTAGATGCGATTCATCTACCTACTGCAATATCGATTATGAAATGCAAAGCCCATACAAAAGTTACCGATATTATTTCTCAGGGTAATGACCTAGCTGACAGAACAGCTAAACAGACTGCTCAGAATCAGACTCACACAATTGACATGACAAAGACAATAGTTCCGACACCAACACATTGCATGACAGTTAAGGATCCCGCCCTTGATGTAATTGACATACAGACACATGCTACACCAGAAGAAATAAAGAAATGGATTGAATTAGGAGGGATCCAAACAGATCAAGGATGGATGACGAAGGAAAAATCTATATGGTTTCTTCCCGACTCACCGGTTACGAATTAACATTGTTTCAGCCACATATAGAAATCAGACGTTGTAATACGTTAAATCCTGCCACACTGTTACCAGTGGGCGGAACAGATCCATTGGCACATGATTGTGTCGAAGTTATTACTATCACGACGAAACCCAGACAAGACTTGACAGATATCCCTTTGTCAGATCCAGACTTGACATTGTATGTAGATGGGTCATGTATGAGAGCAAGTACAGGAGAGCTAGTGGCCGCTTACGCAGTCACAACAGACACTGAAGTCATTGAAACAAATCGTATTAACACTTTGTCAGCTCAAGCAGCAGAGCTCATCGCTCTGACACAAGCCTGTATCCAAGCCAAAAATAAAAAAGTCAACATATACACAGATTCACGTTATGCATTCGGAGTCGTCCATGACTTCGGCGTACTGTGGCGAGAGAGAGGTTATTTAACTTCTCACGGTGCCCACATCCAGCACGGACCCCTCATTCAAGCCCTATTAGATGCGATTCATCTACCTACTGCAATATCGATTATGAAATGCAAAGCCCATACAAAAGTTACCGATATTATTTCTCAGGGTAATGACCTAGCTGACAGAACAGCTAAACAGACTGCTCAGAATCAGACTCACACAATTGACATGACAAAGACAATAGTTCCGACACCAACACATTGCATGACAGTTAAGGATCCCGCCCTTGATGTAATTGACATACAGACACATGCTACACCAGAAGAAATAAAGAAATGGACTGAATTAGGAGGGATCCAAACAGATCAAGGATGGATGACGAAGGAAAAATCTATATGGTTTCTTCCCGACTCAATGGTCCAAGTCATCATTAACACTATACATAGTCCAGCGCACCTAGGAGAAAAAGCTATGCTAGACAGTATTCAACACATTTGGTTCAACAAACACTTGCGAGCCGCAGCTAAACAAAAGGTTCGTACCTGTATGATATGTTGTCAGTTTAATCCAGGTAAAAGCATCCCCGTAGAACAGGGTGGATTTCAAACTCCCGATCATGCTTTTGAAGTCCTCCAGATGGATTATATCCAGATGGAACGATGTCGAGGATTCAAATATGTTCTCGTAGTTGTCTGTGCTCTTTCCCGTTGGACAGAAGCATACCCGGTTTCAGATTACACTGCCCCGACTACTGCCAAACAGTTAGTTCGAGAATTCTTCCCACGGTACGGTTTACCACGTGTTGTCTACTCAGATAACGGCCAGCCGTTCTCATCCGAACTAATGAAACACGTTTCCCTTCTATTAGGCTATCAATGGAAATTTCACTGTGTCCGACATCCCGAGGCAGCAGGTCTCGTAGAACGCCATAATCAAACTTTGAAAATTAGATTGTCCAAAATATGTAGAGAAAAAGGAGTCGATTGGATAGTAGCCTTACCAGTTGCGCTCTTTTACATGAGAATGGTAGCACATTCTCGAACAGGGCTATCCCGTATGAGGTGATCTTCGGTAGACCACCAAATATGTGGGGGACGCCTATAACTCGTAAAATCACTGACGTTGACTGTAATATGCTGACAGATTACCTGGCTTCCTTGATGTCTGCACTACAATCTTGTCGTTCACAGGTATCCGCAGCTTTTCCCGACAATACTGAGGTGAAGCCCCATGACGTGGTTCCTGGTGACCTGGTGCTGGTCAGGAACTTTGACCGGAAGACCCAACTGGATCCTAGGTGGAAGTCACCGAAGTTGGTTCTACTCACCACAAGGACAGCCGTGAAAATCGAGGGAAGGAAAGGGTGGTTGCACTCGAGTCATATCAAGAAATTTTATGGACTACCATCCAATGTAGATACTCAACCCTGTATTCCCTCACAGACAGACTCAAAGCTCCCCTTGGTTGAGCAATCGAACTCAGAAATTTATAAACTAAAATTGAGGTCTAGTAAGTCAGACAATTTGATTGTTTAAGTCCTCTCCAAGGTGAATCGGTTGAATTTGTCCCTGACATGTATCCTCTAGACCGGAATAGAGAAAGAAATCATCAGATGCAGCTCAAAAAGCATGCGTATTGTAAATCACTTCGTAGTCACTGTACAGTAACATTATTAATTTTGTTTTTTCTAAGTCTTCTGATCATTATTTTCAGCATACTATTGCATATGTATTACCCTATTCTTAAACATGCTTACAATATAACTGCAGAACATTCTTTTAGCGAATTCCCTCCACATGAGTTGTCCTATAGATTTGCGCTGCGCAACAACACATTCATTAGTATGCTACATCATTCCCATCAAACCAGCAATGCCACAAATTGTTGGATATGTGGCCGACTCCCTCCCTATCAGAACTATAAGGGAGTTTTGCCCCTCTTTCCCGATCCGTTCACACACAATGGCTCCTGTGGAGCATGGTTTAGTTTGATTAATACCCTAGATTCAAATTCCGCAGTTTATCAAGACAACTGGGTTTGGGGAAACCTGAACCTAGTTTTACTTAAAGTCTGCTACCCTAACAAGGAGGGACTTCCCAAAAGAACAGGAACTGATCTAGAAAATGAAGTATATGGATTAGGTAACTTTACACTTAACCTCATGATCCTGAACGTTGAATCTGAAGCTACACCAATCTTGCCCGCCATGTCAGTATTCCCAGTAAAAGGGGAATTATGTATAAGAAAGAATGGTTCCATACACATGGGTCATAGTAAATGCACCACTGTAATAAAATTCAGTGATCAAGGCAAGTCTACATTTAGAGCTTCCCATCATTCCTACTTCATATGTGGCCAGACCGCATATATATGTCTACCTTTAGATTGGGATGGTACCTGTTACATAGCATTCCTTCTGCCACCTGTTTTCCTAGCTCCTCCTGATTATCATAGAAATACCCATTTAGTACACAATAGACAGCAGAGAGATCTCCCAATTGTCGATTACACTGAAACAGCATGGGAAAAATACACAGATTTCAATAAAGGATTCTTTCCCTATATAGGTACAGTCACTAATAGTAAGCTGATACGTAGATTAACCAGAACCCTTGAAGCAGTAGTGAACAAAACTATTTCCGCCTTAGGCAATTTAACAGAAGAGCAGTCTGCTATGCGGATTGTTGTGCTTCAAAACCGTCTTGTCCTTGACGTCATCCTGGCCGATAGGGGCGGAGCTTGTAGGGTCATCGGATCAAGTTGTTGCATTTTCATACCAGAAAATTCGCCGTCAGTATATAAGGCCATAACTCGCCTTCATAAGATTGTAAGCCAGATACACCAGAGTCCAGGCACCTGGACTTGGTCCGGTTGGTTCTGGGGCGTGTTGTCAGCCTGGGGATGGAGAATCCTATCCTTCCTAGGTATTGGCTTTCTCATACTATTCAGTTGCTGCTTATGTCTACAATGTGGGCCAGCGATTTGTGGTCTGTGTGCCACCTCGTGTATCCCACATCCAAGTTTTCGTTCGAGATCTCGGAAGAAGAAAGAAGAACAAATGATGCTATATGAACAGATCGATGGATTGATGAAGATCGATATCTCCTGAGGGTCCGAAGGGGACAAGGAGGGAATGAGGAAATATGAATTTTGTGATCAGTTATGTCCCCTATCGTAGACCCCAACGGCTCCATGTGCATGCTATAAGTACATGTATGTTCCCTCCTGCTCCAGTTCTGAAGACGCAAATATATGTGCGTCCATCGTCAACATGTCCTCTTTCAGATCCGCCATGAATGAGTCAGATATTCCATTCCTAAGTATGAAAGGCCACCGACTTTATGTGGTTCACTTTCCACATTTCACAGATTCAGGCGAGTAGGCCCGAATTCTGTCATCAAGCCTTTTCCTGCCTTCTGCCTCTGAAAGCTCCAGTCTGAGCCTGCATCTGTGACCATGAACTTTGTCTTACTCCTTGCGCGGCTAACGGTGCCTGATCCAGCCTGTCGCCTGCCAAAAACTGTATTTCACCTTCGAGATTATCTCCTTCGCTCCTCATCCGATGCATTCCTGTCTAGTAGTTTAGGTAAACATTCCTCCAGCTACCGTGCAAAGGGGCCAGGCCTCGCTGTCCTCATGCAAGTAATTCATAGCCCCGTTACCATGGAATATTCCTACCCCCTCGCATCTAGTGTAGACACTTAGACGCTTGTACACGCACTAACAGTCAGTATAGTCAGTATAGAATAAGATTCTATCCTAAGAGACCTCTCCTTTTGGATAACACAGTTCTTTAAACATAGGATATTAGATATGATTTGGGATTAGGTTGACATAACCCCAGACTTCTGTCTCCACATGTAGAGCTAAATGTCAAGTCCCCTTCACCCTCTAGTTGCACGTAAATCACACGTCATGCGGCTGCGCGCGCATCTTTGCCAAACATTTCTGCTGACATTACAGGATTCTTTTATGGATCCACCCACTTGTGACATCATGTTTAATGACGTATTTTAGTTACACCCATGTTTACGCCTCTATTAGTTACGTATGTACAGTTTATCTGAATTTATCAGCTGTCACGCCTCTTGCATCTGTTTCACTGTAATGTATTTTCTATAAAACTGCCTATCTGTCAATAATGTATGCTCCCTTCCTTCCTGAACTTTCGTGGTGATGGAATAGAAGGCCCACAATTCGAATTGTCTTCCTTTTAGATAGGAATAAAGCCTTTTAAAACCTCTAATACCACGGATTCTGCCTCTTATATTTACTGAGTTATTCTTAATAGACTTTACCGCATAAAAAAATAGTACCGGTAACGAAATATTTACCACATAAATTGGCGCCCGAATAGGGACACTTTCTCATCTCACGCGCCGGCGGTGCGTTGCAGGCCCGGTCTCCTGCCACAGCTGAACGGACAAAAAAAAACGCGTACCTGCAGGATTTCCTGTATCTCCCTCCGGCCAAGCGGGGACGACTGAGGCTGCAACCAACACCCAGACGAGGCGGTGAGAAGTGCGAAGTATCCCGACCAGAGCCTAGCTGAGAGAGCAAGATCCGAGGTATACAGAGTCCCGCCAGGTTCCGAAGTTCCGAGTCGAGTCGAGTCGAGTCCAGTCCGGTCCAGTTTCAGTTCCGTTCCGAGGCCTTCCGTTCCGAGCTACCCGGTGAGTACCATTACCGGGGAGGCATTTTACGTGCACATAGTCTGTGCCGGTCAAGACGGGTTTGGGTACACAAATCCGGTCTGCACTGTTTTAGCAGTGTATCTGTACTGTTTAGCAGTATATATAGTATGTTTTGCATATAAATAAGTATTATCTAGTGTCAGTATTATGTCAGTAACTAGTTTTCTATTAGTTATCATTGTTCGTTAAAACTGTTAAATGTTAAAATGTTTTTATACGTTCTATATATTGTGGTGTGAATGACTGTTCATTATTGTGTTCATCGTATAAAGTGTGTTCTAGAAACAAGATCTAAAAATGCCGCTCTTTTCAAAACTAAGACAGATCAAAACTAGAAAAGGTGTACTCGAAGAAGCTGTTCCCATTCCACCTAGGGACACTCCAGGATACTTTATGTATCATAAGCATGGCCTAGATGCCGTATTATTTCTTGATTTATGGGTGGACTACACCAAAGAATTACCAGAGAGTCAGAGATGGCCCGCAGCGGGGACCTGGGATGCAGATTGCATCATGAGAGTAGAAGAAGAATTATGGAAAAAGAAAGCCAGACAGTCACAGAAAGATGCCATTGAATTATGGCGTAAAGAATCGTATAGACGTACAGAAAAAGCACTCAGACAGGAAAATAAGGGTAAGGAGAATTCGAATAAAGTCCGAGAGAATCTGTTAATTGAGGAAGGTACCCGAGTAAAATCAGAACAAATAGATAGACAAAGAAACGCCCTTATGAATGGTATGTATCCACTTCTGGCCGAAGGGTTACCTAAGGCTACTCCGGAAATACCAAAAGACTTGCCACCTCCATTATTTCCGATAAAAGCACATCCCAAATCACATCCCAAAACAGCAAAGGACGTTTTCCTTTCCTCCTATTTAGATGACGCAGCTCCCGAGTATGCTAATGCCATACCACACATACCGCTTGCCGATGGTGTTCAACACCAAGAGCATCCGTCTGTATCCCCGCAATTACAAACTCCTACACAAGTTCCAACAGACCCGTCCGTCTCTACAGTTTTTCCCGCATCTACAATCTCTATCCTACGCCCAACGAATCCTTTCGTGCCTAGCACCTCAGATGGTGCTACCGGAGGTACGACAGATATGTTTGCCACACCGCCGAGAAATAAACCGACCCTTAGAGAATTAGCACACCAACGTACGCCCAAACTAGTAACTCCCGACATGCTTAAGGAACTTCTAGTAGATTGTAGATATGATCCTGTGCCCGGTAAACGGGACGAAATGCTGCTGTCATCATTACGTATTCGACGAGCTGCAATATATTTAACGAAGCTACCAGGAATGAATACACATTTAGAAAATATATATCACTTTGTCCAGTCGGGGCGAGGTCCTGAAAGTATTAGCAGAGCCATGGAGTACCAGAAAGCGGAGGTACAGGGACAACTGTTACGTTTCCTCATAAACTGTGTAATCAGAAATCAAGACCGGCCTGGGGTAAATCCGGAAGAAATGCAAAAACTTGTCACTTGGGGCCAGAATGTATCAGAAGGGAGACATGATAAACAGTTATGTATAGTCGCCATGTACCGAAAGATCCGCAAAGAAGTAGAACGAATACACGAAGAAAGATTAGAGGTAGACGCCGCTGACCTAAACAGAGAGGAGGAGGAGCAAGAGTCAGAGCAAGTAGAAACGATAGCTTATGTAGGTAGAGGAAAACCCCATAATAATATCAGAGGTTTTAATGATCCGGTACGTCCAATACGTCCAGAATATAATAGACATTTTCCAAACCCTATGCTAAATACAAAATCCCCTGAACACTTATTCCAAGTCGCTGATAAATTACTCCGAGATCGAAGGGGGTACCACATGCTCGATTCCATGGACGAACAAGAATTAGCCAGGTCAGCAGTACAATTGGCTGACAGTCCCGGCGAATACAATGATGATGTACTTACGCACACGTTTCTGAATCTAGACCCATATGAACAGCGTTTAGCTAGTATATACATGATTCAACACCTCCTTATATTATATAAAAGCCAACACTCCGATCCAGGACCCTTACCTGACATATTGACAGAACTACTCACGAACATATGGAGAGGGTCAGGTACTGATTTGATTAAAGAGATACTAGAATCCCGAAGCCAATATTTAAATTTCGTATGCCCAGAACACGTTCCAGTCCCCATCATGGGAAGAAAAATGTATCACATAGATAGACAGAACCCGTTACGCGAAGTGCACCCAATTAGAGGTGCCGGTGATAATTTCACACGCGTGTTTGTGTACACGCCTATAACTAAACTGGAATTATTGGAAATGAAGAAAGTAGTACCCAGCCATGACAAGGACCCAGCAGGTTTCCACCGTGAGATAAAAGACATGTTACTCATGGGAGAGTATACCTACCCCGACATTATGAAAATAGTAAAAGTCCTATTACCCGCCGGTGTTTATGAAAAACTCAAAGAAAAAGAATGGGAGGTGGGAGACCAAAAGATAGATTGGACAGCATTAGAAAACGAAGAAAAGGCCCGAGCTGCAGGAGCAGGGCTTGGGGAAAAGACTACAGCACTAGCAGGATTACTAATACAGGTACTGCCACGTTTATTAACTACGAAAAAGGAAGACTGGGGTGCAATCTCAGCCTGTAAACAAAAGCCAGACGAAGATACTAGTGATTTCTATTCCCGATTTGAAAAATGTTTTGGTATAAATAGTGGCATAAAAGCCAGTAGTGAGTCATACCCACATCTGTTTGTGACAAAATTAGTTGAAAATTCTCTGATACAAGTTAAGAATAGAGTATTGAAATTCGAAAGTACCTGGCAAGGTAATACCCCATCACAGATGCTACAAATGTTACAATATCATCACAATAGAATTAGAGAAGAACAAGAACACGAACAAAGACGTATGAAAGATACAAAAATGAAAATGCTTGTTGCACAATCAGTTCCAGCCGATAGTCATCAAAAGGGTGATTCCGCAGGTCCTGCGAAAGGGACATGCAACTATTGTAAACAACCAGGTCATTATATACACGATTGTCCAGTCCTGAAACATAATATTGCTACAGGTAGAACTCAGGAGAGACCACGTCCACCTAGACAGGATCAGAATCAACAACAAATCCCGCAGCATGCACAACCTAGGTTAGCTCCGCAACAGGGAGCTCCACAACAGATCGTAGCACCACCACAAGCGCAGCCTATTGCTGCAACACAAGCAACAACACAACAGATGTATCAGTATGCACAAGCAGATTATCTCGATTATCAGCGATACTCATGAGATAGCCTAGAGAGGGAAGTTGGCTTACCCCTTATTGAGGTTCCTGTAGACCAAGAGGGACCTTATGTACATAGCGAATTATTAGGGGAAGACAGAAAGTTTTTACTTGATACAGGGGCAAGCAGAACAACTATAAGACGCAGTGAAGTTCCAGGGGCACCCCTCTCAGGCTCACAGAATGTTTCCCTTGGATTCTCAGGAAAACCTATAATTAATGACGTAACACAACCTCTTCCACTTACAGTCGGTCCATTGACACGTACTACAGATTTATTGCTTACTAAATCATGTCCAGAAAACTTGTTAGGCATAAAAACATTGAAAGCTCTGGGAGCTATAATATGTTGTTCTCCGGAAGGAGTACGACTATTTTTACGTGACTTTAAAGGTCACTACGTATCCAGAGACATGGATCACCGACTGCAGAATTTACCTACACATTTATGGGCACAAGGCCCCACTGATGTTGGTTGCATGAATATTACACCATATCGAGTTACACTGAAATCAGGAATAGTACTACCACGAATGCGACAATACAAGTTACCACCCGATGCTGTTGTGGCTTTGCTGCAAATCATTGACGAGCTCATTGCACAAGGAGTGGTTGTCGAAACTGACTCCAATGTATGTAATTCTCCGATAAATTCCGATTCTTAAAAGAACGGATCCAAAAGCTCCACCAGTATATCGATTAGTTATTGATCTGCGCGAATTAAATAAATGTATTGTGCCACAATACCCCGTGGTCCCAGATATCTCCTCATTACTAACAGCTATTGACTCAGAAGCAACGTTCTTCACTGTAATTGATCTCAAGAATGCTTTCTTTAGTGTCCCAATCGATCCGGAAAGTCAATATTTGTTCGGATTCAGTTTAAATGGACGAAGTTTTAAATTCACACGCGCACCTCAAGGATTTACAGAAAGCCCCAGCATCTATAGCCAAGCACTGAAACGAGAACTTGACAGTATCCACATGCCAGTTAACACTGCCTTGCTTCAATATGTCGATGATCTGCTGATCACCGCTCGAAGTGAACCTGAATGTGAAAAAGCGTCACTGACGGTTTTGAAATTTCTGGCCGACAAGGGGCACAAGGTGTCCCCTTCTAAGCTGCAATTCTGTGTCCAGCGAGTTGTTTACCTTGGGCACTCGCTGTCCAAGGAGGGGAGGCAGCTTACACCCGACCGCATCCAGTTAATTGCTAATATGCCACCACCCAAGACACAAAAGAAGGTGCGGGCTTTTATAGGCCTCACTTCATACTGTAGGCAGTGGATCCCTCAATATGCATTTCTAGCAAAACCACTCATCCAGTTGACAACACAGGAGGCAGCCACATCGACTGTCCTCCCTTGGACTCAAGAACATACACACGCCTTTGAAAGCTTAAAGAAAGCTTTATGCCAAGCACCTGTCCTAGCAACACCATGTTACAGTAAACAGTTTACACTCTTTGTAACAGAACGCGAAGGTACTGCTTTGTCAGTACTCACTCAGGAACTAGCAGGATCACACAAACCATGTGCTTATTTCTCTAGTACATTAGATCCAGTAGCTCAGGCTCTTCCTGCGTGCCTGAAATCGGTGGCAGCAACAGCTTTAGCAATCAGACAAAGCGATGCCATAGTGTTAGGACATCAATTGACAGTACAAGTACCACACGCAGTAGAGGTTCTCTTGAACCGCACACAGACACAACACTTGACTATAGCGAGACTCACCGGTTACGAATTAACATTGTTTCAGCCACATATAGAAATCAGACGTTGTAATACGTTAAATCCTGCCACACTGTTACCAGTGGGCGGAACAGATCCATTGGCACATGATTGTGTCGAAGTTATTACTATCACGACGAAACCCAGACAAGACTTGACAGATATCCCTTTGTCAGATCCAGACTTGACATTGTATGTAGATGGGTCATGTATGAGAGCAAGTACAGGAGAGCTAGTGGCCGCTTACGCAGTCACAACAGACACTGAAGTCATTGAAACAAATCGTATTAACACTTTGTCAGCTCAAGCAGCAGAGCTCATCGCTCTGACACAAGCCTGTATCCAAGCCAAAAATAAAAAAGTCAACATATACACAGATTCACGTTATGCATTCGGAGTCGTCCATGACTTCGGCGTACTGTGGCGAGAGAGAGGTTATTTAACTTCTCACGGTGCCCACATCCAGCACGGACCCCTCATTCAAGCCCTATTAGATGCGATTCATCTACCTACTGCAATATCGATTATGAAATGCAAAGCCCATACAAAAGTTACCGATATTATTTCTCAGGGTAATGACCTAGCTGACAGAACAGCTAAACAGACTGCTCAGAATCAGACTCACACAATTGACATGACAAAGACAATAGTTCCGACACCAACACATTGCATGACAGTTAAGGATCCCGCCCTTGATGTAATTGACATACAGACACATGCTACACCAGAAGAAATAAAGAAATGGATTGAATTAGGAGGGATCCAAACAGATCAAGGATGGATGACGAAGGAAAAATCTATATGGTTTCTTCCCGACTCACCGGTTACGAATTAACATTGTTTCAGCCACATATAGAAATCAGACGTTGTAATACGTTAAATCCTGCCACACTGTTACCAGTGGGCGGAACAGATCCATTGGCACATGATTGTGTCGAAGTTATTACTATCACGACGAAACCCAGACAAGACTTGACAGATATCCCTTTGTCAGATCCAGACTTGACATTGTATGTAGATGGGTCATGTATGAGAGCAAGTACAGGAGAGCTAGTGGCCGCTTACGCAGTCACAACAGACACTGAAGTCATTGAAACAAATCGTATTAACACTTTGTCAGCTCAAGCAGCAGAGCTCATCGCTCTGACACAAGCCTGTATCCAAGCCAAAAATAAAAAAGTCAACATATACACAGATTCACGTTATGCATTCGGAGTCGTCCATGACTTCGGCGTACTGTGGCGAGAGAGAGGTTATTTAACTTCTCACGGTGCCCACATCCAGCACGGACCCCTCATTCAAGCCCTATTAGATGCGATTCATCTACCTACTGCAATATCGATTATGAAATGCAAAGCCCATACAAAAGTTACCGATATTATTTCTCAGGGTAATGACCTAGCTGACAGAACAGCTAAACAGACTGCTCAGAATCAGACTCACACAATTGACATGACAAAGACAATAGTTCCGACACCAACACATTGCATGACAGTTAAGGATCCCGCCCTTGATGTAATTGACATACAGACACATGCTACACCAGAAGAAATAAAGAAATGGACTGAATTAGGAGGGATCCAAACAGATCAAGGATGGATGACGAAGGAAAAATCTATATGGTTTCTTCCCGACTCAATGGTCCAAGTCATCATTAACACTATACATAGTCCAGCGCACCTAGGAGAAAAAGCTATGCTAGACAGTATTCAACACATTTGGTTCAACAAACACTTGCGAGCCGCAGCTAAACAAAAGGTTCGTACCTGTATGATATGTTGTCAGTTTAATCCAGGTAAAAGCATCCCCGTAGAACAGGGTGGATTTCAAACTCCCGATCATGCTTTTGAAGTCCTCCAGATGGATTATATCCAGATGGAACGATGTCGAGGATTCAAATATGTTCTCGTAGTTGTCTGTGCTCTTTCCCGTTGGACAGAAGCATACCCGGTTTCAGATTACACTGCCCCGACTACTGCCAAACAGTTAGTTCGAGAATTCTTCCCACGGTACGGTTTACCACGTGTTGTCTACTCAGATAACGGCCAGCCGTTCTCATCCGAACTAATGAAACACGTTTCCCTTCTATTAGGCTATCAATGGAAATTTCACTGTGTCCGACATCCCGAGGCAGCAGGTCTCGTAGAACGCCATAATCAAACTTTGAAAATTAGATTGTCCAAAATATGTAGAGAAAAAGGAGTCGATTGGATAGTAGCCTTACCAGTTGCGCTCTTTTACATGAGAATGGTAGCACATTCTCGAACAGGGCTATCTCGTATGAGGTGATCTTCGGTAGACCACCAAATATGTGGGGGACGCCTATAACTCGTAAAATCACTGACGTTGACTGTAATATGCTGACAGATTACCTGGCTTCCTTGATGTCTGCACTACAATCTTGTCGTTCACAGGTATCCGCAGCTTTTCCCGACAATACTGAGGTGAAGCCCCATGACGTGGTTCCTGGTGACCTGGTGCTGGTCAGGAACTTTGACCGGAAGACCCAACTGGATCCTAGGTGGAAGTCACCGAAGTTGGTTCTACTCACCACAAGGACAGCCGTGAAAATCGAGGGAAGGAAAGGGTGGTTGCACTCGAGTCATATCAAGAAATTTTATGGACTACCATCCAATGTAGATACTCAACCCTGTATTCCCTCACAGACAGACTCAAAGCTCCCCTTGGTTGAGCAATCAAACTCAGAAATTTATAAACTAAAATTGAGGTCTAGTAAGTCAGACAATTTGATTGTTTAAGTCCTCTCCAAGGTGAATCGGTTGAATTTGTCCCTGACATGTATCCTCTAGACCGGAATAGAGAAAGAAATCATCAGATGCAGCTCAAAAAGCATGCGTATTGTAAATCACTTCGTAGTCACTGTACAGTAACATTATTAATTTTGTTTTTTCTAAGTCTTCTGATCATTATTTTCAGCATACTATTGCATATGTATTACCCTATTCTTAAACATGCTTACAATATAACTGCAGAACATTCTTTTAGCGAATTCCCTCCACATGAGTTGTCCTATAGATTTGCGCTGCGCAACAACACATTCATTAGTATGCTACATCATTCCCATCAAACCAGCAATGCCACAAATTGTTGGATATGTGGCCGACTCCCTCCCTATCAGAACTATAAGGGAGTTTTGCCCCTCTTTCCCGATCCGTTCACACACAATGGCTCCTGTGGAGCATGGTTTAGTTTGATTAATACCCTAGATTCAAATTCCGCAGTTTATCAAGACAACTGGGTTTGGGGAAACCTGAACCTAGTTTTACTTAAAGTCTGCTACCCTAACAAGGAGGGACTTCCCAAAAGAACAGGAACTGATCTAGAAAATGAAGTATATGGATTAGGTAACTTTACACTTAACCTCATGATCCTGAACGTTGAATCTGAAGCTACACCAATCTTGCCCGCCATGTCAGTATTCCCAGTAAAAGGGGAATTATGTATAAGAAAGAATGGTTCCATACACATGGGTCATAGTAAATGCACCACTGTAATAAAATTCAGTGATCAAGGCAAGTCTACATTTAGAGCTTCCCATCATTCCTACTTCATATGTGGCCAGACCGCATATATATGTCTACCTTTAGATTGGGATGGTACCTGTTACATAGCATTCCTTCTGCCACCTGTTTTCCTAGCTCCTCCTGATTATCATAGAAATACCCATTTAGTACACAATAGACAGCAGAGAGATCTCCCAATTGTCGATTACACTGAAACAGCATGGGAAAAATACACAGATTTCAATAAAGGATTCTTTCCCTATATAGGTACAGTCACTAATAGTAAGCTGATACGTAGATTAACCAGAACCCTTGAAGCAGTAGTGAACAAAACTATTTCCGCCTTAGGCAATTTAACAGAAGAGCAGTCTGCTATGCGGATTGTTGTGCTTCAAAACCGTCTTGTCCTTGACGTCATCCTGGCCGATAGGGGCGGAGCTTGTAGGGTCATCGGATCAAGTTGTTGCATTTTCATACCAGAAAATTCGCCGTCAGTATATAAGGCCATAACTCGCCTTCATAAGATTGTAAGCCAGATACACCAGAGTCCAGGCACCTGGACTTGGTCCGGTTGGTTCTGGGGCGTGTTGTCAGCCTGGGGATGGAGAATCCTATCCTTCCTAGGTATTGGCTTTCTCATACTATTCAGTTGCTGCTTATGTCTACAATGTGGGCCAGCGATTTGTGGTCTGTGTGCCACCTCGTGTATCCCACATCCAAGTTTTCGTTCGAGATCTCGGAAGAAGAAAGAAGAACAAATGATGCTATATGAACAGATCGATGGATTGATGAAGATCGATATCTCCTGAGGGTCCGAAGGGGACAAGGAGGGAATGAGGAAATATGAATTTTGTGATCAGTTATGTCCCCTATCGTAGACCCCAACGGCTCCATGTGCATGCTATAAGTACATGTATGTTCCCTCCTGCTCCAGTTCTGAAGACGCAAATATATGTGCGTCCATCGTCAACATGTCCTCTTTCAGATCCGCCATGAATGAGTCAGATATTCCATTCCTAAGTATGAAAGGCCACCGACTTTATGTGGTTCACTTTCCACATTTCACAGATTCAGGCGAGTAGGCCCGAATTCTGTCATCAAGCCTTTTCCTGCCTTCTGCCTCTGAAAGCTCCAGTCTGAGCCTGCATCTGTGACCATGAACTTTGTCTTACTCCTTGCGCGGCTAACGGTGCCTGATCCAGCCTGTCGCCTGCCAAAAACTGTATTTCACCTTCGAGATTATCTCCTTCGCTCCTCATCCGATGCATTCCTGTCTAGTAGTTTAGGTAAACATTCCTCCAGCTACCGTGCAAAGGGGCCAGGCCTCGCTGTCCTCATGCAAGTAATTCATAGCCCCGTTACCATGGAATATTCCTACCCCCTCGCATCTAGTGTAGACACTTAGACGCTTGTACACGCACTAACAGTCAGTATAGTCAGTATAGAATAAGATTCTATCCTAAGAGACCTCTCCTTTTGGATAACACAGTTCTTTAAACATAGGATATTAGATATGATTTGGGATTAGGTTGACATAACCCCAGACTTCTGTCTCCACATGTAGAGCTAAATGTCAAGTCCCCTTCACCCTCTAGTTGCACGTAAATCACACGTCATGCGGCTGCGCGCGCATCTTTGCCAAACATTTCTGCTGACATTACAGGATTCTTTTATGGATCCACCCACTTGTGACATCATGTTTAATGACGTATTTTAGTTACACCCATGTTTACGCCTCTATTAGTTACGTATGTACAGTTTATCTGAATTTATCAGCTGTCACGCCTCTTGCATCTGTTTCACTGTAATGTATTTTCTATAAAACTGCCTATCTGTCAATAATGTATGCTCCCTTCCTTCCTGAACTTTCATGGTGATGGAATAGAAGGCCCACAATTCGAATTGTCTTCCTTTTATATAGGAATAAAGCCTTTTAAAACCTCTAATACCACGGATTCTGCCTCTTATATTTACTGAGTTATTCTTAATAGACTTTACCGCATAAAAAAATAGTACCGGTAACGAAATATTTACCACAACGCTTTCCAAGGATCGGGCCCCTCTCTCGGGGCGAACCCATTCCAGGGCGCCCTGCCCTTCACAAAGAAAAGAGAACTCTCCCCGGGGCTCCTGCCGGCTTCTCCGGGATCGTTTGCGTTACCGCACTGGACGCCGCGAGGGTGTCCGTCTCCGCCACTCCGGGTTCGGGGATCTGAACCCGACTCCCTTTCGATCGGCCGATGGCAACGGAGGCCATCGCCCGTGATTTGATTTGATTGATTTGATTTAGGATTTCTAGAGCGCGTAGCTACCCTCGGGCGTCCCAGCGCTAACGTAAAAGCTTGACAGTACTCCTGGGGGTGGATTATTGGGGGAACAACCAGGTTTTCAGCAGTCTGCGGAATGAGAGAAGATTATTTTCTTTTCGGATGTTAAGGGGGAGGCTGTTCCAAAGCTTAGAAGCGTTATATGAAAAGCGGCGACCGCCAGCACGAGCTTTCCTTATTCTGGGAACGCTTGCTAGGAACAGGGTGTCCGATCTGAGCTGTCGGGATGATTTGTGTGGCTTGAATAGGGGTCTCAGTATTGGTGGGCCCTTGCCTTGTAGGATTTTGTGGGAGATGCACAAGGCTTTGAAGGAAATGCGTTCTTGGATGGGAAGCCAGTGAAGAGCTTTGAGGGAGGGTCTAGCTGAGCATCTAGATTTTGTTCCAGTCAGAAGTCTTGCTGCAACGTTCTGGGTATGGTGCAGTTTTTTTATGGCAGCTATAGGTGCACCCAGGTATAGGGCGTTTCCGTAGTCCAGTCTTGATATAATGAGGCCCTGAATCAGAATTTTCCTGGACAGGGGGGGAATGAGCGGAAGGATCTTACGGGCTGCTCGCATGAGCCAAAGCAAGTCCCGGCTGTCTTTCTTGCTTGGGCTCTGAAGCTGAGATCCTGGTCTAGCCAGAAGCCAAGGCAATTGATTTCTTGTTTTGGTATGGGGGGGGAGCCCATGCTAGCTGGCCAGGCAAGGGCTTTGGGGAGTTTGTTTGGGTTGCCCAGAAGCATGATTTCGGATTTCTCTCCGTTGAGTTTGAGCCTGGAGTCGCCCATCCATACAGATATGTTGTGCAAGCAGGAGACTAGATTATCCATTGATTGATCGTCCTGGTTGATGGAGATGACTAGTTGTGTGTCGTCAGCGTACATGACCACCTTTATGCCGAATGGAGAGACGATGTCATCCAGAGGGGCCATGTAAACATTAAAAAGTGTGGGACTCAGGGAGGAGCCCTGAGGGACTCCACAGTTCAGGGGGAGAGATTTAGAGTGGCCGTGGCTATCGGCTACGTGGAAGGACCTGTGTTCCACGTAAGATTTTAACCATGCCAAAGCGGTCTCTGAAATGCCCGTTTTTTGGAGGCGGTGTAGAAGAATGGTGTGATCCACCGTGTCGAAGGCAGCACTCAAGTCCAGGAGGATCACTGCCACTGATCCTCCTGCGTCTAGAATGGACCTTGTCTCCTCAGTCACTGCCAGAAGGGCGGTATCAGTCCCCTGTCCAGGTCTGAACCCTGTCTGTGAGTGGCGAAGGAGGTTGTTAGACTCTAAAAAAGTTGAGAGTTGTTCATTTACGATTCTCTCTGCCACTTTGCTAATGCCTGGCAGGAGGGAGACGGGTCCGAAATTAGACGGGTCCAATGGGTCTAGGTGAGGTTTTTTTATGAGTGCGCGAACTACCGCATTTTTCCAGCTGGCGGGGACTGTGCCGCAGGAGAAAGAGGCATTTATCAGCCTCGTGGGGGCTACTAATTTAAGTTTGCTCATGGGGACTGGGTCATCTGGGGATCCACTCTTCACCCGGTTGAGAGTGTCAAGCAGCCTCTCGGTGGAGATGGGAAGGAAGGCTCTTAGTATTGGTGCGTCTGGGTCGATGGGCCCAGCTGGGAGGTAGGTTGAGGGATCGGTGTTGGGGAAAGTCGTTGTGATTTTTAAGAGTTTAGCAGAGAAAAACACAGCGAGTTGGGTACACCTGGCACCGGTGGGATCGGCGGCTGGTTGAGGTTCAGGGATTACTACGCGATAGGTCTCCC